>NC_142871.1:6196818-6509772 GCF_051225735.1 Oryctolagus cuniculus | reverse complement strand
GAGCCTTAAAAACAATAAAGTAATTAGACATGTTCATGAGAGAGAACTATGTCAAGTAATGATGCTGATTCCCAAAAGCACTGCTGGCTCCATTTGAAAGAAACATTTGTCAGCAATCGCGCAGACTTGGAGGAGATGAGGGAAGGCCCTCTTCTCATCAGAGTTAAAAGCACAGGATATGAATGGGCCCTCTACCCAGCAATGACTGCGATAAATTACCAGAGTGTGTTCTGTTTTCTGAGATGGGTTCAATTCATCATTTCATTGAAAAGGTTCCATTATGCTAATGTCTCTGAAAATCACATTCTGCTGTAGCTGGAAGGTCATGAGAGGACATAAATTTTTGCATTCAGAACACAGAAGTTGTATAGCAGTCACAGATTCCAAGGGTTAATAAGAAACCATCAAAGTACATTCAAGGACTTAACGGTGACAGTCCTTCAAAATGTTCCCCTGGTTAACGAGGGGAAAAAGGAGACTATAGTTTCAAGTTTAACATTAAAAAAATAATGTTTTAGGTATAAGGGTATCAAAAGTTGGCTTTAGTTATAGGGGTGATTATTTGCAAAAAAGTAATCTTCATTGAAATTTTAATTTACCTATCAATTTAAAGCACTGGTAAAACAAGTGCCTGTTAAATAGGTCTCTGGTACAAAGTACATGAGCTGTCTGAATTACCTACGGTCTTCAAACACTGTGAAAAGTAAGTTTGCTAAAGATCTACAAAGTGTGCAAAATTCATATACATGTGTGTGTTTGTGTGTGTAATCTCACCATGGTTATCAGGAGAGAACTTAGGTTTGTGACCACTCTTGTGTTATCATATCTCAGTGAATTATCTGGGAGAGGATGGGTAATGAACTAGGCAAATTAGATAGGATTCCTGAAATGTTTTTGTTTCAGTGTTTCTAGAAATTATTGATTCCCTCCTATCAACAAGGGCTATGAACATCATTCATGAATATATTGGAACATCAATCTATCAATAATTTGTAGTTATGGGCCACAACTGTCAAACAGCTGAGTGAAAACCCATTACAACCAGATAGCTCTCTGTAGACCAATTAACATAAATCAATGCAACACTTGCTCTTCAGAAACACTTGCGTAGCATATACATAGCTCTTTCAAAAAGTTTGTGGAAACTGGAACTCAAGGTAAGTTGATTCTGGTGCAAAAAATTTGAAATTGATGCATTGTTTTCTCATATTGCACACTTCCCACACAAACCTTTTGAAGACCATTCATATTCATAGACTCTAATTTTTTCAAACCAAAATACAGTTTTTAAAATTCCACTTTCCACGAACTTTGTGAAAGACCTTATATTTAGCACCTTGTTTTGTTTATTCATTAATTTCCTTATCTGAAAGGCAGAGACACAGTGGGTGTGGGGAGCAACTGAGACTAGACTAAATTACTGGAACTAGGACTAACTCTATGCATCTGATCTCCCACAATATGGCACTGGGATAGGAGTAAACAACTTCTATGCAGCTGCCTCACCAATTTGACTGATAAGCTGCAGGAGCTGATTCTGCTCCTGATCCGTGCTCTGCGTGTGGGCAGCAGAACATGGATTGGTGGAAGAGGACTATAAAGGAGGAGAGAAACACATGCACCAGGAACACCTGAGGGAACATGTGAGCAGCCCCCGAGAGAGCCGTCACAAGAAGGTGGGGGTCACACCTCAATAGAGGAATCCAAAGAGGCTGTGCAGTGGCCAGGCTTGTTCTTTGATGACATCTCTTATGAGAAGTAACTCAGGGACCCCACAAGAACCAACTAATCCCTTCTGAGGACAAGGTCCCCAGTGACTGAGGACTTCCCAGTAGGCTCCACCTCTTAAAGGCTCCACAACACCTCCCAGCAGAGCCAACTTGGGGCCAAGCCTCCAATGCATGAAGTCCTGGGGAAAAACCCAAAACCACATCCAAACCACAACAGAGGGCTCAGGGAAGGGTCGCTATTCTTGCATCAGAGCGTCTAAGAACAGAGTTGATTTTAACAAACCATGCCAACTTGGCAATTTCTCACGGGCCCTCTGATCCAATTCAGAGAAAATAGACTTAAATAAATGATCTCCATTCAACTGCTAGCCTTAAGATCTTTTAGCTGTGACACCTTGGACAAGGAACATGTTCTTTACTCTACTGTTATGTATAAGAGAAGTAATAATCATGAGTATGTCCCTAAGAAAAAAGTAAGATATCTAAGTGCCAATGTTTCAGAAACTGGGGAGTGTAATGTACGTATTCTTCTATGAATAGCAAAAAGCCATGTCTCTTCAATGGATTTAGGGCAATAGTTACAAGAAGTATTCTTTGCAGTTTATACATTAAATGAGACTACTTCAGTTTCATTATTTTAATAACCAGAAAAATAACTGAAACTTGAAAATCAGGCCAGAGTTTGCCAGCATTCATTTGGTGAAATGTGTACATATTATGTGGGCTATTTTACAAATCTGTAGGCACAGGGGTTGACTTTTTCCAGTAGAGATACAAAGTATTTCTGCCTGGGTGTTATATTTTATTGCCTTGTAAGAACATAACAAAACATGCAGCTACTCTAGTGACCTTATCCCTAACATCTCTTTATTAAATTACTTTTCTATCAATGAACCAATCATCACCAATAGACTAACCTCCCTAAAGCTCATTGATCCAATTCATACATAGCCTTTTTCCTCACATTAACTACTGAACCTGTTCCTTTTATATTTGCATGACTTCACCTTATCAAAAAAGTATGCTCTGTTATGCCCAGATACACACATCTGATGGAGTCAAATTCATGGCCAGGAGGTATATCTTGGCCTATCAGGCCAAGGCATATCTTTTCTCCTCAATAGAATCCTGGTTAGACAGAACTTTACCTCTGCCAATCCCATTTCTCCATGGCCTCCCTTTCTCTCTACTGATTCTGTTGTTCTGGTTTCGCCTGTGGCTCATGAACAGACAGTAACTCACTCCCCTGTGGCAGGCAAAATGCAGGACAAATTAGTTTTACGGTCTGAATGCTTTGATGATCTCTGAAGATGTTGGTAGATGGTAACTCTCTGTTGAATAAGAGATGACAGAATATATTTAAATCATTGTCTATTGTGAACTCAGATCAATTAAAAATATTATGCTCACCAGGGAGGAAAATAGATGAGTGAGTTCTGGGCACAGTTTTTGATTCTGTGCCTGTAGCTAGGACAGAAGTTCAATTTCATTATATGGCTGTGTGTCTGCATACCTGCAGTTCAAAGGAGGCTGGAATCTCATGTGGGAAATGTCGCCTTGTTGAGTTGTATCCCCCAAAAGTCATGGTGATGTCCAACACCTCAGTGTGACATGTTGCAGCTACATGTGCAGATGAGGTCTTTAAAGATGTAAATAAATAAAATGAGTCAGTGGGGTGGGCCCTCATCCCAACCAGCTAGGCTACTTACACCAAGAGGAAGTTCCCACACCAGACACAAGCACACACAGGAGACGGGAGATGAGGGCAAGACAAGGTCAGGAGTGTGGGAAGAAGCTGTACTGCTGACAGCTTGAACTCGGATGTCCAGCCTATAGATCTGAGGGAATGAGCTGTTGTAAGCACAGTCTGTGGCATTTTATTCTGACAGCCTTAGCAAACCAATAAATCACAACTGGGGTTGTAAACAAATTAAATAAGTATGTCTCTGACTTACAAAACATAAATAAGCATGCTTACTAAATGAACATCCCCCAAATTCACAGAAAATAGAAAACCAAATTTTGGATAAATATTCTGGACTTAATCCTTCTACTAGAAACTGTTAGTTCAGAAACCTAGTCACATAATAGTGGGTGAATCTTTAAAGTAATTTGGGTTTAAGAAAGAAAAAAAAGCTATACACTTTCCTCTAATTTGTCAGTGTTATATATGTGACAAAGTTGCTATTTTATAAAGCTTAAGTTTGGTTTCCCATATGAAGAGTGGTTAATCTGAACTGCTAATACTGTTTTTTTTTTTTTTTAAATCAAGTAACGTAGTATTACACTTAAATAATGTGTGAGTTTATGAAAGGTACATATTTGAATCTAACTAAACTGAATCATAATTCTGGAGAAGTTTTTTTTAGTAGTTCGGTTTTCTAGTGTGTTAGCACTAAATATAATTTCTTAGAATATTATGTAACTTAAAGCCTTGAGCTGACATTAAGTTGGTTCGATTTTACTAATAATCATTAGAAACTTGGATTATAGGTTAAATATGAAGCACTGATAATTATGTATAATCTGAAATTTACATATTTTGGCTTCTTAGTTCTTAGTTCTATATACTACAGAATATACATTTGGGTCATGTGAATAATTTTGTTACTTTAAAAAAATTTGTAACTGTAGACAATAGCGTTTGCTATTTATAAGCTTTGTCACTCAGCCAAAATGCTTGTGTATGATAGATAGTTCTCCATTACCTACTTAGTTTCTCTGTGAAAGTGGTTATTTTTGCTACAAGTTATAATCAGTTTGGGTGACTGAGACAATCCCAGAAGTTACAGTAACAGAAAAATTCAACTATTTATCAACAGCAATAGGATGAGAGTTTCTCAAGAAACAAAAGCATATTGAATTGTCAGCTTGTTCCAGGATATAAAATGGTACAGGAAAATAAAATACGTGAAATAATATAGTGAGCTATAGGTCATTTGATGAAACATAATTTTACTTGCTATTGTTACATCATCCAAGTCTGAAAAGAATCTTACAATCTATTAAAATTATGACAAAATTCACCCATGTTTGATGGCCTTATATGTGTAATAGTTTAAAAGGAAAAAGAGGATCTCGTAAAGCCTGTAATCTCAAATGTAATGCAACATCAGAACTAGGCATTTTTTCTTTTGACAAATTCAAATCAAAATTCTTTACAAGCAAATGTAATGTTTTTCCATCTGTGTAATATTCCCAAGGAAGCAAATTCTATATCCAACATGAACAATCTCTGCTTTGTGTTGACTTGATCATCTATTTGGATTATAAAAATATAGTATAATTTTTTTTTTGACAGGCAGAGTGGACAGTGAGAGAGAGACAGAGAGAAAGGTCTTCCTTTTGCCGTTGGTTCACCCTCCAATGGCTGCCACGGCCGGCGCACTGCGCTGATCCGAAGCCAGGAGCCAGGTGCTTCTCCTGGTCTCCCATGTGGGTGCAGGACCCAAGAACTTGGGCCATCCTCCACTTCACTCTGGGGCCACAGCAGAGAGCTGGCCTGGAAGAGGGGCAACCGGGACAGAATCCAGTGCCCCGACCGGGACTAGAACCCTGTGTGCCCACGCCGCTAGGCAGAGGATAAGCCTATTGAGCCGCAGTGCCAGCTTAGTATAAAATTTAAAAGGTCAAAGCTTCCTCACTCTGGAATGAGGTAGTGTTTCTTATAATCATGTTACTTTATATTAAACTTGAAATGTTTTGTTGCCACTTTGATTAATTTGGTAATTGACTATTGTTCCTCAAGGCACAGCACTAATTTTTTTTAATTATTTATTTACTTGAAAGGCACAGTTACACAGAAAGAGGGAGGGAGGGCGAGGGAAGAGAGGGAGGGATGGAGGGGCGGAGAGAGAGAGAGAGAGAGGTGTCTTGCATCAGCTGGTTCACTCCCCAGATATCCACATTGCCAGGGCTTGGCCATGCTAAAGTCAGGAACACAGGAATCCATCCAGGTCTCCTATGTGGTTGGCAGAGGCCCAAGCACTACAGCCATCTTTTGCTGCTCTCCCAGGTACATTAGCAGGGAGCTGGATTGAAAGTGAAGCAGCCAGGGCTCGAACTAGCACTCATTAGGGATGTCAGAATCACAGGCAGCAAAACTTATCCTGCCACGCCACGCCACAGGATTTTATTATAACAGGATGGCATGTCTCTTCCAACAATCCCTTTGATACTGCCTTCTGAAAATCAGATCTAGTATTTGGAAAAAAAAATAAAAATTTCAGGATTTACTTAAAACTACTTAAAATTTCCCAGCAGGTCCTCTGGAGATCCACGTTAGAAGTTGTAAAGTTTGTTTGGTGGGCCTGGTGTTTTTTTTGTTTTTTGGTTTTTTTTTTTTTAATTACGTTAGCATTATTGGAGGAGCTATAGAACAAGGTGCTCACAATCTCAGGTCCAGTTTGTGTAGAGGAGATGTATTCCTATAAGTCTTTTGTTAACTAAACCCTCTACAGGAAGGCCATGGACAGTCCTCTAAGCTCTGGCTGCCCATTAAACTGGTATGTTCTCGCTCTCCAAGGAAACACTGGTCAGACCCTCATGAAATGGTTCTGCACTGTGTCACAAAGGGAAACTGCATCCCTCTTTTGTGTTTTTGTCATAATTAATCCTGCCTTTTATTATGATCAGAGTGGTTTCTGCTATCCTCTGACGCTTGCTGAAAATTCTGGAAATAAACAGAGGCATAGCCTGTGTCTCCATAGATGGACAGTGTCTGGACTTCTTGGAGGACTGCACCAGACACTCAACTACTGATGTTTCACACACCAGACTCTGGGCCACAGGCGTCTGACCTGCCCCCAGCCTGTCAGCTTCCACACTGCATCGACAGGGTCAATCAGGATTTCTAGGACGTATTTTAGTCTGGAAATAGATGTCTTTCATCAAAGCACCACTGCCCCAAGATCCAATAGAACAAGAATGAATTATACAGGAACAAATAAACTGATGAGGGAAATTGGATCACTGCTATTTGCTTTGAATATTATTGGTTTGGCTTTCGATGTTCTCTTCTTTAAATGAGTATATGGTGATACTTCTCTTTCTTTTTAAGCTGTATCACCTTCAGTATAGTTGACTATGCTTCTGTAGGCTGAATTTGAACATGTATAAGTAGTAGCTGATGTTCATTGCCCTGCAGAATTCCAATAAATACCTTGCTTTTCATGATAGCATAGTGATTTGCATAGGTTAAGTAAGATTATTTTTTTCTTATCCTGCCAGGATATACTTGAAAATACTGATGGTGTAACAAAGGATATGCATGGAGAATTGTATTTGGGATATGTCTCAGATAAAACAGCACATTTTTTTTTTTTGACAGGCAGAGTGGACAGTGAGAGAGAGAGACAGAGAGAAAAGTCTTCCTTTTGCCATTGGTTCACCCTCCAATGGCCACTGCAGCCGGCGCGCTGCGGCCGGCACACCACACTGATCCGATGGCAGGAGCCAGGTGCTTCTCCTGGTCTCCCATGCGGGTGCAGGACCCAAGAACTTGGGTCATCCTCCACTGTACTCCCTGGCCACAGCAGAGAGCTGGCGTGGAAGAAGGGCAACCGGAACAGAATCCGGTGCCCGACCGGGACTAGAACCTGGTGTGCCGGTGCCGCGAGGTGGAGGATTAGCCTAGTGAGCTGCAGCGCTGGCTTAACAGCACATTATTAAGGGACAATAAATGGCTTCATACCTATAACTAATGACTTTAATTCCACCAAATAAAACAAGTTGTGTTTCTGGCTATTGCAATCCCATGAGCACAGATCATGATGGTTGGCTAGTTAACAGCTTTTTTGGGAACCTCTAGAAGGCAAAGATTTACCCAGACATAAAGACATTACATGTTAAATATAGTGGAAAGTGACTGGCATTGTGGCAACACCATATGGTGTCAGTTTGTATCCTGACTGCTCCAATTCTGATCCAGCTCCCTGCTAGTGGATTATGAAAAAGCAGTGGAGGATGGCCCAAATGCTTGGGCCCCTGCCACCCACGTGGGAGATCTGATGAAACTCCTGGCTCCTGGCTGTGCAACCATGTAGGAAGTGAATCAGCACATGGAAGATCGATCGATCGATCGATCTCTCTCTCTGTAACCCTTTCAAATAAAAAAATATTTTTAAAAATATGGTGGTGAAAACAATCTTGGAATTGATTTCCATGCTTAAGGACAGAAGAAAAAAACAATAACAAAGGCTTCTCCAACTCAAATCTAAAGTTCCTTATGAAAATTTTAATGTAGAGTAAATTTTCTCACTCAAACTATATGGTTCTAGGTCTATAACACAAACTCAAGTAGACCTCTCTGGTTATTTCACAGTCTAGCTCCCTCTACATAAATAACTAAGTCAAACATAATGAAAATAGTCTTCCTTTGTTATTTAGAAACATAAAGAAAGACATACTTGATATTACTTATGATCACTATGAGGGAAATGGTTTGGGGGAAAAAAACTGAAATTGGAAATGAGCCAAACAGATATTGAGATGTTCTTGCAGCAATGTGCTAGACTTGTTTTGGCCTCAGCAGGGTGTTGCACAGCTCAGTAGCACCTGAGGGTAAGCTGAAGGTTTTTGTCTGGTGGGGATGTATATAATTTCTGTCTGGAATAACACATAAATCCAAAGATTATAGTTGATTCCTCAGTAAGATATTAACTACTTTTGTTTCTAACCCAGCAATCTTGTGCAAATACTACTTTTTAATATATACACTAACACACTCAAGTGAGTTTTTAACTGGTACTTTAAAAACCTTACAAGTATGCGTAAGTGCAGCGAATAAATCATCATCACCCAGATTCAACAAGTCATCTGATGAAACCAAGTAGTTGTCTCTGCTCTAGCAATCCTGAGATTGATCAGGAAGAACCAGCCTGAGGCCTGCCTTGTATTTCCACCCACCAGCTTTCATCTGACGAGTCCATCTATTCATAACTGCTGCCACAGTGAATCAGGACTTGCAAAGTGGTGATTATTCTAACTTCGGACTTCCTTCCTCAATTATTTTATGGAATTACCTTGTACAGCTACTGGGGCCGTTTGCTTTCCTTGAAATGGAATTTCCACAGGAAATGCTATTCAAATGCTTATTGGTACTTTTAATGACCAATTTTCTGAGTAAGGTTTTTTGCTCAATGGTTTCCAAAGCACTGGATTTTTTTTACTAAAATTATGCATTTTTATATTTTCAATTAGTTGTATTCAACACACTTTTTATCTTGCATTATTCCATCTTTAGGTATGAATCTTTATTAACCAATGAGTCTTTTGAGCTTGTCCATTAGTCTTTGACATCCTCTACAAGCCATCAAATAAGAAAGCACAAAGTGATGTCCAACAAGGTTCATCCTCTACATTTCCTGTTGTAGGCCTATGGTCTGTCATCCTCTTTAAGGACTCTTTGCGTCTCTCAGTGGGAAATCTGGCCACTGGCCACGAATTGCTTAACTTAGTAGAATGATCCAGATATTAACTTGAAAAGGAGTAAGGACAAGATATGATGGATTAGGAAACGTGAGACATATGAGATTCTAGAACTGGCTGCTCGTCAGAGTCACCTGTGAAACCTCAAGCATACAGATCCTCAGGCCTCTACCAAGGCTGCTGAAAGGGAACCCCAGCCAATGTATTCATTCTAGGAACCACCAGACAAGAGCTAAGTTACGGTCTCCAAGTAACCACATTTCTAGGACCTCAACTTCCAGTACATTCCATACCCTTAGGAGTTGGACCATTTTCCTTATTCTTTTTCCTACCTTGGTGAAGCACAGTCACTAGAGGAAGAAGATTCAAAATAAAAATGTAACAACTCCTAAGCCTGAGTACTACCATTGACTCTTGCACCCACTTTAATTTTTTTTCTGTTCATCTGCATATGTAGGTGAGTGTGTTCAGTTACCAGTTCTTAACATATAAGATTGTACTTTCCTCAGTAGTTCAGAATCCATCATTTTCGTGTAGCATCTTTCTATAACCTCAGATATCCTCCAACATCATCATCAGTGGTTATACCAGGGTACTTCAAAAAGTTCATAGGATAAATGGAATGAAAAGAAAAGTTTATTTTGGAACAGTCAATTCTGAAAGCCTCCATAGTTTTGTTCATAATATACATTTTCATCAACTTTTTGAGGCACCCCCCACCAGATAGCATCTTATGCCATCAAGTTTTCAAAAAGGTATTTATTCAGTCCCTTCTATGATACTTCTTGATTTAAAGAAATTATTGATATATGTAAATGGTATGCTGAATATTTTTCCAGATAATTCCTTTTCATGAATCATTCATGTGACTTTATGATAAACTCGGAGACATAGAATAGGTCAAAGCTAGAAGCTGTTCTTTCTCTTGTGGTAATGTGGAGCCCTGAAAGAATTCTCATCAGTTTGAAGTAGGAGAAAAGGAGAGCAATGAAAAGGACTACAAATGAAGAGGAAGAATGCACAAAAGGGGAGGATCACGTTAATTGATTTCATAGCTGTCAGAAACTGAACTCTAACACATGGGAATAATAAGCAAGGTAATTATTCAAAATTATGATTCAGACATGGTAGCACTAAATGACATCAGTGCAATGCCATATTGGGAAAGGAATCGCATAAACCTTACATGTGCATTTGTGAGGTAGAAAATTAGGGATTTGCACACAGAGTTTTGAAGTCGGAGACCCTTCTAGTGCTGACTGTAAGGATGAAGACATCTGACGTCTCTAACAAAAGAATCGGACTCTGCTTCAGCAACAAAAACTTGTCCAATAACTGAGAATCTTAGGCTGGGATGAATTATATTTCCCAGCCTCAAAAGGGAAATCAAACGACAGAGGGATAAACACTGCCTTCATTTATCTAACACATATTTCTGAAGCATTGACTTTGTGTCAAGCACTGTGTTAGGTCCTACAGACAGCCGAGAACTCCGCAAAACCCCAGCTTCATGGGATCTGCCTCCCGACAGGACTTCTGTAGCCTGTGTGTGCCGGCCTGATACTCAGTCCTATTGTAATCAACAAACCTCTGAACTACGGGGAAAGTTATGGGAAAAGAGTCCATTTTGCTTTCCACACACAAATGTGAAAAATCACTTGCCATGGAGTCCATTGAAAAAAAAAAAAAAAAAAAAAAAAAGGCTGCGGCCGGGGCTCAACAGGCTGATCTTCCGCCTTGCGGCGCCGACACACCGGGTTCTAGTCCCAGTCGGGGCGCCGGATTCTGTCCCAGTTGCCCTTCTTCCAGGCCAGCTCTCTGCTGTGGCCCGGGAGTGCAGTGGAGGATGGCCCAGGTGCTTGGGCCCTGCACCCCATGGGAGACCAGGAGAAGCACCTGGCTCCTGCCATCGGATTAGCGCGGTGCGCCGGCCGCGGCGGCCATTGGAGGGTGAACCAACGGCAAAGGAAGACCTTTCTCTCTGTCTCTCTCTCACTGTCCACTCTGCCTGTCAAAAAAAAAAAAAAAAAAAAAAAGGACACCTATGGACTATGGAAACGGTAATTGAAGGAAATCAGAAAACATAGTCTTTCTGAAAAATACCAGATGCTCAGTTAACAAGAGGGGCAGCTGTGACAGCAAAGTGGCAGAAACGTAATACTACAAAAGCCCTGAGAGACTGCTGCCTCCTGTCACTGAACACGTCAACATCTTATTGATACAATATTTTTTCTTGGCATGGATTAGATTAAGCAAAGGAAATTAAAACTGTGGTTCTGTATAACCAGCATCAGTCACAACACCCCCAAATAAGCAAATGCCGTGACAGCTTTGCCCACATGATTATCAATTAAAACATACACTATCCAAAGGGACTGGGGATCTTCAAAAACTTCATGGAAAATATATATGCTATGAAAAAAATTATGCATAGAGTTCAAAAAAAATTTTCCCCAAAACTAAGCTCACCTTTAATCCATTTTCCACAAGCTTTTTGAAGTGCCGTTTGTATAATCTTTCTCATTTTCACGAAGGGATACACTGTAAGGTCAATTTGAAACAAGCTCACCTCGTTACTCATGTCCGTGGGAACTTCTTGATCTTTACCATCCCTGTTCTAAGATTGTGTGCATTTGTCAAACATGAGGCACCACCAAAATTTTAGCAATTCCACTAATGAAGAACTAATTCAGTAAAAGAATATCAAATGATTCAACAGATTTTTTTTTAAGGAGAGATTATTTCATTGCTATCAATTAGAAATCAAAGAGTCTGGCTGGTTAATTCTCATCAAAAAGCTTACGCTGGCATCAGAAGTCCACACCACAAGCAGCTCTCATTAATATAATTACTCAGGCAGGAACTTCACTCACTAACTGCATCCTTATATTTTTTGTGACAATAAAGAAACTACATGGCAAATGGCAGCAATTTGTGAAGACTGGCAAATCACACTTGCCTAAGACATCACTCTAGATTAACATGTCTGTCTTCGTCTGTCAGATTTGTCAGGGAGTTAGTGAAGAGTGTCCTGTCTTTGAGCAGCAGAACATCACAAAGACGCACACACATATTTTTCTTGCAGCTGTGTGAGACAGGATACTTTAAGATTCATCTAAAGACTCCTGCGTGGTTGTTGAGGGCCATCTGGCTGTGACATCTGTCACCCCATTGATCACCAGGGCTGATTCGGCTGATCTGGTTGGCTAGGCAGGTGTCCCCTTCCTCCCTCACTGCTCCATGTGTGTCCCTCTCTAAGCAGCATGCTCGGTCGAAGAGGATAAACTTGCCCACCAGAGGAGGACTGGTCTTCGGTCAAGGGTGTACGAGTGGCTGTGCTCCCCTGCTAGGACCTCCAAACAAGCTCTCAAGACTCATTTATTAGATTCAAATAAACATCTTCGGAAGACAACAGTAGGGTGGAGTTCCACGATTCTGACCTGAAACCATATGCCAAACCTGGTTCACTCGCTGTGTGTCATCTACTCGGTCACTTACAGAAGGAGTTCTGTGTGCATCATGAAACTGGATACTAACTTTTTTCCATCCTGCTGAGGTCCAGCAGCTGCTGGCAGAACCTTGTTGGTAATGCCCACATAATAACTTGTTCCCAGCTGATTTCCCCTTTCAACATACAAAATGGGACACATACTCATTACCAACCTGACTTTTGAGCAAATCCTGGTAGAAAAATAAAAACAAACTGTTTCTATTTTCACCTTATTGAAATTTCCTTTCTAGCCAAATGGTTTCCAATGGCCAAGCACAGATCAAGAAAATCAAAGAGATTGCTCTGGTTTCCTGGTAGTACACTACTTAATAGAAAATGAGGATCAAATGAGTCAGGGATGGAAGGCAATGAAAATGTAAAACCCTAAGAAAACAGCCATAGGAGGTATTCCAGAAATGACATTTATTAAGTGGCTGCTATACACTCGCATCTGTGGTAAACACTTAGGACATAAAACACACAAGGGTATTTCAAAAGGTTCATGAGAATCAGAATTAAATAATTTTGATACACAAACTTTTTGACATGCATAGGTTTTTTATAACATGCATTTCCCATGAACTTTTTGAAGATCTCCTCATATTCCTGGGCTCAAGGGATTTTCATTCAATCTACTGGAGTAAATGGCCACTGCATTCCTTTCTCACAGGAAGCATCCATGACTCCACTGACAGACTGGGTAGTCTAGTTAAGAATCAGAATGTAATAATATATCTCTAACACCAAAGGTAGTCAATGTAACTTAATATATGGAGACTGATGAAGAATCTTTATCTTATAGAGCTTCAGAGGTATCATTTGGAAACATAATTAATATTTAAGAGATAGAGAAGGTACAGTGTCCTCTGAAAGACTCCAGGTCTCACAGGGAAAAAAAGAAAAGAAAATTAAGGCCTGCATGAGAGGGTGCCCAGACTTATCAATGGGAGAGGCCTTTGCTTAAAAGAGCACAAGGCCAAGGTCAAGCCAGGCCTCACAGCAACTTGGTCCTCGCTCTTTTAATCATTATGTCACCCTGTAGAGGTGACTTCCGGAAAGTCACAACAGGTAGAGCCTCCCCTGACTCCCTGCAACACTTGCCACATTCACTTCAAAAACCAACACTGTTGCATCTTGCCTGCTCCTTCCCACCACTCATTTCAACGATTATGTTTTAAAGCACCCAGCCACAAAAAGCAAACCATTTCCAACAGAGCCATGGGTGCCCACACAAGGCAAGGACAAAAGGTCCCTCCAGTTGTTTTCTTCACCACTTTCCCATCAGCTGTGCACTGGCCCTCCTTCCAGCTCTACTCCAGGCACGGCTGCCCTTTCCGCAAGTGTGTAAGAAAGGAGATGCATCACGTGGGGGCACTCTCTTAACGCCAGCAGGGAAGGGATGGAGGAGAAAGTCAGGCAGCTGTGTCTGCTCACTGAGAGATTCGGATCCAGAGCTCTGCACTCAGGAAGGCCCCCTTCCTGAACACCTCAGTCCTCCACTGCCTCTCGCAGGGGCCCTAGCTCTCCTCATCACTTCCAACGCCTCCACAGGGGACTCCTTGCTGTCTTTCAAAGTCTCCTTCATCCATTTTGGCCTCTCCCACCTCCTTAGTAAAACCCCACAGGACCTTGGCAGTACCTCATCTCGAAAGCTTACTCCATTTCATCATGTACAGGTGCATGTTCTAACCCGGAAGATACTTGAGAACATGGTTCTTCTTATTGATCTTTGTAGGCCCCATTCCCATTAATGGGTTTCTTACATATAATAATTACTCAGAAAAAGCTTTAAGAATGGATTCAGGATGTTTTCATCATTCACACAAATATCATAAATACCTGAGGAGCTAGAAATGCCCACTATGCTTTGCATACATGAATCCCCATCAATATGTCCAATGTTTGTCAATTAAAAAAATATACAGAGTTACTCAAAAGCTAATAAAATCGCATGAGAAAGCAATTCCTCTGACGTGTGTACTCTCCTGTGTGGCTGATCGTACTAAACCACCCCTTTCGCAAGCTTTGATCTCCTTGGGGCTTGGACTGGGGCTTGCATCATGATTATCCCAAGGCACACTGCACCATGCTATCCAAATGCACTACTACCACATTGTCCCCACCAGCTGGGGCCAATAGCAGTGGAAGAATTGTAAGGCTATAGTTTACACGCTACATTAATGCTTGACAGTATGAAAAAATATCCATCACCAGCCATGTAACAGGCAATGAAAGAAGAAAATGTATTAGAGTGACTTGCATTTGATGAGCGAGCCTTGAAAGCATAAACAGAAATGTTACAATTATGACAGTATAGAGAGAGGATTATAAAATCAGAAGGAGCAACTATTTCTGCTTTTAGAATAGTGTTCGGTCTTCTTAGGAAAGAATTCAGGACTATGACCCCCTACCTCAAACTTACCACCACCACCACCACCACCACCACCACCGTAATGGCAGGCTGGCTTAATTCTTGTTACTGTGCAACATCGTTTTCACTTATAAAATTGAAAAAGGATATCACAGTGAAAATGTCTACATTTGAAGAAAAACTAAAGCCCTGACAGAATCATAATGCATTTTTAATAAACTGATGTGAGAGCAACTTCAAGTTGCTCTAGTATCTCTGCCAAAATTTTGTCATTTCAAGGAAGGTTTACACAAGAGGCAATCCTTAAAGCTGTCCAAAAACACCAAGAAATTCACACCCTCTGGCTTCTAGTCATTAGCATGTAAAACACACATTTTCAAGTACTTCAGATTTGATTTTGGATAAAATGAGAATTAAGTCTGAAGCTTATCACTTTATTTCATTAGCAAGTATTTGGCAGGTGCTAGATAATTTACAATCCCAGAATAATTTTCACTTTGTACTACATCCTACCACTGGTGAGAGTTTGTTGATAAGAACAGATTCTCTAATAAGCATGATGAATCCATGTATATCTAAAGTGCAAGTCTTAAAAACAATTTCATTTGTTTCCAAAATTTTCATATCTGCCTGCTTCAAGGTTTTCTATATTGCCTGAGTTAGATTTCAATAATTTATTATTCCAGCATGTGATGTTTTATCAAAATTACTCTTTCACTCAGTAAGAAAATAAACACTTCTTGGATAATAAAATCTTCAAATACTCATGAAATGCTTTCTTGGTAAGCTGGGGGCAAAACTGACAAATTAGCAAAAAGTATTCTTTTTAAACCAAAAATAATAAAAAATAGTATACCGTGTATTAAAAGCTGAGTTTCAAATTTGATTATTGGCTGAACTTAACATTGTACGTGATAATTCAGAACCACTGATTTCAAGACTAAGTCAATTTCCCAACCAAAATATTTAAAGCAAATGCTGAAACCCCTTCCTACTTCCAGTATCTATAGTTAGGCCAGCATTGACTAGAGGATATCCGTACACAGTCTTTGGAGTGAGAGGGTCCTGGGGTCAAACTTGCCCTTTGGGGGCCAGTTCCTCCAAGGATCCACTGTTGTCTCCTTGTCTATCAGGAGCATGTGCCTACCAGCTGCCTCAAGTGGCTGCTGGCAAGTTCAAGCAGACATCGCCTGGAAGAGGGGCTTAGCATTTTGCCAGGCTCACAGCCACCCTCACAGACGCTGCCTTTTACCATTCATACAGGTTCCGGGTTTTATGCTCACTGCAGTCTTCCCATGATCTGAAAGCCTGCTGTCCTGTAGTTTCTACCTTGGCATCCTGCTCTCTGGCCAGCACAAGCTACCCCTAAGCTAGCATGCCACCCCATTACTCCAAAATCCTACAATAACTCCTTTCCCATCAGGCGTCATCTCCTCTCGCCATTCCTACGGCCCCAGCCAACACAGTCCCTTGCTTTCTGACCCAGTCCTGCCTCCGGTTCACAGGCTCCCCCATTCCCTCTGCCCAAGACACCCAAGGGGTGCCCCCTGAGGATGCTCTTCTCAAACATCAGCGCCTCACTCTCCAGCCGCTTCTCTCCGCTAGATGTTTCTCCAGGGGACCTACACTGATGAGGGATTCATTTCTTTGCTTTTCATCTTCTTCCCTAACTAGAACGAGCTTGATTCAGGTACGTATCATGTCGGTCTCTATTCCTGCTGCATCCCTGCACCTGGAAGCGCGCCTGGCACATAGTAATGGCTCATATTCAGCACGTATTTAAGTAGTTAAGTAACTGTATGATGGAAATATTCAAGAACATTCCTGTTTCTCCCCAAGGTCCAATAGCTTTCTCTCATCTGATGTCAGCAGGTGATGAATGGAGCCCCTCGAGGAAACACAAACAGCTTGTGAGCTCAACTCATCCACAGGTACCTTGA
Organism: Oryctolagus cuniculus; assembly: GCF_051225735.1. Lineage (NCBI taxonomy): Eukaryota > Metazoa > Chordata > Mammalia > Lagomorpha > Leporidae > Oryctolagus > Oryctolagus cuniculus. The sequence continues at coordinate 6,492,813 of NC_142871.1, read as the reverse complement.
GCCCAAGGGCAGCTCCCTCAATGTTCTTGTTCAAATACTTGTAAAATAAAGTACTTTGTTCTTTAACCATATTCCAAATGTGACTGCTTTGTAATATTTAGGGCGTGCTACTCAGTGTGGCTCATGGACCAGCAGTGTTAGCCTTACCTGGGAACTCGTTAGAAACACAATTTCTCAGCCTCTGCAGGCTAACAGCCGGGCACAGCAATCTGTGCCTTCTTAAGCCCTTGGGTGACTCTGACGAGCACTGTGACTGAAAATCACTGCTCCAAGGAATACGTAAGACCCCGTCCAGCTCTTCCATTTCCTCTTAGGAATCTTGAAGTAATGCCCCAGTTCTAAGCATAAACTGCGTAACTGGCTATCAACAGAAGTCACGACATCACCTCTGCTGCTGACCAGTTATCTTTTTCCACTGCAAGTACCCAAAAGGTACTTTTCCATATTTCAGAAGTCTCCATCAAATCCTCTACCCGTGGGCTACCACACAGCTGTTCACCCTGTACAGCCCTCTCATCTACAACCAGCACTTAAATCCTTCTAGGTCCACCCTGGAGAAATGCAGAAAACTGTGTTGCCCTCAACTTTCCTTCTTCAAGGCAGAGGTTTTCAAACATTTTGTAATCAGGGACTTGACACAAAACAGGTAGATGGGAACTCGCTCAGCTGCCATGGATTGACAGGGTTTGTTTGCCTCTATCACGCCTGCCTCCTCCCTCCCACCTGATGTGTGTCTGGAGGTCACCAGGGAGGACCCATGGTAGTAATGCTGGAAAAAACCTTTGCTGTAGGGCACAGCTTCTCAGAGTGTGGGCAGCAGGGGCATTTCTGGGCCTCTACCAAATGAATTGGAACATCTGGTCAGGGTCTGATCAAAGAATTTGGATTTCTTCTCACCACGCTGTCACAATTTCTGGCCAAAGAAGAAGTATGAACAAGCATTGCTAGACAATTCTACAGATGGGAGCTTGTGATTCAGCACTCGAAGAACTCTAGACTACCATTTTTATGGAGGGAAAATCATCATGTAAGCATATTCCAAGTCATCCCTTTCAAGGCATCACACTCATTCAAACAATGAAAACCCAAGATAAGAGGTGAAGTCTGTTTTTTTTCCTGCATAAATTTAAGTAAAGCATAGCTTTAAAAGCTACATACAGAGAAGTTTTGATGAAAACTTTATCAAGTTCATAATTTTAAGTAATTTAGTGAATATTTGTCAATGCTTTCCCGGGATAGTTTGGGGGAAACTAGTTAATTGGGCAAAGAGAATAAACAGACTCACTTGAGAGGTGCAAGAGATCAGAGAGGAGGCAACACCTGCTAGTTCTGACGACTGAGAGATGGCTGCTTACCCCTCACTTTTCAGACTAGCACAGAGCTAAATTTTATCTAAAGTCCACCTAGGAGAACCCATCTCTTTTCCTGATCCTCCCCAGGTGCAAGGTAGCTAACACCTACCTGTCTGTATCAGCATGTGGTGCCGAGAGCCCCGCGCCAACCCAAGGTGGTGTCAGGGGAAATACACCAGATGGTCGCCCCACTGGCCACCAGGGTGCCAGAAGAACCTCACTCTGGCCTGGGGTGGTGTCGGGGAAGAACACCAGGACGGTACCCGACCAGCCACCCTCCACACCAGCTCACTCTGCTGCGGATAGCCCTTGGCCCGCAAACACAGGCAGCTCGCAGGCCAGCAGGTCGTGGGTAAATGAGGAGCAGGGTGATCAGAGATCAGGAGCAGCTGAGGCCTACCGGAAGTAAAGGCAAACGTCTCGCCACAGTGCATGTGATACCCTGAAAGCTCTAGGCTCCTGCCACAGTGCTCTTGTCATTTGCCATGTTATGAAATGTACATGAATTTCTGGAACTTAGTGTTGGGTTGAAATAATTCCACATTTCAAGAGCGTAAAGAAAGTGACTATAGACATTTAGCATCATCTTCCCAGATCCTACTGGAGTCTCAGCCCCGACAGAGCAGAATGCTTTCTTAACTAAAAGTATTATGGTCTGGAAAAAGAGCCAACTCAAAGTCAATACTTTCAAACTTGTTAACCATAAAATAAAATTCTAGGAATAAATAAAGGTAATTTTATGATTAGATAATAAGGCTATATTTTAAACCTTTCAGATAAATATCAGGGACAAGATGGTAGAATCATATATTCTGGGAAACTGATTAACGTATGCAAATATCTATACAAGATGATTATTCTGCTGTTATTATTCGAGATAATGAATGTTTGTCTTTGCTCTAAAGAATTTTTTACTTTTAAAAAGAAATTTTATTTATTTTTTTGTTTTTTAAAAATTTATTTGTTTATTTGAAAGTCAGAGTTACACAGAGAGAGAAGGAGAGGCAGAGAGAGAGAAAGAGAGAGAGGCCTTCTAGCCGCTGGTTCACTCCCCAATTGGCTGCAATGGCTAGAGCTGCACCAATCCGAAGCCAGGAGCCAGGAGCCAGGAGCCAAGAGCTTCCTCTGGGTCTTCCCATGCAGGTGCAGGAGCCCAAAGACCTCAGCCATCTTCTATTGTTTTCCCAGGCCATAGCAGAGATCTGGATTAGAAGTGGAGCAGCCAGGACTCGAGCCAGTGCTCATATGGGATGCTGGCACTGCAGGCAGTGGCATTACCCACTACACCACAGCACCGGCCCCAAATTTTATTTTTGAAAATAATTTAAAACTAGTATATAGGTCTATTATAATAAATCTAATTTTTCAGTCAATAAATAGACACTTCAATATGTAAGATAGAGGTTAAATATATTTTAATGTCACCTTTAACTCTCAATCATATCCCACTTGGATAGAATATATTATATGGTTGTTCTATCCTTGAACAATGTATATAATTGGGGTTTTATATATTGAAATTCTACATAGACAGTATCTTACTCAATAATCCTTTTAAAAAATAAACACAGTGATTTCAAGATTTGTTAGTGTTGATATATATATATATTTATATCTAGGTCACTTGTTTTAAATATGGAACTATCAGACTTCTCAGTTAACTTGCTACAAGAATTAAGTGCTGGTTATCTAGTCCCCTATCTAAAGACAGTTGTGTTGTTTATGCTTTTTCATAACCTCAAAGGATGCTGATATGATCATGTGTGAACGTGCCTCCTTGTGTACTCCAAGTTGTAGAATGTGCAACACTTGAATTCCACTAATTGTGAAGTTGTACAACTGTCGTCTACTGTACTGAAGCAGTCAATGTCTGCACCACAGCATCTAGAGGCACCTGTTGTCCCACAGCCTAACCCACACTTGGACTTGTCAGACTGTTGCGTTTGGGCCCACGGTGTAGTGGTACACTGATCAGGTATTATCTGAACATTTCTCTGATCACTGGTGAAACCCTGAGCATACCCATGTCAACTGCTCACTGTGGTTTTCTTCTGAATTCGATCTTTACTTCCTACTTTGGTTCTACCCTGTTTTTGAACACATCAGACTAACCAAGATCATTATTTACATGCATACTCATTTAAACTGAAACACATTCAATCTTTTATTTGCTGAGCACATCCCTTGCATTCCAATTCTTTACCTTGGGTTCAAACTCTTTTTTTCCAGACAATAAATAAGGTAACTAACGGTTCTTTCATCAGAGGAAGAATTAACTCTGTGATCCTATCACTATTGAACAATAGTTTTGTTGAGCATAGAATTTTAACTCAAAAAATGCTCCCCTTGGCAGTTTGATATTATGCCACCACCATTTTCCTTCTTTTATTTATGTTCATGTCAAGCAGAAACTTAGACCTAAACTATGGGGGGAAGGGTTACAAGACCCTCCTCCAGTTGTGGGAGCAAGAACCCTGCTCTCTACCCATGCCCACTCAAGACTGCCCACTTTGCAGCACAACTTGTTAAAGCACCCTGATAAAAAGGGAACTCAGTCAAGCCAGAAAATTCTAGTTTATGGCACCTGTGCAATAACACCCCATTAGACAGTGGAGGGGCCTTGTTCATTATACAGTCACTGTAATCAGTATTAAGTTTCTCTCTTCCCTACCCTACTAGAGGGGAGACAAAATGTACACTGAGAAACCATGTGTGCAGAGTCCAAAGGTGTGCAACCCCCAGGTGTCAGCCAAAGACTTCACAGCCACATCACAAACACAACACCCCTGAAACTTTAGGGCTAAAAATCCAAACCAGGAGGAAAGGGAGCCACACTCTCTCTTGTCTGGCCCACTCTTCTCTTGGAACGTGCTTTAACAAACTTTGTTTTAATATCCATATTTTCATCTCACTGAACTACAATTCATTACTCTCAGCACATCCAATCAAGGCTAACTGACAGCCTCTGGAAACATTAGGAACCATTCAAACTATTGTTTCAACATAAGGGATTTCTTCATTTGATTTTAAGTTTTGTGTTTTTGTCCCTGGTGTTGTGCTTCCTTTTTGTGGTTAATTTACTTTTAATTATTGTGATCAAGATCAACTGCATTTTTTTTATTAATCCTGCTTGGTGCTGTGCACTCTTGAATAAGAGGATTTATACATAATGGAAAAATCCTCATTTTGTTAATTCTCTCCCCTCTCCATTCTTTTTCTTCCCATAATGGACTTTCTATCAGAATAAGAATATATGCTAGACCCTCTACTGCCAACTCCTGTTCCACTAAACTCTTGTACTCCTTATTCTGTGTCATATTTTGGGCAATTCCTTCACATCTACCTTCCAATTCACTAATTCTCTCTTTAGCCAATTTTTGTCCAATTTTCTTTTTTTAATCATCCATTTAAGTTTTTTTAAGTCCAATTGCTAAAATTCTGTCTTTTCCTGTTATATCTGTTTTCTCTTTCAGATTTCAATTGCTTCTTTTATGGTTTAATTAGCACTAAATATATTTGTTTTGTTTTCTATTTCAGATTGTTGCTTTGTTCTCCCACATTTGAAGGAGCCAAGCTTCCAGTTTATGTTCACTTTCATGTGTAGGGGAGAAAATGATACATTTTCCCACCAACCCTGGTAGTTTTTATCTAGAACTCCAGGTAAAGAAGTCAGACTAACCACAACAAAACAGAAGTTTATTAACACATTTAACTCATGTAATTATGGAAGGTATTCAGGTAAAATGAGTAAATATCAAAGAGGTGGCCTTGAATTCAGGTTTCAGTACCATCTTTAGCAAAGGACAAAAGAGAGAAGGGTGTGGGAGGAGCCAGTTAATGGGGATGTGGCTGAGAAAGTACAGCCAACAAGTGCGTAGGGCAGGTTTAGGGCATTGCCTTCTCTGAAGAGAAGTCTCTAGGGACTCAGAGCTCCTCTCCCTGGGCTGACCTGAGACACCCTTGCAGAGGGAGCCCTCCTTCACAGATGTGATCCTCCCTGACAAAACGTGACTTTCTGCTTTTGTAGAGATTCCCCTGTGTTTGCTCTTACTCAAGGCACTCATCTCAAAGCCATCCTTAATGTTACAAAGGCCTATTTCAGGATGATGTATTTTGATATTTAGCGGTAGCATATTCTGGCCTCCTATATGCTCAAGGTGGGGTTTTCCTTGCTTGATTTGCAGTGTTGGGATCATGAATGCCCTTTAGTAAGGTTTGCTTCTCTCAGGAGGCATCCATGCCAGGACATCTAAGTGGGCTCTTGGGAGTCATCCCACATGTGCCTTGCTTGAAATATCAGATGTGTTTTCAGCCTCTATCCAATAATTAAATTCATTTCTTATCTTGGATTACATAGGTATTGCATAGATTTCTGTTTATCTAACTTTCCCCATTTTGCTATTTGCTACATTATTTCCATTTCTCAGGTCTTCTTTCAGTACCCTAGGTGCCCAGTACACCTGAAGCAGAACCTCCCTCCTCTCTGTAACCTAACCAAGACCACTAGAACATCATCAGCTCAAGTTCCTAAATTCTGGGTTAATTCATTTTTCTATTTGAAGATAGTTGTGTTATTTCTACTCATTCACTTGTGCCTGGAAATTCTGTGTTGTTTTGAGCAAGTTCATCTATGATTTCAAAAATTGATTAAATTCAATTTAGTGATTTTAGGAGTGGGGGCAGGATAGAGGGAGGGCTGGCTTAGTGAGGCAGGGTAGATAAGTAACTGGCTTAGGGTGGATGCCCCATGCCAGACATTAATGTTGTCACAACCATCTGTTGATAAGAAACAGGCCCTGATCATCAATGATTAAGCAGCCAGACCCCAATCACCTCCTTGCACTACACAGGCAAACAAAAAAGGTTTTAACCAGATTGGGGGGCCATCTTGAACACTGACAAGTCTATGCTTCCTTCCAGTGGTCACAGACACCCTGTGGGAGGCTGGAGATGGTAATGAAGCTTCAGTATGAGGTAGACCATGTTATCCCAACCGCACCTGCGCCAACAGAGACCCACCCTGGATATGGTAAAATCTGCCCCCCTTCTGTAAATGGTATAATCCAAGGTGGGAAAACCTCATCAAAGAATCTGCCTCAGCCCCTCGAGCACAGCATCGTCTTGAGCTCACACTCACTCTTCAAGGGTGGACGGTGGCTCCGCCAGCAGATCCTTTCCTCCAACTGGTGTTGGTGAGTGTCCCACCACTGAATTCTTTCCTGTCTGGGTGACAAGAAACTGGACCCATCAACCCCTACTATTTGTAGGAGGCATTTCCTTCTATTTTATGCTTTCGTCCTGCTGGTCCCAGATCTCCCTGGCCCTGTGAAACCCGTACTAGCCCAGGACTGCCTATGTCCTGACCTAGTGCAGATGGGAGGGACATCACCTTCTACCCCATGAAGTCTTTGTTACTATTTTGTATAGTCTGTCAAACGCACTCATGGTCAAAATTAATCTTGGTGTTCTTTTGACAATTTGGCTTGGAGAATAAAAGAGTAGGGCAACATATCAATATTGTCAAAATAACAGGAATAGCTCCCTTCATTACCAAAGAAAAGCACTGTAAAGCAGGTTAGAGCAGAGACAGGAAGGACTCCTTCAGAGAAAGGCTTTCACCGATATCACAAACTACGGCCTTAGAACCCACACAACCTAAAATGACCTCTCACTTTCTCTGCCTGCTTTTTAAAGCTTCTCTACATCAACAGAAACATAATCAATCGAAATGTACTTCAAGAAAACTAAATCCTATTATCATGGTCCCGACACCTCCCATCCATCTCCTGACATCCCTCATATTCCATTTCATTATGGTGGCTCTGTTTGTTACACTTCTATTAAACGCATTCCTCTACCGTTGGTCTCCAAGTGCCTTCTCATGAGGCCTCCAAACGGTTTGTACACGCCAATCCAAAACTTACCACGGACTAAGTACCCCCAAGTCTTGGGCAGACTCTGTGATTACCTGGACTTCCAGCTGCTGCTGAGCCCCTGCTGCCATTGGCATCCAGAATAACAGCCAGCCCCACGGAGACTGCCGGCAGCATGTCGCTGCTGAGGTCCACGCGTGTTAAGCTCGCTGGCTCCCTCTGGAAGCCTCCTGAGGTCCTTCTGGGGTTGTCTCCTCCAGGCGTGTTGGTCTCTGGACCTTTTCTCTGTGGTCGCTGCACAACATGAACAATGCTCTGCTGTTCCAGGTCACAGTTCTGTTGGAGCCAGGTGGAAACACACGGGGAAGGCAGCATTAAATGCATGCACAGTTTGCCTGGTCCTCGTCCCACAGTGTGCGAGACAGTCTTACACTTGGTATGCACGATTTCTATACACAGCTGAGCAACCAGGAGTTGGGAAATGTGTGTACACACCCAGTGTCAGCACAGGCACCTGCCAGCAGTGCCAGGGTGCTTCCACACTGGGCACAGCACACACGCAACCCTGCACTGGGCCAGAAACAGAAATGTGTGTGTGGTGGAGAACATGACACCCAAAACCTAAAGAGACGTTCAAAGGGATATGAAACCCCATAGGAAAAAAACGAATTACCACAATGCTTCCAGAGGCACAGTAGAAAATGATAATCTTAAATTTTAAAAACTGATTTACTTCAGAAATATGTCCTTATAATTATCTAATGTAAGGGCTGGCATTCATTTCTGTTTTATAAAAGAGCACAGAAAGTTAGCTATTGTCACCAACAGGGCATTGCTCCAAATAATTTCAAACACATTAACAATAGACCTCACACATCCCCTCTGCTGTTGCCAACAGGCACGCTTGCTTGACCAAAGGGGCAGCAAGCAGAGAACACGTGCTTGTGGACCTGGGACTCATTCACTTTTGATACCAATTTCACAAGTAACAACAGAGAACATTTCCAAAAAGGTTTTGAATCCACACGTGGGTGAAGCACAATAATACTAATCCTTAACTAGTAACAGGGGTACATTCTTTCTTCCACCTGCACCCGCCCCAGACTCCCTTGTTGTGGTCACTTTCAGAGCTTCCTGGGGTGGTGTCCATCACTCACAGGTACCCCTGCATGCACACCACTGGGAATCAGCCTCCTCCACACAGCAGCCCACCAGGATGCCTTGCAATCTAAAGTCCCATTCCCACCCCTTCCCCACTCTCACGCTCCGGCCTCTGTCAGGTTGACGGGTTGCTTGCACTGCCCCATCCTCATGGCTTCCTAGGTCTCCGCAGGATGGCTCCTGCTCAGCTGCGGTTACTTTCTGTCATTCTCTGTCCCCTAAGTCCTCCCCCTGCTGACATTCCTTCTTCAGTCCAAGCATCACTGTTCCCCACCTCACCCAGGCTTCAGGCCCTCTCCTCCCAACTAAACGTCTGATTTTCCTCCTGCATTTTCTCATGGGCCACATGGATCCCTTACCTTGGACTCCTGCCTGCGCTGCAGCACCCTACGTATGGCGAGGTCCCACAGGGACTGTGTGTGTCTCAGAAATGTAGCTCACACCCTCATCTGCTTTCTTTCCCAGTTGTCACCTCCCCATCTGAGGTACTTACGATAGCTTAGAAATCCCTCCCCGGTTTCTGCCTACTCCAATGTATTCCATACAAGAATCTTTCGGGTTGTGCTAATGATCTTTCTGAAGTGTTTTGCTGTTTCCTGTGTTTAGTCTGAAGCTGACATTTTGCACAGTTTTATTTGGGTGTGTCAATCATTTGCTCCTTTCTAGATCAACTGTCTTTAAAATTTTTAAATTTTAAAAATTAAAAATTTGTAAATTTCTTTTTACCTCTTTTTAAATTTCTCTTTACCTCTCCTCCATTGTATACACGGTAGATTATTCTTCAGAAATATCCATTCCTATGTATTAATAAGCAGACATTATAATATCTTCCCCTCCACCCACCCCCTACTTTGTGCTCAGCCATGTGATTGGCTAGGGCAGTTGGGACCTCAGCAGATGTAACTGAAGCAGGGTCTTGGAAGCATTTGCTCTGTTGCTAAGGTCAAAAAAGACTCCCTGGAAGCGTGCACCTCTTCAGCACGGACGCAAGAGTTGCATACACACAGCACAGATGTGAGCCTAACCCACAGCCAGGGCCAAGTACAGCCATGGCCACAGAGTGACAGAGAGCCTTCCAGGGCAGCGAGGCTGGGCCACGGACTCCCAGCTGACCGGAAGACACACAAGGGAGACATACATTGGACAAATGACACTGGGGCAACCCTTAAGCAATAGCAGCAGACAATACTCTGCTCCATTCTAACTGGACCAGCAGATCCTCTGTCACCTTTATCACTGCTTCAGTGTTGAGGACGCCTGAACAGCCACACCCTGCCTCTAGACTAAGTCATCTCATTAAATTGGTATTAGGATCTGGGAGGGAGTCCACATAAGAATGCAAGATTTGCAATTGTGAAGATCAACACCCTGGCAGGGCCTGTGGTTTTTCTCCAGATGCTGTATTTTCCAGTGGGCTCGGGAACCCAGGCAGATAAAACCCTGTTCTTCGTTGTCAGGGACTGCACACATCATGTGATTCTTCTATATCAAAGTAATAGTTTTTTCCTTCATCTGAGATCCCCACATGTCTGCCCACCACACTCTTTACTGTAGTGATTAGCGTTTGGATGGTATGAAGTATGCATGTGTCTGTCTGGCTCCATCTGTGTCTTCCAACTTAAGTTAGAAATGTTTCAGTGCAGGCTTGGGTGGCATTCACACTATTTATCTTTACAAATGCCTCACACAGCACTTAGAACCTGACTATGAACAGAACAATGAATGAATGGGTGGCTATCAACAGTCAGGAACTCCAATCCTCAAGTGCTCTTTGGGGGACCAGCAGGTTGTGGAATAATGAATATGGAATTCAAAATGATTAATACGTAGAGACACAAGCTCTACATAATTCATTCGCTGCATAATTTCTGGCAAATTATTTTTCCTTCCTATGGTTCCATCACAGACAATAATATTATCAACTCTGAGGATTCGTCTGAAGACTGGAGGCAAATGTAGAATGTAGAGAGCAACTCTGATCCACAGTAATATCCAGTACATGCTGGTGGGACCTTGCCATCTTCTACGAGTTCTGAAAACTGCAGAGAAGGGGCTTCTTATCTTTTACATCAATAAGATCTCAAAAATCTATGCTGTTGCTCTGTGCATACATTCCTATTTGGAAAATAGACTAAGTAGGGTAGAGCAAGCAGAAGCTAACAAATGTGGCTCTTCCTCTGGTAACATTCCAGCTTTCTGTGAACTAAAGATTGATGTATTAAAAAAAAAAAATCCTTCCACGCTCAGATGCCACAGAGCTTATGAAGAATCTGAGCAAATTTTCAGGGGCAGCTGAAATTCAACAAATAAGGAAGAAAGCCAAAAAAAGTCCTCTGCTTTCAAATCCAGATTTTCCTAGTGCTCGAGAGGAGCTGCACAGGGGCACAGGAAGACCCGAGCAGCTTTGAGTAGTTACAGTGATATTTATAGAACATATTTCCCTCAGTCTCCATCCACGGTTCCGAGATCTGTAATTGCTTAATTCTCTGACTCTCACGGAAAACGCTGTTGGTCTCAGAAGCGGTCCTTTTGCCAGATGGTGCATTTGCACATCTTGCCAGCTGAGTTCAAAGCCACATTAATAACACATCGGTGAACAGGAAATCGGATCAAGTTCAGTTGCGTGGCCACTCCAAAGCCTTCAGTAATATTTGGTCTCACAGCATCCATGGAGTTGCTCAGATGTGGGAGAGGGCGCCTTTCAGGGGAAGATGGCAGAGTGCTCCCGCACAGCCTTCGGGTCCCTCAGGGCAAAATAAATGTCTTCCTTCTCTTCCCTTCCTTGACTTTCTGTTTGTTGGCAAACAGAAGGCTCTGGAAACAACTTACGAATGCAATATGTAAGGCAGTGGCTTATGTCCTTTAGTGCAAATAAGTATTTGGCCCACTGGGCTTGGCCTCGGCCAGCAAACAGCGCTGCTGACCTCATTGTGGTACAAGAATTACATCCTGGGGTCCCTCTCCAGCACTTTGTATAGAGATAGCCCAGGACTAATACAAGATGAGCAGGAGGATTTTTGTTTGTGTATTTGTTTTTGACCAAATAATGACCAACTGTTATCCAGTTAGCCATTATCTGAAATAAACAAAACACTGGTGCCTTTTTCTTTCTCCAAAAAGTAGTCTCTTTGATGGTGTGTGGTCAGAGTCCAAGCATTTGGGAAAGTGTCTGGTCATCCAATTAGAACCCTGACAACAAGCCGTATTTGAAAAAGCTGCCTGACAATGCTGTTCAAAACCATCCAGGGAGCTTTATTAACTTCTGAAAAAATAAGTGAAGCTGCTCTGCCAGGAAAACTCACTGAGGGCTGAAAAGTTATCAGAATATTTTCAAACATCCTATGGAGAGTTGTGCAGATCATCTCCAAACTCATTAATGATGAGGTTCTAAACTATTAATAGAGCTGCACCATTAACAAAGTGCCCATGTATTATAACAGTGACTTTATTTTACTAACAGTAAAATAAAGGACAAATCTGGGGGCTCTGTCTTTGAGACAGAGTTAAGGTTTGTTGACACAGGGGAGTGCTGAATATTCCCTTCATCCTATAAAGGCATCACCATTGCCATCCACTACAGTCTTAACGTACTCCCCAGAACTCAGTTAAAACTTAACTCCCAGTGTAATAATGTAAGGTTATTTCAAAAAGTTTATGAAAAAAAGCAAAACTAAAAAAAAAAATCAGTTAATTTTGATGCAAAAACTCTTCGCATGTAAGAATCTTCAAAAAGTTCACAGAAAATGTGGATTATGAAAAAACTATGCATGGATTTAAACACAAATTACACCAAAATAAACATCTTTTCATTTCATTCCCCAAAGACTTTAAAGTGCCCTTGTATAAGAGACCTGCCTGAGGGAGGTGATGGGGACACAGGAGCACAAGGCCTTCCAGGCGGGATTGGGTCTCACACAGGAGGTGAAGGGGGCCGTTTGTCCCTCTCCATTTTGCCCGGTCCACTCTTGAGCCCTATGAGGGTGCAGCAAGAAGGCTCTCTCCAGACGCTGGACACCTGCGTCTCCTCTGGCACTTCCGGCCTCCAGAACCTTCTGCTGCTTGCACAGGTGGACAGAGTCAGGATTCGGCCAAGCTGGGAGCCCTGTGCCTGGCACTGCTGAGCACCGGACTGCTTCCAATGAACCTGAGAGCTGGCTCCAGCTTTTTATTTATTTATTTTGTAATGTACTTCTATGGAACCTTTTCTTTTATTCTTTTTTTTTTCCTTCAGACTTCTTCATTTAAAAGACAAAACCACAGAGAGAGGTGGACAGAGAGGGGAGGGGGATGTCGGGAACACGAGCCAGTGCTAGCTTTGCTGTCCACTAGTTCAGCCTCCAAATGGTCTGGGCAAGGCCAAAGCCAGGAGTCGCAAGCCTGTCTGGGTCTCCCACAAGGGTACAGGCCCAGCTCACGGGCCAGCCTCCGTTGCCTCCAGTGTGCTGGTACAGGATGCTGTGTTTGGCCAGCCGTGTGCACCGCAGGCCCCAGCTTTGGTAAGGTCTGTTCCCGGTGATAGCAGGCGCCGCAGGAAGACAGCCCCACTCCTGTGGCACCACATTCCCTGGGTATGTGTTTCTGTCCATGCACAATATCCTCTTCAAGAAGATACGCTGCACCCTCTGACACTGAGCCCACAGCACCCGCTCCAGTAACTTGCTCTTGGTGCACGCCCCTGATGGTTGGAGGATCCAGTGATCCCCTGAAGTGCTTAGGGGTGGCTTTGGAACTTGCCTGAGTCAGGTCAGATGTACCCACAGGAAAGGACACAGCCAGGCCGGAGGCGCCCGTCATCTGGCTCCCAGTCTCCCACAATAGACTCTCCAGCGCTCAGCTTCAGGGCCAGGACACACAGGTGCGGACACAGGCCTGGTCTGCCTTCAGCTTGCCTGCTGCACTCCCGTCGGTCCCCTGGGGTGAGCTCAGCTCCCTCCACTGCCCTCAGTGCTGTTCCTGTGCCCAGAGCCCCTCAGTCTGCAACGTTCTATCTCATTATGTAAAAGACTGTCATGCTTCCTACTGGGCACTAACTTCACATTTTAAGGTTGGAAACTGACGCCAGCTTGCATCTTTAATAGCGCACAGTTTTTTACTTTTTCTGTTTTTTATTCTTCAGAAAAGCAGTATGATCAGCCAAGAATTATCAGATAAAAAGATTACCTAATTTAATAGTCACCAATGTAATCACATTTCAATTTAAAAAATCATTTTGAATTGCAGGGCTCTGTCTTAGGTAATTTTGAAGGAACCCTTTTTAAAACAGCATGAATTCGCTTTCTTTTCTGCTGAAAAACTTCAGCACAATTATGACTTGTTGCTTCTTCTGAAAATAACTTCCAACAGATGTTTCTCTAAGCCCATCAGAATTTTTAATAATGTATGTTCTATGCCAAAGAAGGACAAAATAGCAGTTATTTAGGAAGTCATGCAGGTACATATTTTACTGCAGTGGTTAAGAACTGCTTTCCTTGGTCACAACTAACAACTCAATATTGTTTTTTACTTTTTTTTTTTTTTTCACTTGATCTCCGGCTCTCTCCATGGTTTTCAATGAACACTAAATGCCAATTTATATTAATTGGATGAGAATATAAAAACCACCCCTTCAACCCAGTCCTTCATTAAAACAAAGATGACTTAAAAAGCAGATTCTTTGTGATTTATGCTTTGAATTTATCTCGTATAAATTCATTATCATTACCATCAAAGATGCTACACAGTGATACGGAAAGGCTGTGTCTGGTTGCCAAAGGCAGAGTAATATAATGACTGGGACAGGTCAGTTAGCCCCCCCTAATTAGGCAGTACTGGTCTGAGGCTGGTCACCTCCATGCCCCTCCTACTGCGGGCCACACACCTCTTGGTGCTCACTGGCATCTGCTGCACCAGCATGTGTGGAGGAGACAGAGGAGCCCCTCCTCCGCCCCGAAGAGTCATTCAGGAGGGGAAGAGGGTGTGCAACCCCAGCAAGTGAGGGCGCAGATCTGACTTGTCCTACATGTGGAGGGTATCAGATAATCAAAGCCAGGCTCACACTTTGTTTCATTCTATACACTTTGCAGGAAATGTCTTCCAAGTGTCATTTCTTTCAGTATTATTTTATTGTTAGTTATGATAAATATTATAAGCAAATAAACATATAGGAGTAATTTCTTACAGATCATTGCATATACTTTATAGAATTATTGGGTCAGGCGTTGGCACTGTGGCACAGTGGGTGAGCCACTGATTTCAATGCTGGCGTCCATATGGTGCAGGTTAGAGTCCCAGCTACTTTACTTCCAATCCAGCTCCCTGCTATGTGCTTGAGAAAGCAGTGGCAGATGGCCCAAGTACTTGAGCCCCTGAACCTACACGGAGACCTGGATGAAGTTCCAGGCTCCTGGCTTTGGCCTGCCGCAGTCAGGACTATTGCAGTCTTTTAGGGAGTGATCCAGTGGATGGAAGATCTCTCCTCCTCTCTCTGCCTTTCTCTTTCTGTAACTCTGCCTTTCAAATAAATAAATAAATCTTTTTTAAAAAACTACTGGGTCAGGATTAAGCAGCCATTCTTCCCAGGTACATACATGGGAAAAGAGATGGATCCTGAATAACAATAATCTTAGGTTCTCCTCCTGAAGATACTTAACCCCAGAATGACTCAGTTCTTGGCGAGGAGTAGTATATAAGGCAGGCGAACTTCGAACCCAAACTCCTGGTCTCTTGGCCTTGAGACCTTTTACAACCAGCAAAATACACTGTTCATGAGGGTGCAGCCCCTCCCCCAGAGTCCCCGCCTCCTACCACAGGGGGATTGTGTTGGGGATTAAGTTCCCAGCACAAGAACTTGCGGGGACACATTCAATCCACAGTATAGGATGAACTGATCCTTAAGTAGTAGTAAAAGTTTCTCAGAAAGTCAAGCAAACATCCTACTGCCATCCAAGATTTTGCAGCCCAGTGCCATTACCTGCAAATCTATGACATCACATTTTCCCTACATGGAGCTTGAGTCACTACACAGAGCCAGAGCAGGCTGGCAGAGAGGCAGAATTTAGTCAGGCTCCTCAGTGGCAAGGAAGAAAGCGGAGTTGACAGGCATTCATATTTATTTTTTAAAACAGCTGACACAGAGGTAAACAGTTTCACACCTTTGCTATAAATTCCTTAAGCTTCTAGCCTCAGGTTTAAATTTTAGATATAAATACAACACATTGTTACTTATGTCAGCTCCTCTTTCAAAATCTGGATATGTTATGTCATATGCAACAATTCTTTCTCTGGATAAATAAAACATGAAATTGCTCTCCTCGTTCCCTGCTTACTCATCCCCTGAGACACAGGCCGGTGGAGAGGCACTGAGTATCTGCAGGCTTCCAGACAAATTTCTCCACTCTGACACCGAAGTGCAAGAAAGGATGGATGGCATTCACATCTTCAGTTTCAGTGGCTGGTCCCAACTAATTCTTGATGTCACTTACTCAGGAGAAACCACATGTAAAGGCCTCAGACCATCTACAGGAGCTGCTGGGAGCCACAGCACCCACAGTCAGGAGGAATGCTGAGTGCCAGGCCCAGGTGAGTGAGGAAGGAGGTGATGACACATGACTTTGAAACTGTACTCCAAAGTAACTGTTGAGTGCTGCCAAAGACACAAGCATTATCTGACTGTCTAACAGAACACATCCATAGTGAACTCCTAAACAACTATTCACTGGATGTTTTTCACATTTTCATAATGTGAAGCCCATTCATTCTTCTTTGGTAATAAATCAACTGATGAAATTTACAGAGGTCCATTGGGAGACAGAGGTGGGGAAGCACCTGCAGTTTTGTAGGGCCACTGTGCAGTGTGCCTCTCTAACAGAAGCTCCAAGATTATGTGTTCTGCTTGCCCCTGGGGTTACTTCTTCCTCTGCAGAGACTCAGGAAAGGCAAAGAAAGCCTGGTTTATAAACAGGCTCCTGAGGAAAGGAGGAGGCACTCCTTACCCCACAGCAGAAACGCTCGGCCTCAGGAAGCGTGGAGCCCTAGCCTCCCTTTCATTCTCTTCTTTTTCCAACTAAAGGAGGTCCAGTGGGTTGAAAGTTATCTCCCCAGAATTCACGTCCACCCAGAACCTCAGAACGTGACTTCATATGGGATTAAGTGTTTCTGTAAATGTAATTATGTAAGGATCTTGAGACAGAACCATCCTAGATTTAGGCTGGACCCTAAATCCAATAATTGGTGTTTATACTAGAAGGGGAAGGAACAGAGAGGGAGAAGGTCACACAAAGGCTAAGGAAAGCCAGGAGCTGAGGATAAAGTCTCTCCTATAGACTTCAGAGGAAGCACGACCTTGTGGCCACCTTCTTGTCTGAATCCCAGGCCCCAGAACCGTGAGTGAGCCACACATCTGTGCTGTTTTATTACCCTAGGAAGCTAACAAGGGAGGGAAATGCAATGGGGCAAAGGGAATGGGATGTGTAAAATTAAAGGTGAGAACGCTGAGCAGTGGGAAGAAAGCAGGGATTCATTGTGGCTGGGAGTCAGATGCTCTTGGGCAAATCAAACATACTTGGGATCTCCCTGTGAGGGCTACATGAAGTCAACATCCCTTGCCTATTTTTTGACACTTCCTTGGAGGAGACTCTGAGCCCTGTTGGGTAGAAGAGAATTGCTGGTAGCAGCCCCTGCCCCCAGCCCCTGGCCCCTGCCTTGTGTCTTCTTCACCTGCAGTCGTTTTGGTTAGGTGACACACCAGGATTTGTCTGGGCCTGCCGGGTGTACACCTGTTGTACCAGTGTAGTGTTAAAACATCCCTTTTTGAATGATGAATCAGGTGAGATCATGTTACACCTGGTTGTCCATGGCACCTAGTAGGTGCTCAGTCAGTGATTTTTGAAGTTTTAATGAAAGAGCCATAATAGTAATAATAAGTAGCATTTTTTGAATGGTCTCCATGCCAGCACTCTTCTCAGTTTTCCACATTTTACTCTGCACAATACTTTGGTGATATAGTCACTCTCAATATGCTCACTTTACAGCGAAGCGGACCAGAGCCAAAGTTAAGTCACAGTGGAAGCTCACAGCCCAGGTCCTGAGCGGCTGGGTAGAGTGATAAGTAATCTTTGGGTGGCCCAACATTGACTGCTCAAAAATCCCTGCCATCAACGTCAATGCGCTTAACTGCACTGCTGTGGCTGGAGTGCGTGTGGCTTCTTCCAACTTCATACCGAAACCTAAGTCAACCCAACAACAGTAAAAGGGGATTCATCAGAAAGTTACCAGGCCATGAAGGCCCTGCCCCATGCACGGATCTGGGCAGTTCCAGTCTCTTCCACAGTGAGGGACACAGCGTCCACGCACTCTGAAGACATCTAAACCAGGCACGGCTTCTGAGGCAGACAGCAGCTCTCAGCAGACACCAAGGCTGTCGCTGTCTGGACCTCGGATGTCCCGGCCTGCAGGGCAATGAGAAACATTTCTCTTCTTGATAATCTGCACAGTCTCTGGAATTCTGTTATAGAAGCACAAACAGACTAAGATGCTCATCCACTACTTCTCCAATCCTATGCCAATATTACGTTTAACGGTCACTCAGAGCTCAGGAAGATGAAATGAAGCCGCCAAGGCTCCACATGGAGGAACTACAAGCGCTACTCTTTATTCACAGCAAAACTGACATGAAATCCACAGGAGGTGTCCACAAGACCACAGCTTCATCCATCCAAGATTGACAAAAGCACAATCTGTATGCTAAGTCCTGGAAATCAGCATTCTGCTGCATTGCCCCTGGTGACTCTCAGTGTGCAATTAAATTGGGAGTGTAAGGCAAGGCCCAGAGCTGCATGGGAACCCCCATTTGGGCTCTGGCCTCTAAGTCTTGGCTTTTCCTCTGT
Organism: Oryctolagus cuniculus; assembly: GCF_051225735.1. Taxonomy (NCBI): domain Eukaryota; kingdom Metazoa; phylum Chordata; class Mammalia; order Lagomorpha; family Leporidae; genus Oryctolagus; species Oryctolagus cuniculus. The sequence continues at coordinate 6,474,564 of NC_142871.1, read as the reverse complement.
GCTGTGAAATCCTCCATTCTAGTCACAGGGGCATGTTCAGGTTCTTGCGACCTGGATTCTTGGCATCTGGGGTCAGGCCAGTCACTCAGGTCTAACAGAGTAACAGGGACAGGGACTGCATAACCCAGGCAAGATTCAGAGGCTCCGAGAGACCTAAAGGAAAGAGTCCTCTCTTTTCTAAGGACTATGACTTAAAAATTGTCCAGCAAGACTTTAAACCAAATTAGCACCTCCAGCTGTGAAGGAGAACCACTTCACACATGGTGGACAGGGAAAACATTTCATTCGTTGTATAAACATCTCTAGTGGATTATAACAGCTGTAAAGTAAGTGTGTTGTATAGTGAATAGAGGAGAACATATAGCCAGTAGTTTGTGTCAGACATTTATAAACTACCAATATCAAATGTGGCATCAATTATATCTTTATAGGGCATACCCCTGAATTAACATACAAATAGTAATCCTTCTGTGTGCTCAAAGCACACGATATTTATAAGTCTTGCCTTGTAGTTTTGTAAACACATAAAATGGAGCAGCACAAGGGAAGCCCGTGACAGAAATGGGTTTTAAGAGAAGACTTGATGGGCTGCTTTCCTCGTCCTGGTGTGATAAATTGGCACTCTGCTCCTGTGTCGTATGCCACACTGGAAGGAGGAAGGTGACACAGCAAACCACACACCCTAGCATGCTTATTTGGTGCCACTTTCAAGTAGAAAGAGTGAAAAAAGGAAATGGTGTGGCAAATACAGTTAATATTTTAGATATACTGATTTTATTGTAAGATCTCATGGTGGGGGAGCTAAGACAGAGAACCTGTTAAAACTGTACGATACTTAGGCTTCAGGGGTAAAACTCTAGTGACAACTGGGATAAAAAAATCTATTTCATATGTGTAGAGAGCAATATATTTAGGGGAAAATCCCATGGATAAATCTCCATATAACTCAGCCAATTACCACCGCCTGCCAAATATCTGTGAGATAAAGCTCATCTGTTGGTCTATGTATCTACATCTGTATCTTTCTATATCTCTCTAGTGATTGACCTATCTATACCTGTGTTTCTATCTATCTTTCAATTATCTATCTATCTATCTATCTATCCATCCATCCACCCACCCATCCATCCTCAGAATCACTCAAACTATGGCATGTTTGCTTTCCAATTGGAACACATTATGGAATATTTGTTGTCTTTCCATTGTTTGCTAAAAATTCAAAGACTGAGAGATGCATAAAGTATTAGCTAATTATAAAACTGGTTGAAGAGAACATTTTTTTTTTTGACAGGTAGAGTGGGAAGAGAGAGAGAGACATAGAGAAATGTCTTCCTTTTTCTGTTTATTTACCCTCCAATGGCCGCTGTGGCCGGTCCGCTGCGGCTGGCGCACTGCGCTGATCTGAAGCCAGGAGCCAGGTGCTTTACCTGGTCTCCCATGCGGGTGCAGGGCCCAAGCACTTGGGCCATCCTCCACCGCACTCCTGGGCCACAGCAGAGAGCTGGCCTGGAAGAGGGGCAACCGGGACAGAATCCGGAGCCCCGACCGGGACTAGAACCCGGGGTGCCAGCGCTGCAGGCGGAGGATTAGCCTAGTGAGCCGTGGCGCCGGCCCGAAGAGAATATTTTTTACAATTCTGTAACAAGTATGAGATGTAAGATCCATTCATTATGTCAGGTGTGTTTGAGCATCTATCATAGTGGCAGATAGCATGCTGTTCTTCTGGGGGTGAAAAGGTGATTAAAACAGTTATTGAAACAACAAAATGAAATCTTTGCTACTGAAAATAAAAAAAAAAGCTAATGCATAAGTGCTGTTTAAGTATGGACTAGCATTCTGGTTTAAAAAGAACTATAGTCAAGAAATGTAGCAAATGATCTAAATTTTAGCAGATCACAGTAACTTGAGAAGACCAGTAAAGTAAATAGACATTTTGCCCCAGACAAGTGACTCTTCAGAAACAACCTGACAGACCAGAGAAATGTATAAATTAATGCAGTGCAAGAAGAAACAAGATAAAAGGCATAATTAGTGACTTCCCTTCTTAATTACAGATGCTACCAAAAACTAACTTCGTAAATATTTTATCCCCAAAGTCCTGTGCACATCATGAACAGATATGGATTGCCATCCAAAGAGGCAGAATAAGGAAAAATATATAAATGCCATACTCCTGATACTCACGCAACACAATAAGACAAACAATAGGTAGAGATATATCTGCTAAAAATTGATACCAGAAAGAATGCAATAAAATGTACATTGTAATAAATTGCTAATTGGAATAAACAGATATTATTTTGAAAGTATTTGGCAGAGTTTATCAATGGTTTGGATGTACACACAGAAATTCTCACCTATGTTCAAAAAACATTTGTAAACAATAATTTTAGTAGTAAGTAAAAAACATGGAAATAAGATAAAAGTTAATATTTTGCTGGTGGTGCTGGTACTGTGGCAATGCAGGTAAAGCTGCCACCTGCCCTGCTGGCATCCCATATGGGCACTGGTTCAAGTGCCAGCTTCTCCATTTCAGATCCAGTTCTCTGCTATGGCCTGGGAAAGCAGTAGAACATGTTCTAAGTCCTTGGGCCCCTGCACCCAAGCAGGAGACCTGGAAGAAGCCCATCTCTGGCTGTTGCGGCCATTTGGGGAGTGAACCAGTGGATGGAAGACCTCTCTTATTCTCTCTGACCCTGCCACTCTGTAACTCTGCCTTTCAAATAAATAAATAAATCTTCAAGAAAATATTTTGCTGGCTGTCATTCATACCTTCAGTTGGCAAACATTTGCCATATGTCCAGAAATACTCATTTTGAAAAAGATACTAGCCTACTTGTCAGGCAATAGCAGCAAGTTACAGGTACTGCTAGTAGCATATTTGGCTATATATTGTAAGCAATTCTATATATGTACTAAACTTATTCAGTATGTATACAAAATTATTATAACTATCTCTGAGAAATAAAATTGGGTGATGGAAAAGGAGGTTCTTTTTTTTTAACTTATACGCTACCGAACATATAATTTTTAACTTATATGCTACCGAAATTTGTTCAAAAAGTATGAGCACTTATCACTTGTTGATTTTAAAAGGACACCTGGGAAATATTTGCAAGTACAATTTTTACTTAATTCTTAATATACTTTGCTTTATTTAATTATTTACTGGCACAAAAGATAATCAGAAAACACTGTACTGAGAGCACATACTTTTAATTTCAGGTATACAAACTTCATGCATTTCATAAATACAAATTTAGGAACATAATGATTCTTCCCACCTTACCTTCCTTCCTACACGCACTCCCATCCTCTTTCTCCTCCCTCCCCTATTTCCATTCTTATTTTTTACTTAGATTTATTTATTTGAAAGTCAGAGTTACAGAGAGAGTAGAGGCAGAGAGAGAGAGAGAGAGAGAGAGAGAGAGAGGCCTTCCATCAGCTGGTTCACTCCCCAGATGGCCACAATGGCCAGAGCTGAGCCAATCCGAAGCCAAGAGCCACGAACTTCTTCCAGGTCTCCCACGTGGGTGCAGGGGCCCAAGGACCAGAGGCATCCTCCACTGCCTTCCCAGGCCATAGCAGAGAGCTGGTTTGGAAGTGGAGCAGCCGGGTCTCAACTCGGTGCCCACATGGGCTGCTGGTGCTTCAGGCAAGGGCCTGACCTGCTGCGCCATAGCACCAACCCCTCCCATAATTTCTTTATCCAGGCTTCAGTTGGTGGACATCAGTGTTAATTCCATATCTTAGCTATTGTGAATTGAGCTATAATAATCATGAGGGTACAGATCACTCATTCAGATGCTAATTTCATTTCCCTTGGGTAAATTCCCAGGAGTGGGATGGCTGGGTCATGTGGTAGGCCTATATTCAAATTTCTGATGTATCTCTGCACTGCCTTCCATGGTGGCTATACCATTTTAAATTCCCACCAACAGTGGATTAGGCTGTCTTTTTCCCCACATCATCACCAGTATTTGTAGTTTGTTGATTTCTATATGAAAGCCACTCTAATGAGGGTGAGGTGAAACTTCATTGTGGCTTTGATTTGCATTTCCCTGATGGGTAGTAATCCTGAGAATTTTTTCGAGTGTTTGTTAGCCATTTGGATTTCCTCTCTTGAGAAATACCTGTTCAAGTCCTTTGCCCATACCTTAACCAGATTGTTTGTTTTGTTGTTGAAATTCTTGAGCTGTTTATACGTTTTGGATATTAATCCTTTATCAGCTGCACAATTTTCAATATTTTCTCCCTTTCTATTGGTTGTCTCTTCACCTTGCTGAGTATTTCTTTTGCAGTACAGAAGCTTCTCAATTTGATGTAATCCAATTTGTAAATTTGGGCTTTGGCTGCCTGTGCTTCTGGGGTCTTTTCCAAGAAGTCTTTGCCTATGCAAAGTCTTGCAGGGTTTCGCCAGCATTCTCTATTAATTTGATAGTATCAGGCCATAGATTTAGGGTCTTCATCCATTTTCAGAGGATTTTTGTGTAAGGTCTAAGGTAGGGGTCTTGCTTCATACTTCTGCATGCGGAAATCCAGTTTTCCCAGCACCATTTGTTAAAGAGACTGTCCTTGCTCCAGGGTTTGATTTTATCTTGTTTGTTAAAGGTAAGTAGGTTGTAGATGCATAGTTTAAGTTCTGGAGTTTCTACTCTGCTCCATTGGTCTACCCATTGTTTTTTTGCCAGTACCAGGCTGCTTTGATTATAACTGCCCGTAGTATATCTTCAAATCTGGTATTGTGATACTTCTGGCTTTGTTTTGTTGTATAAGATTGCTTTAGCTATTCGGGGTCTCCTGTGTTTCCATATAAATTTCTGCATTGTTTTTTCTATATTTGAGAAGAATGTCCTTGGTATTTTGATTGGCATCCCATTGAATGTGTAAATTGCTTTTGATAGCATAGACATTTTAATAATAGTGATTTTTTTTAAGAATTTATTTATTTATTTGAGAGGTAGAGTTACAGACAGTGAGAGGGAGACAGAGAGAGGTCTTCCTTCCGCTGGCTCACTCCCCAGATGGCCGCCACGGCCAGGGCTGTGGACCTTTCAGGAGCGTGTTGTTCAGTCTCCACGTGTTTGCAAATGTTCTGATGATTCTTCTACTGCATTTTAATAGGATCGACTGAATTTTCATTTCTAGTATTTCATTCTTATTTCTCTTTAAGATCTCAATTTCATGGGAAAAATTTCCATTCATGTTATATATGGATTTCTTTAATTCTTGGATTTTCTTCTGATTACTCTGAGTAATCTTCTGATTAATTTTTTGAATTCCATTTCTGGCATTTCATCAAGCTCTTCATCTTCACATTCCAGAATGAAGTGCTGTAAGTTTCTTTGAGGGCATCGTGTTGTCTTCCTTATTCTTCTTATTCTTGTTTTTTGAATTTCTGTATTTATTTTTAGGCATTTATGGAGATACTTGTTGTCCCCCCTGCCCCGAGAGCTTTTTTTTTTTTTTTTTTTTTTTTGGACAGGCAGAGTGGACAGTGAGAGAGAGAGACAGAGAAAAAGGCCTTCCTTTGCCGTTGGTTCACCCTCCAATGGCCACCGCAGCCGGCGCACCGCGCTGATCCGATGGCAGGAGCCAGGTGCTTCTCCTGGTCTCCCATGGGGTGCAGGGCCCAAGGACTTGGGCCATCCTCCACTGCACTCCCGGGCCACAGCAGAGAGCTGGCCTGGAAGAGGGGCAACCGGGACAGAATCCAGTGCCCCGACCGGGACTAGAACCCGGTGTGCCGGCGCCGCAAGGCGGAGGATTAGCCTAGTGAGCTGCGGCGCCAGCCTCCCGATAGCTTTTATCTTTGGTCTATGCCTCTGTGGCTTAGTGGAGTGTCTGTTCTTTCAATGATTACTCACAGGTGTGTGCTGGCTGTGGCCAGGGAGTTCTGTTCAGTGCTGTAGGGTGAGGGGAGTATCTAAGGTGACACCTAAGTTAGGTGTGGTGAATCTCATCTTTTTTAATCAGAAGGGAAGGTTTGATCAGCTCTGTTGGGGTAGTCTCAAATTCACCTTCTCTCCTCCAAGTGCCCTGGAGCTAGCCCCAGTGAGAGCAATATTCACCCACACTGCCACAAGAACCAAAGAATCCATACAGACCTCAATGTGAACACTGACCCTGCAGCATTGACCCTCCCCAGGCAATCAGGGAGCCCTCAGTATGTAGAGCTGCCCACAGCAATTGCCCAGAGACCCAGCCACACCCTGCACTCTCCCACGCAGCCACCAAGTTTCCACAGTCCCAGCACATGAGGCTCCCAAGTCATGGGGTGCTGAGGATTCACAGTCCCAGCACACAAGGCTCCCACAGTCATGGGGTGCGGAGGAGCCACTCCTCCATGCCAATTCCATCCTGTCCACATGGAGGCAGAGATACTCCCAGAGCCAGCTGCCTGTGGATACTTCACCCAGGCTGTGTAAGCCTCAGAGCCCGTGACATGCTGGGAGGCTGGGGGCCCCTCACAGTCCTCATGGGCACCCAGCCCCATGTCAGTTCTCCCAGCCAGACTCAGGCATCTGCTCTCAGCCGTTTGCTGGGCACATGGCACAAGCTGGCGTAGCTGTTATGTATGTCCAAAATGGCGCCTGCCCTCTCTCAGCTACTTACAGGATACTGTGGCTGGGTGTTTGGGGACAGAGAAGCATGCCCCTTTTTGCCTCTATGTTGGCAGGTACACTGTCCCCCACAGAGCTCCAAGCTGGACTCATGTCAGGCTCACCCTGCAGCTTTATCGCCAGTGGCCTGGGCTGCTGCAGTCTGGTCTCACCCAACTCTCCAAAGCTGGTGCTGAGGCTCTCGGCTGCTGGTGTCCTTGTCGTGTCTGTGTTCGTGCTGCACATCCACACCCTCCATGTAGACTCACAGCCTCCCTCTAACTTGTGTGAAGTTTGCACTGCAGTCCTCTCTCTAACTCTTATCTGAGATTGCGCTCTCCCCACTTTATTTTAGACTGTCTTCTCCCAGACTACAGCAGTAAGCTCCCTCCCTACTCAGCCATCTTGGAATTCCCTCAGCACATACTTTTTCTACTTTTGTGTTAGTTTTTGTTGCTGCTGTTTGTCTCATTCACTTGTCATTGTCAGTCGCAACCTCCTTCTGACCTGTATCTCACTCTTTCTGATTACAGTCTCATTTGACACGCAGTGGCTTAGGTGGAGTTACTGGGTCACCTCTCTTTTAGAGGGAAAGAAGACCCACATCTGTGTTTTTATAAATTTTGTTCTCTTTGGGATAAGAAGATGTTTTTGGCTTTAGATTTGTGCCATTATCAGAGTGGCTGAAATACTGGAAGTCTTGATTCAGGGTACCTAGAATAAGTGTGTGCTTGTGCACCTGTGTGTGGGGTTTTATGTAGAGACAAGGATTAAGAGAACAGTGAGAGCTACTGTTCTGCAGTGTTTTGCTCAGTCTTTGGTCATGCTTCCAGGCCCACAGAATCTCTGCTTTCTGTAATTATCTCGAAGAAAAAACAGAAGTAGAGAGTGGAATTTTGGGGGGATTGTTTGATATTAAATCTGAGTAAAATTTGTTGTATTTTACACATATGATACACTAATTTCTGCTTGGTATGTTAACTTCAGAGTCTTCTATCTAGACTAAAGGTAGATACTACCTGTTATCTAAATCCAGCTTTAACGTACCTGAAAAATATTCTATAGTATTCAAACTGTAGGACAGACAAACTAGGTATACATATAATTTACAAAAAAATTAGATACATATATTTCGCCAAAAATAACATAAAATAAATAAAATAAAAAATCTGGGCTTTCATGACCTAGAAGAATGGAGACTCCAGCCTAAATATGTAGAGACGAGTTGGGGGGCTCTCCAGGACCCACAAATGTAAAAGTAATTTAAAAGATTTTTAGAGTTACTGAGTGCATTTATTTGCTGTACATTTCATCTCATATCCTAATGATCCTATAATTATCTTATGGTAGTCACTAACATTTGATGTTTGGGTACTTTTCTTTAAATATCCTTATTTCTGTATTTTCTTGGACAAAAAAGTTGGACAACCTCGGGAATCCAGTAAAAGATGCTGTGAGCTGGGCACTTAGGCACATCCAGTGTTAGAGACTGGTAGTTCATCCAGCACCCCAGTCACTCCGCAGTCGACTGCTCATCACCATCACCCTCCAGTGCTCTGCAGGCACAGAGTGCTAAGGGCAGAACTGTGGTCCCCGAAATGCACATATTGAAGTCCTAACACTCAGAGCCTCACAATGAGAGTATATTTGAATATAGGGTCTTTACAGAGGCAGTCGAGTTAAAATGTGGTCATGAGGGAGGGTCCTAATCCCATAGGATCGGCATCTTTATAGAAGAACGTCAGACACAGGCTCAGAAGAAGCCAAGTACAAGCCAAAGAGAGGTCACAGACAGGAATGATCCAGTGGCCCTGTGATCTTGGACCTCCAGCCTCCAGAACTGGGAGAAAATAAAGTTCCTTTGTTAAAGTCATGAAGTCTACAGTATTCATTATTGCAGCCCTGGCTAGCAAATACATTGAGTTTCTGTACCTGGAGATATTTGATTTAAAACTTACAAATATTACTATTAACAAGAATATGGCACTCCCACCTACATATCCAACATTTTTTAAAAAGGATTTTTGTAGTTCAGAAAATAATGACTTTGAGGTCATAATCTTGGCTGATATCACAACCTCATAAAACACACAAAAAAATGCATATTTGCTTTAGGCAAGAATTCTATAGCAACATCTACATGTACTTCACCAGTTCTGCAGCAGTAGACATTCATTAGGGATCTTCCTGTCTACTTTGGAGATTTTTTTTCCTAGGAGGGCTTCCTAACATTTACTTGTGTGTTCTCAGTTCCTCAGGCATCCTGGTACCCAGGGGAGAGCCTTGGTTCTCCTTCATGTCATGGGAATTCCACAGTAATTAGAGGATAACAGCAGTGGCACCGACAAGGAAGATACACTGTGTAAATAAAGAAATGCAGGCTGATATGGGAGTTACCCATTTCTGAATGTTGGAAATAAGGTAAAATGGCTACATAAATAAACAGCATGCCTTTGGCTCTCCATCCCAATCCTCAAGGGAAGTTCACAATAGTTTCTCTAATCTTATCAAAGCTATTCTTAACTTTAGCCAGAATGTTGAAGGGAAGTGATTATCTGTCAGAATTGTTATAGTAGAATCTTCACAATTATCAATGAAACCAATACTTAGCACATGCTTGCTGAATGAAAGAGTAACAGCAATGCTCAAAAACTGTTGCAAGCATGACATTTGTCAAGAATTTTACATCTGATTTGTAATCCTCACATGTATACTGAGAAACAAGTATTGTGGTAGACTGCAAGCCCCCCTCCCCAACAGAATCTGTTCCCTCCTCTTCCTCGGCACACATATGGCTGCATTCAGCAGTTTCCTTTGCATCTTAAATTGGCATATTGGTGGGTCCTGCCCCGGGACTGTGAGTGGAGTTGATGAGATGTGCCACTTTGAGTCAAAGCCTGCTTACTGAGTTGCAGTGGAATAGAAACAGACGAATCGACAAACACATAATCAAAGGGTTGATCAGTGGGTGCATCAGTACATGGGTGCAGGGATGGCCAGAATATGAATTCAGAGAAAATCTCTCACTGGGAAGCTGAGACCTCACATATCATGGCTTGGGCCACAAAACAAAGACTACGTAAGTGCAGCTCGCCAGCAGACCCAAGTCACATCAGCAGGATTTTGGACTGTTAATAAGCTTTCTAGACATTACTCTGCATGGCTAAAGATAAGAAATGACATCACACATTAAAGCTAAAATGAGTGGGTTGAAAGAGGAAATTTCCCTTTTAAACAAAGCTGTAAATTTGGAAACCACCACATTAAGGGCACGTTGTACATTTTGCTGGCTAATTTTGGGATCCATTGCTTTTCAAACTTTTCTTACTTATGTTCTTTTACTTGTCTATTTATTTTTACTGTAAAGTTATTGGCCTTGATCCTCATATGTCCTTTCTCAAAAATCCATCATTCCCTTGTGCCTTATCACTCCATCTTCCTAACCTTGTGTTTGTCATTTTGAATGCCTACAATTTTACCAATATTTTTACAATCTTAATCTTGCTGACATTATTTATACAAGGTTGATGCCAATCACATTTATTATTTCTGATTATCATAACTCCTGAGCAACGGCTGCATATTTCTATTGCATTGCTCCCAGAAACAGAATGTTAGCTCCCTCTCTAAGTAAGAAGGGACCCGTAATAGGTATCACAGTGTGGTTTGGGTGGTTGCTATGGCAACATCCAATTCTTCTCTGAGAAAGACCATGTTCAGGCATTCACTAGGAAAGTCAGTACTTAGCACTGAGGGTGGTCGTGTGTGTGTGTGTGTGTGTGTGTGTGTGTGGATGTGTTGAAATAGCCAGCCAAATAGCTGGCTTTTAAACTATCAACCATCTTCTGATCTGTAACTTCCTAACAGCTCCTGAAGTCAGCATTATGGACAAAACTGAATCTCAAAGAAATGCAAAGCTTATTCAATGACAAATAACTAGAATCTATGATTCTGCCATCTTTGAGTTTCTCATTGCTGTCTACACAGCCCTTGATGGGTTACATGAGAAAACAAGTCTAGAACATGGAGGCAGGAGTTTCCCAGGTGTAGTCAAAATCTGAAATCACTTGGCTTTTTAAGCAAAAGGGAGATTATTCTTGGTGGGGCTGACCATAAATGAAGACATATAGGTGAGCTCTATACAAGAGTGTCTGGAAATTAGAGACTGTAAATCACTCTCTTGCTAGGTCTGAAGAAGTAGATCACCATGGTTCTACAAATGCAAGAAAAATAATTGCTCCCACAACCTCATGAGTTTGCAAGAGGACCCTGACCCCAGACAATGCTCCTGCTGACCCTTAGTCACAGCTTCACAAGACAATGGGAAGAGGACCCAAATCAACAATGCCCAGACATAGGGAGAATCTATGAACCTGATATTCTGGTACCACAATACTGTTTTTAAGCATCTTGCACTGTTGCTGGGGTATCAGCTACCACCAAGGAAGGCAGAATCCCACTGGGGACAGAGGAAATGATGTGTTTTGTTGCTTAACTTTCAAAGCATGCTCCTGAAGCTACTTTCAGTGACACTGTTGTGCAATCCAATGTTTTTCTACTTTCAAGACCATGTTAGATGGAGAGACAAAGAATTTTCTGTTTGCAGGGTTTTACTGCAAGCTATGATATAAAGATAGGCAAAGGGTATGTTTCATGCAGCATTGGTTTGCTGGAGCTGCTGTAAGGAAGGGCCACCAGCCGGGTGGTTTTAATAGCAGAAATGTACTACCTCACAGCTCCAGAAGCCAGGGCCTGAAGTCAAGGGGCCCACGAGGTTGGTTCCTCCAAGGGGCTGGGAGGGAAATGTTTGTTCCTAGGCTCTCCTTGATCTCGAAATGGCCACCTTCTCTCCGTGTCTTCAAATTATCTTTCGTGTATACGTGTGTGTGTGTGCGTGTGTGTGTCCAATTTCTGGCTTTTATAAGGATACCCCAATGACCACATCCTTAATTGGTTACTTCTGTAAAGACCCAATCTCCAAATCAGGTCACAAGCTAAGGTCCTAGCTGTTAGGAATTCATCAGATCTTTTTTCGAAGAAAAAGTTCAATTTGTACCACCCACAACAGATGGAGATAGCCTCCAAGGACCAGGGATCTCTCATGGCGGGCATGGAAGGTCAGCCACCTCCAATCCAGGATAGCACATGAAGGTGAGCCCTTCCGACGGACATAGCATTGCGATCACTGGGGCAGGAGAAAGGAAAAGCAGGACCTCCAAATTTGATCATGTGTTTAAGTGCCTAAGTTGAAACAGAATGATTTATCTAGAGCCAAGAGTACAATTTTTGTTCTCTTATGAGGGTGGAGATGAGGGATTGTGAGAAAGTTGAAAACCAGAGTCTCATTGGGCTTATCTGAGTTGCAGCACATAATTTTTTCTTATTAGTGTCAGGTCCTTGGACGCCAGAGGAAAAAAATCCAGGGTGTTTTCACTCTGTCCTCAGTCAAACTCAATGGACACCTTTCTCTCCCACGACATGTGCAGGAATTGTGCATCCTGAAAATTTGCCTTCATCATAGCAAACCTGGACCAGGTCAAACAAAACGGCATGACTGCCTATCACGAGATTTTTGGTGTGCTAATATTTCACTGGAGGGGTTTATTGAACAAAAATTCCTGACAGCTTTTCCAGCATTGAGTGGCTTCTTAATGAGTTAAACATTTGTGGAAATACAAAAAATTCCAGCACAAGTATCAGCATTTTTTTCTTCTTAATACAACAAAGTCTTCAACTTAAAAACGATACTTTCTTAAGTTTGATTTTTCAAATAATACTGTTATATCTTAGCATGTTAAATTAAGAGATAACATTTGTGAATCATTCTTCCTTACCAAAGGTTTAATGTCTTCCATATATTTTCCATTGAGTTTACAATATTATGACAATATCAATGCCATAAATTCCAAGCAAAAGGACAGCTCATATTTCCCAAATGAAAAATTAATGTTTAAAACAAAATAGAAGTACTACATTTACAGAATGAATGGCCATTGCCTCTGCATAGTTGGATTTTTTTTTCAACTCTAGCCTAATGATCCAGGAGAAACAAAGAAATTGCGAACTTTTAGACATGGGAATAAGAAGAGGAAGAGCTGTGAGTTTCTTAGAAAAGACATTAACAAATTTTCACAGGAATCACAAAAGGGATCAGGACCATTCTAAAAACAAAGTGGTCTGAGCCAAGTATATCCTACTCCCAGAGCTTCTGGGGGCAACACAGCTGACAGTGTTGAGTGCTAAATATTCTCCTAAATGCAGAGACAGGCAGTGACTTTCTGCCCTCACAGAAAAGGATCTGTGCCAGGGATGATTTCTCTGCATGGAGCCCAGTGCCAGCAAAACAGCCCAGTGTTTGCTGAGACAGAGGCACACAAAACAGGCATCTGAGGATCTGGGGGTAGGAAGAAGAAATGCAGAGAATTCTCACAAGAAATTAGGTTGAAAGCCAAGGAAAGAAAGTCATGGTGACTTGGGGTCGGTGCTGTCAATAGCGGGTAAAGCTGCTGCCTGCAATGCCGGCATCCCACATGGGCGCCGATTCAAGTCCTAGCTGCTCCACTTCCGATCCAGCTCTCTGCTATGGCCTAGGAAAGCAGTGGAAGATGGCCCAAGACCTTGGGCCCCTGTGCCCATGTAGGAGACCTGGAAGAATTTTCTGGCTCCTGGCTTCGGATTGGCTCAGCTCCGGGTGTTGCAACCGTCTAGGGAGTGAACCAGCGGATGGAAGACCTCTCTCTCTCTCTCTCTCTGCATCTGCCTCTCTGAAACTCTGCATTTCAAATAAATAAAATAAATCTTAAAAAAAGAAAGCCATGGTGACCTCTGAATACTCAGATGCAGGTTAGGGAGTGGGAGTGTCCTAGTGATGCTTTGGAACTCCTCTTCCTTAGCAGGGAGTCAGCACTGTCCTGTCACACCTAGCACCAGCCTGCAAAACAGTCAGCCTAAACAAGCCTGTTCATGGTGCTACACAAACAGAAGATGGCTCAACACGGATGGGTGGCTGGTGGTGGGGGTGCCAGAGGAATCAGAACGTTCTGCAGCCCTGCTCATCTGAGGTGCTGCTGCCCATCCCCACGAGGGAATCCCTGGGAAACACACAAGCCACGCATTTCCATCTGCTTAATCTCCGGTTTGAGGGAGAGGTGAAGATGGCTTGTTGAGTCGAAGATGAAAGATGTTTCCGGAAGTCAGCCTGACAGAGAATTCCCCATAAAAAGATGAAAGACCTGCTTTCAGAGAGCTCCTTTTCATTTCTACCTTAAAAAGCCTTGTCTTTTATGTTTCCCAGAGGGCACTCCGTGATAGGACAGCAACCTCCAATGGTGTTTTCTCCATTATAGAAGAGGAAAATGGCTCGTATTAGGATTTGGGAAAGAAATAAAAATTGAAGATAAGCAAGATGTTCTGATAATGAGCGAATGTGATGACTTATTTTGTAATAAATGAGCAGGAACTTTGAGGTAAAATTCATTTTATCTTCCCGGTTATTTCATCATTTGTCAACTGACACATTTTTCAAAGACATTGAATGACTCAACAGAGAAGCAGTGCAGTACTGGGATAGAATATTTTGAAATTGCCTGGTGTGTTTTCTTTCTTCCTTAACCTTCCCAAGCCTGCCGTTCTCTCCCAAAGGCTGGACCTCCAGATAGAGGACTATGCCTTAGGAAAGGGCAGATATCGAGAAAATCACAGGAAAACAGAAGCTCAGGTGACCAGACTTTGAGTCCTTGAGAAGATACCAGTGACCCTCTGGCAGGGTACCAGTTGCAGCCCAGGATCCAGTCCATGAAATCGCAGAGGGGCAGGATCGGGGGTTGGCACTGGGAGGCCTGACTAGCTTTGACCTGGGGAATGAGCCTCAGAGGGGATGCAGCTGGGATGAGCGAGAGAAACACCCACACGGTTTGCTGAAGTGGAAGCACAGCGACTACTGCCCTGATGTTCTCTGAGCCTCCTAGAGGCGTGGCCTCTGCAATGCTGACCATCAGCGCTGGGGAGCAGCTGTCCTAGAGACATGCCCACGTGGAGCCTCCACACTGGCTGTCCTGCAGCTCCCGTGCCTCAGCGGTGTGCAGGAAGACTTGAGAGAAGGGCAGGCAGCAGGTCAAGGAGACTGGCTGAGGGCACCAGGGTCTCCAAAGGGCCCTCTCTGGAAAAATTTGGATATTTAAACCAGGTACCCAAAAGTGACATAGCTTCAACTGCAGGTACCATGAAGGAAAGAAATAGGACAAGGTTGCTTAGACTGGCTACATTTAACAGAGGCCAGTGGGAACGGAGGACCCCAGGAGCAAGACTTCTCCCCTCACAGACAGAACAATTTATGAGTCCCGTTGACCTGCTCATCCCATCCGTGAGGAAAAAGCAAAAAGGGTAAGAAGAGAGAGTGAGTCCTGCATTTGAATGTTTACCCTGAGACTCCCAAGTTGTAGTCCATGCAATCAAAAAAGGAGGGTTAACATTGAGGGTTAAACAAAGCCACTCAAATACAGAAAACATGAGTTTGGAAATCCGAAGTCAGATCTCCAGGTGCATAATTTACAAAGGAAATGGACACAGTTGTACTGCTCCTGGACCACTCAGCCAGTTCAGGGATCAAATGGAGGGCCTAGCGTAGAGTTACGAGTTTCAAGATGCTTCCTGGGATTCTGAGGAGGGTTAAGCATCCCTCCTCCTCTTCCTCTGTGTTCTTCCTCCACGCCAGTCTGGTGGGAGCTGGACCCCCACAGGACTACAGAAAGCTGGGACTGAGTCTGGCCTCCCTCCCTATGTGCATGGGGGAAGCTAGACCAGGCTGAGTCAGGAGAGCAGCTGCACTGGGTGGGCCTGTGCTCCAGGATTTGGGGAGGCAAGGAATGGCGTTCCCTGAGGGCCACACGTGGGCCAGGTGCAGAGACAGAGAAGCGACAGATGGGACACTGTTAGGACTGAGCTGGAGGGTGGACTTCAGTGCCTGGAAGCCAAAAGCAAAGTCTTGGGGCAGCAGGGGAGATCAGAGGTGGCCACACACACAGCAGGGGTGAATAAAGATGTATCCACTAGGAGCCAGGGAGATGTGGAAACTGGGCCCCTAGGGGAATGAACTGCCGGGAAGCTGTTGAGAGCGTCCTGTGGCACAGAGTCAGCTGGACCCCAGAGCCGGGCAGAGTTCTGCCTCCCACTCCCCTCAGACCTTCCAAGCTTCCTCAGATGTCTTCAGAGCATGGCCGGAGAGAAGGAGGCAGAGGCCTATCAGACTGTCCTCCTCAAGGTCAGCAGAGAGTGACCTCTGGCCTGAACTGGACAAGGAATTAAAGCTCTGGAATTGTCTGAAATGGTGGCTGGACATCACGGTCACTACACTGAGGTGGCATGTGCTACTTCAGGTGCCTGGGAGTGGAACAGAAGTCGCAGCGCCTGTTAGCATGCCATGCAGTATTCAGGGAACAGGTTAGCATCCACACACACTAAGAAGGCACCTGGGAAAAAGAAATACAACACTGCATTTTGACAAAGTCATGCTCGTTGTGCGTAATTACATATTTTCTGTGATAGAAGGGGAGTAGGAAGAGGACAAGTGGGAAGGAAGGCAGGCAGGCTCAGGTGCAGGAAGAAAACGAGTTTCCTCTTTGCTCATCTGCACAGGTGACTACGGAAACACTGGGCTCACAGAACCCAGAAAAGCACCCGGCAAGGCCTGGCTCTGCGAAACACTTCCTCTATCCCTACCCCAGTAACTTCACTTCTCACTTCCAACCCGACTCTGGTCTTCAGTTGGTGACATTAAGTTTATTAAAGCATAGTTTGACATGGTAGATTCAATGTACAATAAATGGAAACTGAGTCATCCTTTAATATAAGTGAGGACAGCAAGCTAACTGTGGCACATTTAGATTCGTTACCTCTGCACATCAGCACACACCAGCTGCCCAGGATTTATCTGTGCCCACGCAGGTGCACATCAGCACCAGGCAGCTCATCACTTCAGGGCCTCTCGATGCACCCAGGGAGCTTCCAGTACGGGAGGATTCAGGCTGGGTCCACTAGAGTCGTGGGACACACAGAAGATTCAGGCTGTGTCCACTAGGGCCAGAGAGGTGAGGAAGATGAACTTTAATATACACACCATTCATATGGGCCCATGAGAGAATTTTAAACTTTCTAATCCATTGTCTTAATATCATGTGTTATTGTTATCATTTAGTCTCCATTCATTCAAACGACCTGACATGGCTGCCCGCGGGTCAGGAGGTCATTCTTCCCAAGCAGCTCACAGCATGACCTAGCAGTGGAGATCAAATTTATTGACACCTTCATCTCCCCTCCAAGTGGAACTTACTGACCCATGAGCTTTTCATATTTGGCCTTAACTAATTGTCCAATAAGGGCAGCCACCTGCCAGGGACCAATTGCAAATGTGACGCGAGCCCTGCAGAGGCAGCTCTGGGGAGGCAGGCTCATCGTGAGTGAGACTATTTCCTGCCTGTCCTCTCTTGATGTTTATGTCCCAGGGAGGAAAGCAGCTCCACTAAATCCCTATATTTAGAGCAAGGCAGGGCCACACACAAGACCTGACCTTTGCCCCTGGATTTTATTCTGACTTCTGCACAGGCATGTGCCACAGCAGTGGTCAGAACCTGAACCTGACCCCTCCCCGTAAGGTGCTCCGCAGTAGGCAGGCAAGACTCAGGGGGTCCTTCTATAGGGGAGGGATACGCCCGTGCAGTCCCTTTCCCATGTACACAATGTCACAGGAAATAATCATGAGGCAAAAGGACATCTCCCATTAAGCTACCACTTTGGAAGAAATCAAAACAAATGTGAATAGAGCATGCTCATATCTGGGATGTGGTCCTTCAAAATGAGATTAAAAAAACAAACAAGAGGAGAGGGAGATGTAGTATGTGAGCAAAAGGAAGGGAAAGATGGAGGAGAGGAGAGCAAAAGCCGGGAGGGCCTGTGGTGGCCTTGAGTTGGAAACAGCCAGCTGTCCTCGGTATGCCAGTGGACGAGCCCACACGTGCCAGGAAGCATACAAGCACCCCCTCCCGTGGGGGAGCAGGGGCCAAGCTCCTCTCTTGCTGCCATTCCCAAGCCTCCGGTACCCAGGACAGGTGTCTGCTCCTGAATGCTGCACGTCCTGAGGCCCCTCAGCCCGGCCCCTTAAGCCTGAGTTCCAGGCTCTGGGCCCTGTGTGCAAACTTCCGGAAGAGCTGAGTACTTTCACTTCCTTCCGCAAATGGCATCCAGCACCCTTTGCCGGCCCAGCTATTATTTGCCATGGACAATGAGGCAAAGCCATAAGGAGTTTATTTTTAAAAAAATTAAAATGAGTTCAAGTTGTAAACTTAAATACCTATTTAGCACAGTAGAAGAAAAGCCAATCAATCTACATATTTTAGAAAATTTTCTAGCTTGAGGACTAACACAAAAATTAAGAAGGCAGAGAAAACTCGGGTTACATTCTCTAGAAAAGCCAAAGTGAAGACTGAAGACTCTCAGAATATCTTGAGATACCCAAGGATTTACCGCAATTAGGCAGAAAACATCTTTTCTCACCTAGTTACATTCCAAATCCATCATGCTCAAACAATAAAAAAGAAAAAATAATAAATAAAAAGACCAGGGAGTACATGTTTAGCCTAGCAGTTAAGATTCAAATCCCTCATTTGAATGGCTCCAGCTTCTGATTCTGGCTTCCTACCAGTGTACACACTGGGAAGCACTGGTGATGGCTCAAAAACATTGGTCTTCCTCCATACACCTGGGAGACCTGGGATGAGTTCATGGCTCTGGGCTTCCGCACCCAAGCCATTGCAAGCACTTGGGTAATGAACCAGCAGATGGGAGCTCTCTATTTCTACCTCTCTTACTCTTTGTCTCTCTACCTCTTAAAAAGATTTTAAATAGGACAAGGTCTAGAAAATAACCCCATATCTTTTCAACAGGAAAAAATTACTGTCAAAGTGGCGGTGTGTTAACTGCTGGAATGGTTCACTAGAAAAGACCTGGGCGACCCTAACCCTCATGTTTTCCCAGCAATTTCCCAGCCAGCGGTTATTGCTGCCTGTCAGCTGCAGGGGCCACTGCTTGGCTCTGGCACTATTCGGGTCCTGAGGGGTCCTCTCATCTCAGTCTCTCCAAGGCAGCTGACCCTGCTTGCACTGAAACTCAGCTGAAGAATGGATGTGGAGACACAAAGCCGCTCTGAGGCCTTTCCAATAGTGGTAGTCACATCCCTGACACACTCACTCCCTGGCAGACACAGTAACACAGTGAAGTCCCAACGAAGCCATCTGCACAAGGGTGCCAACCCAGCTGTGTTTGTATAGCTTTCACATCTGGTGCAAAGGGGGAAGAACATACAGTTGCTCAAGACTGGATTTTCATAGTTTCTGTCTGAAAAGTGAGTAAAATAGGGTGTGGTATATGAATGAACAAATGAATTATGAGTACATATAATATAACAATGGAAATAAATGATTATGGGCTCACATGCTAACCATTAGAATATATATTCACATTTTCTATTACATGAGCTCGTATGTTCAATCTATATTGATCATTTGCAGGGTAACTAGAAAAATTATTATTATTGGTTCCTAAGTTCACTTTCAGATGAAATACAATTGAAAATCCAAGACACTCTGGAAAAAAAAAAAAAAAACCTAAATGAAAGATCTCTGAGCGAGATCCCAGTGGAAAGAACTGGCCATCAAAGAAGGTACCTTTCTCTGAAGGGAAGAGAGAACTTCCACTTTGACTATGACCTTGTATAAATAAGACTGGAGTTGGCAAACTCAAAAGGCTTCCATAGCCTTGGTAACTCATGAGAAGAGCCTAGGGAGATTACTGACGCCATAAACAAGAGTGTCAATTGTGGCAAACACAAAAGCAGTCTGCACCTTAATGTTCATTGCAGCTCAATTCACAATAGCTAAGACCTGGAATCAAACCAAATGCCCATCAACAGTAGACTGGATAAAGAAATTATGGGACATGTACTCCATAGAATACTATACAGCAGTTAAAAAAAATGAAATCCAGGCATTTGCAACAAAATGGAGGAACCTTGAAAATATCATGCTGAGTGAAATAAGTCAGTCCCACAGGGACAAATATCATATGTTCTCCCTGATCGGTGACAACTAACCAAGCATCAAAAAGGAAACCTATTGAAGTAAAATGGACACTATGAGAAACGATGACTTGATCAGCCCTTATCACTGTTGATGTACAATTTAATACTATATCCCTTTTAGTATTTTTGTTTGTTCTACTTAATACCATTGGTTGAGCTATGTAATTAACACACAATTATTCTTAGGTGCTTAAAGTTAACTGAAAAGTGATCTCTGTTAAATATAAGACTGGGAATAAGAGAGGGAGGGGATGTACAATTTGGGACATGCTCAAGCTGACTTGCCTCAAGTGGTAGAGTTAGAAATGTGCCAGGGGATTCCAATACAATCCCATCAAGGTGGCATGTACCAATAGTACATGTACCAATTGATCACTAGTCCAAGTGATCAATTTCAGGTCAAAATAGACCATAATGAGAGGTCTAAGAGTCAAAGGAATCACATAAACAAGACTAGTATCTGCTAATACTAATGAATAGAATTAAAAAGGGAGAGAATGATCCATTATGGGAAGTGGGATACACAGCAGACTCATAGAATGGCAGATGTCCTAAACAGCACTCTGGCCTCAGAATCAGCCCTAAAGGCATTTGGATCTGGCTGAAGAGCCCATGAGAGTATTTTAGGCATGGAAAGCCAAGACACTCTGGCAAAAAAAAAAAAAAAAATGACCTAAATGAAAGATCTCTGCGAGTGAGATCCCAGTGGAAAGAAAGGAGGTACCTTTCTCTGAAGGGAGGAGAGAACTTCCACTTTGACTATGGCCTTGTCGGAATAAGGTCAAAGTCAGCGAGCTCAGGGGGCTTCCATGGCATTGGCAACTCATGACAAGAGCCCGGGGAGATTGCTGACACCTTAAACAAGAGTGTCAATTTGTTAAGTCAACAACAGGAGTCACTGTGCACTTACTCCCCATGTAGGATCTCTGTCCTTAATGTGTTGTACAATGTGAATTAATGCTATAACTAGTACTCAAACAGTACTTTACACTTTGTGTTTCTGCGGGTGGAAACTGTTGAAACCCTTCCTTAATATATACTAAATTGATCTTCTGTATATAAAGATAATTGAAAATGAATCTTGATGTGAATGAAATGGGAGAGGAAGCCGGAGATGGGAGGGTTGCGGGTGGGAGGGAAGTTGGGGGTGGGGGGCGGGAGGGAAGCCACTGTAATTTTATATTTGTTAAATTTATATTTGTTAAATAAAAGTTTAAAAAAGAGCCTTCTTACCCCCATCTGAAAAAAAAAGACTACAGTAGTAGGAGAAAGAGGAAACAAATTTTCTCAGATCACTTAAAAATAAACTTATCAGTCCAGTAACTTACCATGTAGACTCTTCAGCGTCCCTTATTTACCCCTGTCCCACATCCTAGGTAAAAACCATACTCCAACCCTCAATATCAATCTCAGATTCTGCCAAGGTTGCTGTCTGTGGGAACAACTCAGTAGTGCACTTGTGAGTGTTACAGTTTCATTCCCTGCACTGTTAGTGTTTCCATCACCTACGCCCATCCATCCCCTCCTCTCTGCTCCACTCTTCCTGGACAGGCTGACACCTGTAGATGACGTCACCTGGGCTCCCCTGTCCTTTGACTGCCAGCTGGGAGGAGAGAGGGAGATGGAGACTGTGTGGGACATCCCCTCCTCCTGCCCTTGCTGGCCTTCCTTCTGTGGTGTCCCTGGTTCTGGGGATCCTGGCGCCACAGTTGTGCAGGACGTGCCTACTGGCTCCGGGACAGTACACACCCCCTTGTGCCTGCAGACCTGACTGTGGTAACAGCTTCTCTCTGTGACTGGGTCAGGTGCCCTGATGTCCCTCATTTTCTTAAAACTGCTCGCTACTCAGTCCCTTCATTCAAACGTCCTCGGCCTCCTCCCTGAGGGTAGTTTTCTTCTGAAATCTGAGTAGCCGTGCTCTGGAGTTGTAGGTCGTTTTCCTGGTGTGCAGCAGGATGATATGGGTGGTGCTGGCAGGAATGTTTCCCCTTGGTGATGAGCTGTCCTTTAACCTGGTGACTCTCCCTGGCCAAGGTCAGCACGAGGCACCCCTGCACAGATTTAGAGTCGCTGGCCGTCAAGCAGTGTGGATGTGTGGTGGCATGCAGGTAAGGATTTGGTTTGCAAACTGTTTCTTGCTCTCCATATCTATCTGGAATTGCATGAGGCCCTCTGAGCTTGGGAAAAAGCAAGCAACAGGGAGGGTGGAGCCCAGGAGCCTGGGGGACTATGCAGGAACCCCACAATTGCAACTGTTTGGCCTCTGGGAGCTGCTGCCCAGTCAATGCTCATAAGGGACCTGTGATGCTGGCACAGGAGCCATGGCTGTCGGGATGTCTGAGTCAGTGGGGACCTGATGCCAACTCCATCTCCTGCAGGCCCCGAAAGGAGCCTTTGCATCCTACTGCAGAGGGATAGAGCTGGACAACCCAAAGAGGTCCACAGTACCTGGAAGGAGTGTTGTTTAAAAAAATTATTTACTCATTCATTCATTCATTTGAAACACAGATTGGAGGTGGGGGAGAGACAGAGAAAGAGATGTTCTCCATCCAGTGGTTCACTTCCCAACTGGCCACACAGCTAAGGCTGGGCCAGATTGAAGCCAGCAGCCTGGAGTTCATCCTGGTCTCCCATGGGTGGCAAGTACCCAAGCACTTGGGCCATCTTCTACTGCTTTCCCAGGCTCATTATCAGGGAGCTGGATAGGAAGCAGAGCAGCCAGATTTTGAATGGGGCCTCTTATATGGGATGCCAGTGTCACAGGTAATGGCTTTACCCACTGTGCCACAACACCAGCCAAACTAGAACAGGGTGTCCTTGAGGAGAGCTGCATGGCCCTATGAGTGGGTAGTAGGCCATATGGGATATGTCCCACAGGAGGACAATCTCAGAGCAAAGACGCTCATTCAAATGACAGCTGTGCAAGCAGACATCTCGCACATTGTTGGACACAACAATGGAGGGTGACGCTGCTCTCGGATCCTGCCCTGCTCTGCCTGAGCTCCATAGCTCAGCCAGACACCCAGAAAGAGGAATAAAGTGTGACTGCTCTCCAGTCTTGAAGATCATAGGTCTCATTATTAGATGCAAGGAAGATGGGGAGTGCACGCCAGAAATTTATTCTTTGCTTCCTCTTTGTGAGCAGATCCTTAAATGAAAGTATACTTCTTTCTTTCTGGACACATTGAAGTGTTCAGTGGCTTGAAATAATGAAGTCACTGGAAGATATAGGCTCATTTCTATTTAATTAAATATAACTTCAATGATTCTTACTATAAAAATGGTTGTGCACATCTATATAAACTATACATATCACACACTTCCTGGTTTTTGTTCTGTTGTACACATTTGAGGGGACTGCACTGTGTGGAAAGTGGATTTAAAAGATATGCCTATGTTCATGCAAAACTCTTCAAATGCATGCATAGTTTTCCATAATATGTAATTGCCATGTTTTTTGAAGATCCTTCATATACATGGATTTCAAAATTGTTTCTGTTAAGTCCATTTCCATGGACATATTGAAGTACCTTCATATGTGCTTCTGCATCTGCATCCGGCCCCAGCCTCCGCAGGAATCCCTCCTACCTGCTACACTGTCTTGCGCATAGGTTTTCAAGATACCTGTCACAAATAAATAAATGCCTACATTTCTGTGCTGTTCATTGTAAACTTAAGTACAACTAGGCAATACATACCCTAGTATGTATCCTTTTCTTGGAAGAAAGGCAAATAGGAAATAAAATCTGTACAAATGTGCATAATAAAGAAAATCTTAACTTCCATTTAGCTTCCAGAACTATGTTAAATAGCAGTGGTGAGAGTGGGCATCCCTGCCTGGTGCCAGATCTCAGTGGAAATGCTTCCAACTTTTCCCCATTCAATAGGATGCTGGCTGTGGGATTTTTATAAATTGCTTTGATTATATTGAGGAATGTTCCTTCTATACCCAATTTGCTTAGAGTTTTCATCATGAAAGGGTGTTGAATTTTATCAAATGCTTTCTCTGCATCAATTGAGATAATCATATGGTTTTTCTTCTGCAGTCTGTTAATGTGGTGAATCACATTGATTGATTTGCGAATGTTGAACCATCCCTGCATACCAGGGATGAATCCCACTTGGTCTGGGTGAATGATTTTCCTGATGTGTTGTTGTATTCTATTGGCCAGAATTTTATTGAGGATTTTTGCGTCTATGTTCATCAGGGAAATTGGTCTGTAATTTTCTTTCAGTGCTACATCTTTCTCTGGCTTAGGGATTAAGGTGATGCTGGCTTCATAGAAAGAATTTGGGAGGATTCCCTCTTTTTCGATTGTTCTGAATAGTTTGAGAAGAAATGGGATTAGTTCTTCTTTAAATGTCTGGTAGAATTCAGCAGTGAATCCATCTGGTCCTGGGCTTTTCTTTGATGGGAGGGCCTTTATTACTGTTTCAATTTCTGTTTCAGTTATGGGTCTATTTAGGTTTTCGATGTCTTCATGGTTCAATTTTGGTAGATTGCATGTGTCCAGGAATCTATCCATTTCTGATAGGTTTTCCTGTTTGCTGGCATACAGGTCCTTGTAGTAATTTCTGATGATTCTTTTTATTTCTGTGGTGTCTGTTGTTACGTTTCCTTTTTCATCTCTGATTTTATTGATTTGGGTCTTTTCTCTTCTTTTTTTAGTTAGTTGGGCCAATGGGGTGTCAATTTTGTTTATTTTTTCAAAAAACCAGCTTCTCGCTTGGCTGATTTTTTGTAATGTTTTTTTGGATTCAATTCTGTTAATTTCTTCTCTGGTTTTAATTATTTCTCTTCTCCTACTAGATTTGGGTTTGGTTTGCTGCAGTTTTTCTAGGTCCTTGAGGTGCGCTGAAAGCTCATTTATTTGGTACCTTTCCAATTTCTTGGTATAGGCCCCTATTGCTATAAATTTGCCTCTCAATACTGCTTTTGCTGTATCCCATAAGTTTTGATATGTTGTGGTGTTGTCTTCATTTACTTCCAGAAAGTTTTTGATTTCTCTTTTGATTTCTTGAATGACCCAGTGTTCATTCAGGAGCATGTTGTTCAGTCTCCATGTGTTTGCATACTTTCTGGGGTTTCCTGAGTTGCTAATTTCCAGCTTCATCCCGCTGTGGTCTGAGAAGCTGCATGGTATGATTCTAATTCTTTTAAATTTGCTGAGACTTGCTTTATGGCCTAGTATGTGATCAATCCTAGAGAAGGTTCCATGCGCTGCTGAGAAGAATGTGAAGTCTGTAGATGTAGGGTTGAAAGTTCTGTAGATATCTGTTAGATCCATTTGGGCAATAGTGTCAATTAAATCTGCTGTTTCCTTGTTGATCTTCTGTCCGGATGATCTGTCTATTTCTGAGAGTGGAGTATTGAAGTCCCCCAGTACTATTGTATTGGAATCTAAATCTCCCTTTAAGTCCCTTAACATCTCTTTTAAATAGACCAGTGCCCTGTAATTAGGTGCATATACATTTATAATAGTTACATCTTCCTGTTGAATTGAACCCTTAATCATTATATAGTGTCCCTCTTTGTCTCTCTTAAGTTTTTGTATTAAAGTTTATTTTGTCTGATATTAATATGGCTACACCTGCTTTTTTTTGGTTTCTGTTGGCATGGAATATCTTTTTCCAACCTTTCACTTTCAGTCTGCATGCCCCTTTGTTAGAGAGATGTGTTTCTTGTAGGCAACAAATAGTTGGGTTGTGTTCTGTGAGCCAGTCAGCCAAACGGTGTCTTTTAACTGAAGAATTCAGACCATTAATGTTCAATGTGACTATTGATACGTAGTGACTTTGCCCTGCCATTTTCCCAGAAATATTTTCTAGTATATGCTTTGAGCTTCCCATGCTCTTTTACTGGTAGGTGTTCTTCCTTTCCCTTCTTTCATATTGATGGCCGTGTTTCTGTGTTTCTGAGTGTAGCACATCTTTAAGTATCTTTTGCAGGGCCGGACGAGTGGCCACAAAGTCTTTCAATTTCTGTTTGCTATGAAAGGTCTTTATTTCACCTTCATTCACAAATGAGAGCTTGGCAGGATATAATATTCTGGGCTGGCAATTTTTCTCTCTTAGCACCTGTGCTATGTCTCGCCATTCCCTCCTAGCTTGTAGGGTTTCTGATGAGAAGTCAGCTGTGAGTCTGATTGGAGATCCTCTGAGAGTAATCTGACGTTTCTCTCTTGCACATTTTAGGATCTTTTCTTTATGTTTCACTGTGGTAAGTTTAATTACCACGTGTCGTGGTGAGGATCTCTTTTGGTCATGTTTATTGGGGGTTCTATGAGCTTCCTGTACTAGGATATCTCTGTCCTTCTCCAAACCTGGAAAGTTCTCTGCTAGTATCTCACTAAAAAGGCCTTCCAATCCTTTCTCTCTCTCCATGCCTTCAGGAACTCCTAGAACTCGAATGTTGGTTTTTTTAATAGTATCCTGTAGATTCCCAACAATATTTTTTAGGTTTCTAATTTCCTCTTCTTTTCTTTGGTTTGACTGTATGTTTTCCTGTGCTCTATCTTCTAAGTCCGATATTCTCTCTTCTGCTTCACCCATTCTGTTTTTAAGGCTTTCTAATGTGTTTGTCATTTGATCTATTGAGCTCTTCATTTCATTTTGATTTCTCTTCACTATAACACTTTCCTGTTCTACTAGTTTCTGAGTTTCATTTTGACTCTTCCTTAAAATTTCGTTTTCACGAGAGAGATTTTCAATCTTGTCCATTAAGGATTTCTGTAGTTCAAGGATTTGCTTTTGAAAACTTCTAAATGTTCTTATCATAAATTTTTTGAAATCCGTATCTTGCATTTCTTCTATCTCATCATCTTCATACTCTTGGCTTGGGGTGTTTTGCTTATTTGGAGGCATCATAGTGTCATCGTTGATCTTGCTCCCTCTGTTTCTGTGTTTGTTACTCGGCATAGTTAATTCTTCTTGCGTCACTGTGCGTTTTTTTTTTCTTTTTTTTTTTATACTGTGTCCGTGTTAAGTGGACTGCCTGCTGTTGGAGGAGCCTTGGAGGCGTGAGATGGGTGCGGCCTGAGAGCTCTGCCTGGTTCTTCCTGGTTAAGGGTGTGCAAAGGTGACACCCTCAGGTTATGCGTGGTAAATCTCTCTCTTTTTATTTATTTATTTATTTTATTTATTCAGGGGGTAAGTAACACCGCATGGCATGGCTGTGCAGAATTGATGGTATTTAGCTTCCAGTCTTTGGCTCCTCTGGACTCCCACTGGGTTGCCTAGGCTACTGAATTGTAGTGACTCAGTTCCTTAGCTCTCCCCCATTGATATGTAAATCCAGAGAGGAGGCCTGCTCTTTGTCTCTTGTGAATTCTTCAAGCCTTGCAGCCTTGTAACCTTTGCAAGGTTAGGGGGAAGAGAAACCCCGAAGCTTTTTTTTTTCCTTCTTTCCGGTAGTGAGTTTGCTGCACTTTCCGGCCCCCCTCTAGATTCTGACCCCCGTTTCCCCACCAATGTCTCGGGTTATTGAGCTCACCTCCCCTTCCAGCACTGATGTGTGGACTCGGAGCCCTGAGCGTCCCAAGTCTCCCCGCTGTTGTCTGTGTGACATGCACTCCCCTTGGAGCACTGGCGCGCCGACCAGGGCTTCTGCGGCTCGGTCCCGCGACTTGGCTTCCGCGCGGTGGGCGACCTTGTTCTCCCAGTAGGTCCTCCGATTCACGATTCCCGTGCAATTTTTTTCTTGGTTCTTTTTTCTGCGGCTACCGTAACTCCCCTTTTATTAAACTAAATTTTCCCGGACTATCGGTGCGCGCCCTCACTATTCCGCCATCTTGGCTCCGCCCCCCCATTTAGCTTCATCTACTGACATATTCATTGAAAAAAAAAGATTCATGGTGTTCTTAAACATATTTAGTGTTGAGTAACACTCATGTTTGCTTTCCACTCTGTGCTAGGCCCTTTTAAATGATACAGCCATTTCATACAAAAAGATAGTGGGCATGTGTACTAGCACTACAGAGACAACAGCAGGGGCACTAAAAGATTTATGAAACTGTCGACTCCATTATCAAACTCTGCGGCACACATACAATTACTTTCAAAAGATTTGGAACGCAAACACGAGTAGGAAAGCCTACTCAGCCACCATGTTTTTTCGGTCTGGAAAAATTGCTTCTGAACACAGTGGGTTTTTCCCTTTTTAAAGAACAACAGCTTACATCTGCTCAGAACCCTCCCAGATGCACGGAGAAAGTGAGAAGCTGTCCTGTTGGTAAAGAGCAAGAGAGAAACAAATGTTAGAGTAAGCACCGTGCTTCTTAGTGCCAGGTAAGGGTTTTCTGGAGTTCCAGATTTGTAAGTGTGAAGACCATGCAAAGTGCCCATCCTAGCCCCTGTTAGTGCAAACTCAAGGATGCTGTCAGTTCTCTGCAGTTCTTTCTCTTTAAGGTGAACTTTTTTTTTAACTTCTTGAAACTTACACCTGAATGTTTTCCAAGTTTCTCACATGCATCTTCAACTCTGGAGCAAACCAAAGGCAGGGTAAAGCCTCATTCCTATGAAGTTAACTTTTCCCAGCAAGCTCTATCCTTCCTGAAAGCCAAAAGCCAGGGGCAAAAGACTAAAAGCTGCCTCAGAGTCACACCCTCATTCAGGCAGAACTGCCACCACACACCTTGTCCCAGCCCCAGCTCCAGCACAGAAGCTACCTACTCTGGTTGCAAGACAATATTCTAACAACGGGAACGGGAACTGGCTGGCCCTCAGCCTGCACACTGACTGACCCACTGAGAGAAAGGAAGGGCACCCACCCTGGACGACGCTGAGGTGCTGGCAGGAAGCACGAAACAGTGGGTGGCTGCAAGTGCAGGTGAGCTCTAGAAAGCAGAGGGGTTTTCTTAAGGATCTGATCACACAGCCCAGTAGACAAGAGGTAAGAACTTCCTGTGGTTTGGCACTCTATAGCCTACAGGAAGCTCTGTGATGGCATTTATATTCAAATACAGCCACTGAAATGCAGAAATGCATTTACACCCCTCCAAAACCAGGGGATTCCCACTATCATCTCTGCTTCTTGGATCTGGCAATTGAAGGCCTAGTAAAGTCAGAGAGCGCCATAGGCTGAATAAAGAGGACTGGATCCCAGCCCTGCCACCCCTCAGTCCGGCAGTGTGGTGTGGTGGGTAAAAGCTGCCACCTGTAGTGCTGGCATCCTGGCTGCTCCACTTCCAACCCAGCTCTCTGCGATGGCCTGGGAAGATGGCCCAGGTCTTTGAGCCCCTGCACCCATGTGGAAGCTCCTGGCTCCTGGCTTCGGATCAGCCCAGCTCCAGCCATTGCAGCCATCTAGGGAGTGAACCAGAGGATAGAAGACTTCTGACTCTCTCTCTCTCTGCCTCTGCCTCTTTGTAACTCTGCCTTTCAAATAAATAAATAAATCTTAAAAAGGAAAAGCTTCAACTATACCTCTAAGGTGATGCATGCCAAGTCTGCCCTCAAATGCTCCAGCTCTTACCTGTGCTGCGGTCGTAATGTTCATTTCCAACTGCTTAATGGATTCTTTTTCTCATGCTCTGTTAATTTACACTCAGCTGCTCCAAACCAAACTTACTAACCTCCTCAACAAAGATGTTTTCTTTTCTCAGGTCTTTGCCTCAATTAAAGCCTTGGTTGGATTTGACCTTCTTTCAAGTATGTACCTTTATTTATTTATTTATTTATTTTGACAGGCAGAGTGGACAGTGAGAGAGAGAGACAGAGAGAAAGGTCTTCCTTTGCCGTTGGTTCACCCTCCAATGGCCGCCTTGGCCGGCGCACTGCAGCTGGCGCACCGCGCTGATCCGAAGCCAGGAGCCAGGTGCTTCTCCTGGTCTCCAATGGGGTGCAGGGCCCAAGCACTTGGGCCATCCTCCACTGCACTCCCTGGCCACAGCAGAGAGCTGGCCTGGAAGAGGGGCAAGCGGGACAGAATCCGGTGCCCCGACTGGGACTAGAACCCGGGGTGCCGGCGCTGCAGGTGGAGGATTAGCCTAGTGAGCCGCGGCGCCGGCCCTCAAGTATGTACCTTCTTCTTCATCCCTTTGGTTTGTTAGCAAGCCTTACCCATCTTCTATTCAAAATGTGTTAGTAAGGGTAGGTGCTGTAGTGCAGATTTAGTCACCATTCGGGATGTCCCACCCCATATGAGAGTGTTGGTTCAAGGCCCTGTGCTCCACTTCTAATCCACATTCCTGCTACTGCATCCCCGCAGAAAATAGATGATGGCTTCAGTACCTGAGCCCCTGCCACTATGCAGGAGTCTAGGATGGAGTTCCATGCTCCTGGCTTTGGCCTGGCCCATCTGGGACTGTTGTGGTCACCTGGGGAGTAAGGGAGTGAACCAGTAGATAGAAGATGTCTTTCTCTTTCTCCCTCTCTCTCTCTCTCTCATTCCCTTTCTACCTCTTTCTGTCTCTCCCTCTCTCACTCTCCCTCTCTCCCCCCCCACCTCTTTCTGTCTCTCCCTCTCTCTCTCTTGCTCTGCCTTTCAAATAAAATGTGTTGGCATCTCTTCCTTTCATCCTTGTCCTCCACCACCTGAATCAAGGCCTTTGTATTGGATGAATACAATAATCACATAAATATTATCTCTGTACCCTGGTGTACCCTGGTGTGGTAGGCGGAATTCTGATGTGGTAGGCAGAGCCACCAGTGGTCCTGGCATTATAGAAGTCTCTCCTGCACAGCATGAATATGATGGTATGTCACTCTTCTGGTTAGATTATGTTACACAGCACAGGTAGCTTTAAGAAGGGATTCATCTAAATTACCTTAGGTCTGACCTGATCAAGTGGGCCCTTAAGAGACAGCACACCCTTGTGAAAGAGATTTGAAGCATGAGAGAAACTCAAGAAACAGATTTTCCATTGTAGGTGGTGAATATGGAAGGGGCCATGTGGCAAGGAATGCAGACAATCTCCAGGAGCTGAGAGTGCTACTTGTATCAGGGCAGCAGTTGGGAAAATGGGGGCCTCAATCCTACAGCTTCGAGGACTGGACTCTACAGCTATCTGAGCTTGGAGAATGGCCCCACACTCCTGAAGAGATCTCAGTCCTAGGTGACACCATGATTTCAGCCATGTGAGACCCCGAACAGAGGAAACCTCTATGTTACAGCAAGACTCCTTAGCCATGATAACTTAAAAGCTAAAATACGTGCTATTTTAAGTCCCTAAATGTGTGGTGATTTGACAGACAGCAACAGAAAATTAATATTACTTGGTTACCCCTGTAATTAATCCAGAATTGCCAGATTAGTAACCTTTGTTCAAACAGTTCAATATTTTGGTGAACTTTTGCCAAAGTCACTGAACACAACCATTATGTTGGGAATCTACAAGTGGGTGCTATATGCCCCTGAACGTACACATGTACTTCCTTGAGAAAATAAATATGTAGCTTTTGGAAACATTGCCAAACTGTAAAAAATACATAAAACTAATTATGCATATTTTGAAAGGTAATACAGTTCCATTGGTTCTGTTATCATGTGAAAGAACATAATAGTTAGCAGAGAATTTAGCAGCATGTATATCACTTAGTGTTAAGTTCTGCCTCTATGTCCGGTTTCTCCTCTTCCTTAATCATTTTTAATCATGACCCTGAGACTTACACCCATTTATGGGGACTCACATCAGTTTTCAGGCTGGCCCATCTCCTCAACAGCCACTGTGCACCTCTACTGAGCATCGTTCCTCTCTGCCCATCCAAATCCCACATGTCCTTCAAGACTCACCTAACTCAACTTCCTGTCCATTGATGTATTAGTGTAGCAAACATGTACTGAGTACCTATAAGGTATACTAGGAATGATGGGATGAGGGGAATTAAAAATCAGGCTTCTCCATTGGAAATCCATTGCAAAAGGTATAGTAAAAATGCAAAGCAGAATATTTGTCATAAGGCTGAAGAAAAATGCGGAAGATCACTATGACCAATATGCAATGAAACTTCAAAATTGGTCTCTGTATTTACAGAAGATCTCTATGAACCATGCAAAGCTGCTTTTTATTTTTATTGCTATAAAGAGAACAGACTTCATGTGTTGCATAGGTACAGTTCTTTTTTTTTTTTCTTTTTTTTTTTTTTTTACTTGACTGATAGAGTTAGACGGTGAGAGAGAGAGAGACAGAGAGAAAGGTCTTCCTTCCGTTGGTTCAACCCCCAAATGGCCTCTATGGCCAGCACTGCACCGATCCAAAGCCAGGAGCCAGGTGCTTCCTCCTGGTCTCCCAGGCGGGTGCAGGCACCCAAGCACTTGAGCCATCCTCCATTGCCTTCCCAGGCCACAGCAGAGAGCTGGACTGGAAGAAGAGCAGTCGGGACTAGAATCCAGTGCCCATATGGGATGCCAGCGCTGCAGGCGGACGATTAGCCAAATGAGCCACAATGCCGGCCCCTGCATAGGTAAGTTCTAAGAACATAACCTTGCTTCCCTTCCATTCCTCCCTCAGTTCCCCTCCTTCCTTCCTTTTTTTTCTTTAATTTTTGCAGACATAATTTCAATCTACTCTACAATCACAGACTTAATTTGCCACCAATCATTATATTCAAAAAGTTAGAAGTAGGAAGATCACAATTCTATAGGAGTATAAACAAGAGCTAAAAAAAGTTATATTACAGGATATTCATTTCATTCCTATACATTTTTCGTATTCTGTATTAACCACCACTCAGTTAAAAGAAAATAAGATTGAAATCCTGTATTTTTCAACAAAATGATCCAACTGGAAACCATTATGGTTAGTGAAATAAGCTAGTCCCCAAAAATACAATTATCAATATGTTTTCTCTGATATGTGGTAGTTGAAAAGCTGTTTTTAAAAAGCATATAGGGATAGCTGGCTATCTTTTGCTTAAAGAAAATACCTGACTATTTTTTTACAAAGAAAAGCTCAGGAAGCACAAACCAGAAGTACAGGGTGAGTGGACACAAGTAGTGGAGGCACAGGTTGGGGCAACAGGAAAAATGGAAGACAGGGAGAAATGGGCCTTCCCTGAAGACATCTTTTTTAATAGATTCTGCCCTTGGAAATACATCAACGTTCCACATACATTTAGTCAACAAATACAAGAAAATTCTGTAGTTGAAAGCAAACAAACTCTTATATTTCAAGTAGATGTCCTTATTTCACTAAAGGGGGAAAAGACAAAAAGAAAGAGGAAATCCACGCATTCTGTAGTCATAGCATTGGATCACGATCCACTGTCAACAGATATTCTCCTTACCTCTGAATTTTATTTGTTTTTTGGTATTTAAGTGATATAAGTCATCTCAATCCCCTAGGATCTCGACGGGACTGGTAACTAAATAGCCAGTTTCCATCCATCTTTCATTTGTGCTGTCTGAGCACATACTGTAGAAACACAAACTTTATGATGCTGAGCTTTGCCTCTTCCCTGCCCTCCAGCACTTGTATAGTCGAAAATTGTTGCTTCTATTTTAATGCAACTACAAATGGTTATTGGAGAAAATTATTATACACACACATTTATTTGGAATCACAAAGTTCCTAGATATCTAAAGCTTAATGTTTGACTCAAATAAATAAATAAATAAATAAATCTTCAGATGGTGACTTGGGGAATTTTTTACACAAGGAAAAAAAAAGACATTTTTAAGAGAACCTCACAAACAGCACAACGCTAAACTGCAGTGCCCTCTGAGGAGCCCTGCACACCACGCACTGAACGCCAGCTGTGTTTTGTCAAAATATGAAAAGTTAATATCAAGATGCAACCAGAAAGATAAAGGTATTTCTTCTAAGCTGATTTCCCCATTCACCCGGTATGCTTTGTTCTTCTGTTGTTAACATGTTTCCTGGGACGCTCTGGAGTCCTGCACAGTTTCCAGCTGTTCTTATTTCCTGCTGGGTTGGAGCATAAACCTGGAGTGAGCTCATGCCTGACTTCCTGGTGGTTTTGGACCATGGGTCAAGAAGTCATAGTAGCTGGAATTTGGCAAAAACTAAGGAAAAGAAAGCTATGAATATGCGACCCTTTCTTAGAAAAACAAATGTGGTTTTATTCCCTAGTCAGGTTTTGTGCAGTCAATGATGTCTGCTTTGAGGTTTTTAAAATTTATTTCTAGATTATCTATGTTCAAGCATTTGATTGGTGAATAGATATTATTTTGGTGTATTTTCAATTATTAATGTCATAAAATATACATGGATTTTCATTTTTTTCTAAGCATATTGAAAACCTAACATCCCAAATCCTATTTTATATGTTTATATAATTCTATATGTCTATATATTAATATCTATCTTTTATTTGCTTAAATCCCTTGAATAAATCACTATGGAAATTTTTTTAAAAATCATGAGAAATCTAAGTTCCGAAGAACAAATAATTCTGAAACATTATTGAATAGTCAGTTTATTTCTATTACATTTTAAATATATGGAAAATAATCATCAGAAAGTTCCTTCTTCCAAATGACACATTTTAAATACTCTTGTAGAACCGAAGACAGGAGGAGAAGAGAATTGTGAGGCAGATGATGAAGGAAGCCTGCTCTGGGCACGATGAGACTTGTAATCTGATGGAGACGGCTGGGCCTGTCATCCACAGCTCAGATCCCTCTCCCCCCATCCTCCCTTTCCCCAGAGAGTCCAGGCCTCTTTGGGGTAAGGAACTGGCTGGTGCTCACCCCTAGAGGGCAATTCTCAATAGGAGTAATTACTTTCTGGGTACCTAAATCGCCCTGAACTTTCAGTTGGGAATAGCTTCATTAAATGTTATTCTTTCCACACACACCATAGATGAATCCCTATATTGTGTAACCCTTGTGAACCTCAAAAAGGAGTTGTGAAGAACAGGCATTCAATTTCTGGGAACTCTTTGGAGATTGTTTTACTCCTCCTCTTTCAGAAGCTCAACATAGGGCCAGGTGCAAACAAATAACATATTCTCATAAATTAATTCACTGGACAAGCACTATGTGTTGGGTACTACACAAGGCAGTGTGAGACAGAGAAAAAATCCCATTAAGGGATTTATAGCCCAGGAACAAAACTCTTACACAAGGACGTGCTTCGATGAGGACCTCAAAGGCCCTCAGGCCTAGGGAGAAAAGCTGAATGACAGGAAATTCTCCAGAGGGAGCCAATAGTTAGGACTCTGAGACTCCTCCCCCACCCTGCCCCAGTAGCACCTGCACCACAGTCCCAGCCAACTGCTGCCCAAAGAGAGTGCCCAGCATTGCCAGACATGCTCTTTCCCTCAGTATGCAATCAACCAGTTTCCAAATGCTGACATCCAATTCAAGATTGTTATGTTTAACACGAATCATGGGCCAATGAAAACCAATCTCCTCGGCCATTCGGCCTCTGAGCCTACATTAGGAACCACCCCCCCACACCACCACCACCCAGGAACATCAACAAGAAAGCCAGCTAGGTAAGGCAGCTAGGTATGGCAAAGTCCCAGTCATGCCTTACAAAGGAGACATGCGTAGAAGGCAAAAATAAAACTGGTACACAAGAAGGAAGCCCTCAACTGAATTTTGAAGGCAACTACTAAATCTCAGACCTTAGGGATCATTAAAAATAAAGTTTGCTAATTATGCTGCTATATGGAAAGGAACCTAAATGACGGAGACGAGCTCAACAGGGAAATCACGGAGGAAAACATCAAACAATTCTCAAACAAACTCAGTTCTGAAGCACGCCTACCCTTGCAAACATTTCTTCATTCACGCTAGCAGCAGATGACTCTAAAGCTGAAAATCCTCATAGCCTCCAGCTTTTAGGGTATAAAGAGTGGTTATTGTTAATGCATTATGGGATCAAGAGGGCAACACAGACAAGAATGATGACCCTAACATTTGCTTTCAGAACATTTTGAAATATTTGTCAAGCCGGTATTGTGTGACCGTGGCATTAAAAATCAAATGCTCTCTGCAAACTCACTTCCCCTGGCAATGCCTGGCCTCAGCTGGGTCCGTTCTAACAAGAAAGGTAGCTCAGGCGTCTGTGCAGACAGGGACTCGGCCTCCTCCCAGCCCTGCTGCCCCGAGCTGAGGAATCATTACCCACGTCTCTGTTGTTTGTAGCCCTGCAGGGTCAGGACACATCCTTCAAACCCACTTTTTATTTCCTGATCGATGGAGATGCAGCCACAGTGGAGTGTAAAATAATATTCATGCTCCTCGGCTAAGACGGAAAAGTCACAAATAGGAGGAGAAAAAAACCTGTGGTGCGAAGAGAGAAATTGGAACGAGATTGGTTGGAATAAAAGATTGATGAAGAGGTATTCAATGCTTGCAGGGGAAAAAATCGGGGAAACAATTGATGTCAGGAAGCTTTAGATAAGACACTCAAAAATTTCATTTTAATATTTATTGCTTGTAGTGAAATTGATCGGTATCTCCAGCATGATGAGGTCATGAAAGAAGAGATTGATGCAGGCAAATTCATTATTTCTGCTTCTGTTCTTTCTATTTTGATATTAGTCTATTTTCCCCCAATAAACTATCCTATTGCATACCTCCCCACTTCTTCCGTTTTTTGTAATGTAATTTTCCTGTCATCTTTTATAAAATACCAGGGTACCCATCTGTTGCAAGAGTAGGGATAAAAATAGCTTCCTTTTGAAGAAAACACTGACTCTGACCAGCTGAGCCACGTGGAAGGTAAGTCAAGCCTCCCACAGGCCTTTATCAAATTAGGTTTCCTGGTGCCAGGGCGGCCTGTTCTCCCGGAACTTCCTACCCAGTGTTTGCGACGGGCTGTGAGGACCACCACAGAGATTCATTCAGTCATACCTTAGTAGTCTGGACGTTTTCTCTTTCTTGGGTATTTATTCAGCTAGGAAATTTTAATGCAAATACTCTGATTTCATTTTCTTGAAATCCAGAAAATAAACATACAAAAAACAGAACCAGTGATCTCACTCAGTCAGACGTCATGGAGAACCAGCCACCAGGACATGCACCTCAACACTGGCTCAGGGGTCAGCCTGTATCCCCACACACATCGCCAACTACAACGGGCAGAGGACATGCCTCCCACTTGCCTCGGGAACGGCAGCAAATCCCAGCTCATTCCTCAGGAAACGCCTCTGATCTCACATTTGAGGTTAGGAGCAGCCCTGCCCCTGGCTGCGCTGTGACCAGAGAAACACACTCAGATCACCTGTATCAGTGCACCGACCTGTTTGCTCTCCTACTCGGTACATAAGCTTGAGGAAACTCCCTGACCTTCATGGAAGAGCTGTAATTATTGAAATTGTTTGTGTTGTCATCACAGTGGGATTATTAGAATGCGGGGAGAAGGCGAGTAGAGCTTTACTGGAATATAAGAGCCAAAGCCCCACCAAACCATCTTAAATTTTGCCACTGACTTAGAACACTTCCTGTTTCTCATCCTCTTCCCCAGAATTACACTGCGCCATCATCTCATGTCTCACCCAGTACCTCTGACCTCTACACTGCTGTCACAGCTTCCTCTCTGGCTTCACAGACCAATCACACCACAGCCAGGGTGGTTTTGTTGACATTTGGGCCTCGCCCACAGTAAAAACCCTGGTCACTTCCATGTGGTCTGCGAGGCCAGCAAGCATGTCCCCGCCCACTTCCCCGGCACCCTCTGGACGCTCCATGGACATCATTCTCCACCGTCCTCCCTGTCCCACCCGGGGCCTTCTCTCTGATGCTCAGCCCAGTCAGGATCGTCGCTGCTGGGGAGCACTTAGTCACCCTTCCCGCAGCCTGAGGCGTTCATCACTGAGATACACACAAGTCTGCCAGACCTCTAGCCCACTGCGGGCTCCTCAAACAGTTCTCCGCTAAAGGCCCTACGCAAAGGAGCTGCCTCTGCACTGGCACTCTCTGTCTCATGCACTTGTTTTGTTTTCTTTGTGCTAATCATCATAAAATTATCTCGTTCATTTATCTTGTTTCTTCCCTCACTTCCCTCGCTCTCATGCTCTTCGAGGGAAACATCCATCAGGTCTTGTTGGGTTTGGCAGATCTCAGTGGAGCAGGACTGTTCTCGGCCTGTAAGAGACCAGTACAGGTGTCAAACCTGAATGGTGGAGTCCTTGAAGTTTTCATGTCCTGATCTCTGGACCTCAGGAATGTGGCAAAAGGGATTTAGCAAATGTGAATGAGTTCAGGCTCTCAAGTTAGGAGATGATCCAGGTGGCCCAATCAAATAAAAAATACCCTTAGAAGAGGGAAGCAGGAGGGCCAGAGCCGCAGCAGGCTGAGGGATGCAGGCCCAGGAGCCAAGGGCACCTGCCTCTGGAAGCTGGAGAAGGAAACTGATTCTCCCCTGAAGGCCCAGGAGTAACACGGCCATGGGAACACCTGTGATTTAGCTCCTTGAGACTGGTCTTAGAGTTCTGACTTCAGAAGTCTTAAGAGAAGAAATCTGAGTTTGTGTTTCCAAGTCAGTGATCATTTTTAAAAGTTTTTTGTCAGTTTTTTTTTGAGATCACATTTTTAATTTACTTATAGTCGAAGGCTTAATGCTCCACTAGATAAAGAAGTCAAAAGTAAAAAGTAAAAAGACCATAGTTCAGCAAAATATAGACAAGGGCTATAGCTAATACTCAAAAGATGTCAATTTCACTCAATAAAGTAAATTTTAAAATAATCAGGTCATTGAAACTATAGTATATCATTCCTAACAACCTGCTTTACAAAGATATAATCAGTGATAATTTGTAAAGCAGCAGTAGGAAATTACACGGAACCAGGTACCTGAAGGTTTTACACACAATTCAAAAAGAAGAGAACATTCAAAACAACTGATACTTTTAGGGTCAATGAAATCTGAAACAGCCATAGCAAATATTTTGGCTGAGGGCGATGCACAAATGTGATCACATTATCAATAAAATATGTAAATCATCTTTAAGTTTTTATCATTAAAGTGAAAATTAAAAATCAGGAAGTTTCTCTGAAATCATCAAGTTATTTGTCCCCTGCTAAATAGCTTTTTTTCTAAAACATGTTAAAAACAGAGAATAAAAATGTTATATATTTTAAAAAGACCTTGGATGGAAACGATTAACAAGGTCATATATGGTCATGGCTGTAGTGAAGAATGGGGCAGGAAGAGAGTCTTAACCAAGGAAGATGATGATAAGAGCCTTCTGCCATCCATGGACTAATAGTAGGAATATGCTAATGTACATCTATTATTGCTAC
Source organism: Oryctolagus cuniculus (assembly GCF_051225735.1). Lineage (NCBI taxonomy): Eukaryota > Metazoa > Chordata > Mammalia > Lagomorpha > Leporidae > Oryctolagus > Oryctolagus cuniculus. The sequence goes on along the minus strand of NC_142871.1, from coordinate 6,435,677 downwards.
TAATTTAAGTTAAAACTGTATTTCTTAATATCTTCTTAAAAATATCTATTTCATTTGAGTTAGTTTGTTTACAAGGTCAACTTTTCTATAACACTTAAGTTTTATTACTTTGGTTGATTTATAAATTTGAACTTGAAATTATTCATTATGGAAACAGATTTACTAAAATGCTTGTAGTAGAAAAGAGAAACTGTGTTTACTGAAATTTGTGAGTGATGCCTCTTAGGAAATGGTTTGTTCCTGGCAATTCATAATAATTTCCTTACTATGACTTCATTAACCTGGGTCCAATTAGCTAATTCCATAAAAGAACTTAAGAAGAGTTTCTTCAAGTTAGGAACACAGCTAAGGCAATCCCCTCCCCCTTGTAAAATCTATTACATAGATGAAAACAAAAGTGACTCTAGCAATGCATGTCCTGGTCGTATAAATAATCATCCGTGCTGTACTCTAGAATATCTCCCAGTGATCACAGAGAGAAAAAGCCACATGAGCTAACGCTTGTCCAGAGAGGAAAGAAAAGCTCTCTTCTCTTCTGCCTGGTCACAGAGCACAGCCACTTGCCAGGTTCACTCCAGTCCCTCTCCATGTATGTACTTTCTATTCTCTTAAAATGATTGCTCTCTCGGGCTGTCGCTGTGGTGCAGTGGGTTAACGCCCTGGCCTGAAGTGCTGGCATCCCATATGGGCGCTGGTTCAAGCCCCGGCTGCTCCACTTCTGATCCAGCTCTCTGCTGTGGCCTGGGAAAGCAGTAGAAGATGGCCCAAGTCCTTAGGCCCCTGCACCCATGTGGGAGATCCAGAAGAAGCTCCAGGCTCCTGGCTTCGGATCCAAGTAGCTCTGGTCATTGCAGCTGTTTGGGGAGTGAACCATTGGATGGGAGACCTCTCTCTCTCTCTCTCTCTCTCTCTCTCTCTCTCTCTCTTTCTCTCTCTCTGCCTCTGCCTCTGCCTCTGCCTCTGCCTCTCCTCTCTCTGTGTAAAATAAATAAATCTTTAAAAAAAGAGATTGCTCTCTAAGTTCCAATACTGATTTTCCTTTCATTGTGTTTTTCTTCCCTAAATAATTCTCCCCAATTACCCCAACAGCCCTTTTAAGTGTCAGAGACCCAAACAATGAAGCAAATGATCAAGGGTTTTGGTAGTACACACACACACGATACATATACACACATACATGGACACATATGCCCATATGCATATACACGCTTGTATGCTAGAATAAAGCATGTAAACAACTACTTAGAAATCATCGATGTTCAGCCAAATATAATTAATCTCAACTCTACAAGATAACCTACAGGTAAGAAAATGCCTCTGTTTCTCTTAGGACTGCTTAGCCGCAGTTGCAGGTCCCACATTAGGGGTTTATCTCTAGCTTACCCTCCACCGGTGGATCACCGTGAGCTGTGGAATTCTTGCTGCTGGGTTTTCCTTGGCCAGGTCTTTCCATCAGACCTGCTGGCCTGTTCCCTTCCTGACATGTCCTTGGTGACCTCACAGTCCTGACTTCTGTTATTCTGAGCATTTGGAATTCCAATCCTGTCCTCATAGGTTTGCTTCCTCTCTGACATTATGACACCCTCCTACTAGGGGAGCATGTACTCTATTCCATCATCCCCGTCACTGAAGAACATGTTTAGTAGTCCTGGGCACGGGGCTGAGCCCAGTGAGACACCACATGGTCCTGCCAAGTAAGTGGCATGCTGTTATTAATCACTGCTTTGGAGAACTGCAGGGGATGGCAGGGGATAACGCACCTCCAATGTACCCAGACATTGAAACAAGTCTCTTATGGGCAATGGTGGAAGCTCATTTCTTTAAGTCACGCTGCCTTTGAGGACTGGGTGAAAGTTTTGGGTTCTCTTTCCCAAAGATATACACACACATGTGACACAACATTCGCATAAAATTTCAGGGGATTCAAAATGTACACTTTTTGATCTCCTACAGGTCTAGAATATGTAGACTAAGGATACCTAACTGAGGTACCCTTAAATACCACACATGTGTATCATCCTTTAAATTGGTGTTACGGTACCGACGTTGTGGCCTAGCGGGTAAAGCTGCCACCTGAAGTGCCACCATCCCATATGGGTGCCGGTCGGAGTGCCAGCTGCTCCACTTCCAATCCAGCTCTCAGCTATGGCCTGGGAAAGTAGTAGAAGATGCCCCAAGTCCTTGGGCCCCTGAATCCTTGTGGGAGACATGAAGGAAGCTCCTGGCTCCTGGCTTCAGATTGGTGCAGTTCCAGCCTTTGTGGCCATCTTGGGAGTGAACCAGTGGATGGAAGATCTCTCTCTGCATCTGCCTCTCTGTAATTCTGACTTTCAGATAAATAAATAAATCTTAAAAAAAATTGATGTTACACTTAGCAGATGCCAAAAGAAATAATTTGAAGGATTTTCTTCAATATGGATGACATCACATATACACAAGTATTGAAAAGTTCTGTTAATTGACCTACACTGTCAGGAAAGGCAATGATTATTCATGTGTTTAAACAATTTTCTGTTGAAATGATGCAAAGTTGACTTATTAATATTGTTTGTATGTTATTACAGATAACAGACAGTTTACCAGCTTAAACAATGTTTACTGGTGCTATGTACAAGTATATTCACACTGTTGTGCAACCAGTCTCCAGAACTTCTTCATCCTGCAAAAATTAAACTCTGCATCCACTGAGCCACAGTGCTCCAATTTTCCCTCCCCAGGGTTCTGGCACCCACCATTCTGCTCCTGGCCTCTACGATTTTGACTTGTCTATGAAACTAGTTCAGTAGAACTATACAGTATTTTTTGTGTGTGACTGGCTTACTTCACTTAGCATTATGTCTTCAAGGTTCATTAGGTTCATTCAAATTACAGCGCTTGCCAGAATCTTCCATTTTAAAGCTAAATAATATTCACATATATACACCCCATTCTGCTTATCCACTTCCCCATCTATGACACTTGAGTTCCTTCCACATTTTGGTGATGGTGAATATTGCTGCCATGAATATGCATGTGCAAATGTAAATTTTTAACAAAGATGTCTTATGACTTATGTAAAGGCAATTGCACATGGCATTTTCAGGTTAGCTTTAAATTATTAAAATTTTTAAAAATTTTGTCATTTTTATTCTGAAGCCCAACTGACATACAGCAAAAACACAAGACAACTCAATGTATTAACACAAAGTGAATAGGCATATATACCTACCACCCAAAGCATGAGACAGAAAAGGTTTTTGTGTAGAGCAGTTTTCAAGGTATATCTCCTCCATGCCAGATAGCTGTTATTCAAAATTCATTTGATCTTCCCAAGAATGCTTTCAGATAGGTACTGTTCTCACATTCTGATTTGAATAAAGGGAAGCTTAGAGAATGTCAAACAATGTCACATGGCTAATAAGTGACAGAAGTTGGATTCTGAAGCCTAGTCTCTTTGCACCACACCTCCACAGGGTTTGGAAAAGGCAGAGGCTACTTAGTGTAATAAAACTCATTGATTATATTAAAAATCCAGAGGCAAAAGTCTGCTATTTGGTCAATGACTACATTGGTTATCTTGACATTCTCCACTGTAACTTCTGCCCTCTGTTCTAATGTTGCACTTCGATGGATGCACTAACATTTTCCACAGGAGAGCCCCTGAGTAGCAGGACAGTGAGCAGGTCTCCAGGAAGACTCGTTCCTGGGGACTCCCTAGGATCTCTCACTGAAGCAAGGGTCCACTTGTGGCCACTCTGCCTTGTCAACGCCTCTTGTAAAGAGAGCTTACATCCAGAGCCTGCGTTGCAGTTTAGATCTTCACTATTTAAGCCAGAGAACAATCCAGTGACTCACTCAACTCATCCTACTCACACATTTATTTAGAGCTTTTCACTGCTCCATTCTCTCTTCCTCTGACAGTACTTTGATTAATGCAGGGAAGTCTTTTATACTCCTGCCACATTGTTGTCTCATATTGAACTTCGGATCAACTAAAACCCTGGGTGCTCTTCAGGTCTCCATCATCCTACATTTATGTAATTGGTTTTTTGAAGCTAGATCTTTGTGCTATCTTCCCAGTACATCTCCAGGGTTTATTGTAGTAATCTTTTAAAATTGGTAGTTTGGTTTGTCAACAGAATCTGATGATATCTCTAAATGTTTTTTGTAGACTATAAAGGTTAAAACTGTTTTATCTGTTTAAAAGAATCCTGTCCTCCCTCATATACTTCTTCCTTAAAAAAAAAAAAAAAAGCAAATAAAACCTTTATAATTGTTCCTTTTGTCATAGTTTGCACTTTATAGCCATTATCTTTTCTACTTTACAAAACAGAGTATGCTGATACCAAGAGAAAATAAAAAGAAAATGTGAGTAGGAAACTTAATGTTTCTTTAACTGAAATCATTTATTTCCTATGCACTAAAAATGGTGATTGATTTGACTGTATCGCAATGTTTCAAAACAAGAAGCTAGTTCTTAAAGTTGCTTAATTTAGCTAGGGATTACCTGAACAGACAATGGAAATTGTTTATTCTATAAATTCAGAGAACACAGCTAGTGATTCAGAAAGTTTAGATTAGTGTAAAGTGGTAGAGGCAAGTGATTATGATTATCCTATGACCCATGTGGAAGTATCAGCACCCCAGCACTCCATGCCTCAGAGCACGGCTGCCAAATTTGGCAAATGAAAATATAAATCACTCAGTTAAATCTGAACTTGAGATTTGCTGATAATCTGTAATACAAATTTTAATGTGCATCTTATGTTTTATGGAGAAACCCTACGTGGTGGCCTTGACTCTGGCAATTATTAATTAAAAGATTTTAATATCTGGCTTATTTCTTTTTACCAGAATTCATTACCTACAAAAAAGTAGCCAGTGTACCTTGATATCTGACTTCTGCAAAATTATAAGGCATAAGCCTTTTTTTTTTTTTGAAAATTGGTTAAAAACAGAAGGGGTATCCCTAAGCTCTCCAAGCAGCCCTTGGTCAATTTTTACTCTATACATTCATTTCATAAAAATGTGCAGACAGAAAAAGATCATTGAGTCCATATCCATATATTTTTGAATTTCAAAAACCATTACAGTATCCAATTTTAAACAACTCTTCAGAATTTTGTTTCATGTTTGCTCAGTACACTTCTTAGCTGGAAGATCTTCAGTGCTAAAAGGAAGTGACGGTGAACGCCATCAGGAGCTTCGGAAGAGGTGGGGACACTGTACACCACAGGGACAGCAGGCAGTGTGGACGTCCTTTAGATCCCATGGCTCCTGGAAGGTGGAGGATGCTGCGGCAGTGATGAGTCTGCAAAGGAAGGGACGCTGGAAACACCAGAGGAGCAGCAGAGGTCAAGAAGGAGTGGCACAGACGCAGATATCTGTGGGGTACTGAGAGGTGGTAGCATTTTTGGTAGACAGATTTTTAAGTCTAATTCCACAGTCGGATGTGATAGGACCTGCTCATAATACCTCAGACGTCTGCAGGTTGACTGAGCTGCGCCCAAACTCACAGGCCTGGAGTAAGCCAGTCTCCACATGTTCATCTGAGCACATCTGAAAACGGCACATCTTGCCCATGGTGACATCTTCCCAGAATGAAGAGCATTTCAGCATGGGTGAGATTAACAGGTTGGATTACAGAATTCTACAAACTAAGTGTACAATCTGCAAGCATTGCTCTAATTTTTGTACAAACTCTGGTCAACAAATGGTCAGAATTTTTAAATAAATAATATATAATTATCACTCATATAAAATGTTTGGGTTTTCCTCTTGTTTTATGCCGATTAGACTCAATTGCATAATTTCCCTTACAAATATGCACTATTAAGCACCAACTTGGGTTGAGGTATTCAAAAGGTATAACAGAGAGTACAATAAAACAAATGCATATGACCTCATCCCTTTATTTTTTAAAAAGATGTATTTATTTATTTATTTTAAAGGCAGAATGACAAAGAGAAAAGGAGAAAGAGAGAAAGGGAGAGAGTTCTTCCAACCACTGGTTCACTCCCAAAATAGCTGCAACAGCCAGGTCTGGGCCAAGCCAACACCTGGAACCTGGAACTCCATCTAGGACTCCCACATGGGTGACAGGGGCCCACTACTTGAGCCATATTCTTTTGCCTTCTCAGGCACATTAGCAGGTAGCTGGATTAGAAATGGAGCAGCCAGGACTCAAACTGGCACTCCAATAAGGGATTCCATTATGGAAACAGCTAATTAACCCACTGTAACACAATGCCATTCCACATCCCTTTCTTTAAAAGGGCTCTCAGTGTAGTTGATAAGTTGATGAGATAAAAGTATTCATATGTAAAGTTACCATTTATTGTCTTTGGCTTTAGGTATATACTGCATTAGATACAAAGTAAAACCTCTAGGAATTCAAAGTGCTGATTTCACTTTTGATGGGGGTAATCAAAATTTCACTTACTTTTAACCTGGAAATTGAACATGGACTTAACTGGTTAAGATTTAATTGAAACTGACTGTTGAGCATCTATGGCACGGAGATAAGGAGCTTCCTCCTATATATTGTCTATATTTTTAACATTGCGCAAATTAAACTTTAAAGTGAATTACTACACCATTAAAGACTCAACAACAGGTTTTCACTGCTCTTCCATCTATAGTATATTGAGAATGAGGCACTTTAGCAGAAATCAAATTTCTATTGTATTTATTCTCCTTCCTTTTTGGGAAATAGTGTATCAGAAACTCTTGGACCCACTGGGTTACAGAGAACCTTGGGGATTCTCTCTTGAAAGAAAAGGTGCTGCTCAAGGCTGTCCTGTTCTATGATCCAGAGGACAGTGGCTGTGACAATTTGTCACATGTATGGCTCCTGAGAGAGTAACCGAAAACGGAAGTGATGGGTCCTAGTGTGGAAGAGCAGATGTCCACCCACCTGATCCAGTGTCTCAGGTAGGTGGGCCCTGTAGGGGTGGACACAGAAAGAACTGCTATAGCTAATTTCAGTATCTCTGGACACAGGTATTGGTTATGAATATTTTGTATCATGGTAAAATTTACCATTTTAACCATACTTAGAAATACAGTTCAGGCCTGTACTGTGGCTCACTTGGTTAACCCTCTGCCTGCGGCACCGGCATCCCATATGGGTGCCGACTTCTAGTCCCGGTTGCTCCTCTTCTAGTCCAGCTCTCTGCTGTGGCCCCGGAGGGCAGTGGAGGATGGCCCAAGTGCTTGGGCCCCTGCACCCACGTGGGAGACAAAGAAGAGGCACCTGGCTTCGGATCGGCGCAGCGCCCGCCATAGTGGCCATTTGGGGAGTGAACCAACAGAAGGAAGACCTTTCTCTCTGTCTCTCTCTCTCTCACTGTCTATAAATCTACCTGTCAAATAAAAAAAAATCTAAAAAAAAGAAATACAGTTCAGCTGCACTGAAGGCATCCATATGTTGAGCAACCATGGCTACCCTCAATCTCCAGAAACGAGTTACCTTCCTAAAGTGAAACTCTGCACCCATTAAACAATAATCTCTCCATTCATGTCTGTCCCCAGCCCCTGGAAAACAATGCTCCATTTCCTGTCTCCATGAATTTGATTACTCAAAGTATCTGATGTTAAATGGAATTACATGACATTATGACATTTCACTTAGCAAAATGTCTTCAAGGTTTTTCTATGTATAGCATGTGTCAAAATCTCACTCTTTTCTCAAGGCTGGCCAGCACTACATTGTGTGTGTGTGTGTGTGTGTGTGTGTGTGTGTTCTGCATTTTGTCTATGCATTTATCCATGGATGGACATTTTGGTTGTTTCCATCTTTTGCTTATTGTGAATGGTGCTGTTATGAACAAGGGTGTGCAAAAACTGTTCATCTCTCTACTTTGGATTCCTTCAGGGATATTTCTTAGAAGTGGCATCACTGGATCAAAAGTAATTTTATATCTTACTTTTTGGGAAACTTCCATATTATTTTCCAATATAGCTATATGTTACATTTCCACCAGTAACCAAAAGAGTGCCGATTTCTCCTCACTTGCTATTTCTTAGTTTGGGGGTTTTGGTTTTGATAGAAGCCATTCGAAAGGATATAAAGTAGTATTCCACTGTGGTTTTGATTTGCATTTCCCTAGTGACTACTGATGCTGAGTACTTTTCATGGATTTATTGACTTGATTATGAAGATTTGAATAAAACATTAATGTAGCAATAGGGTAAGAAGTGATGATGAAAGTGGGGAGGCTATATGGTAATGCATCAACATGTTTATAGTGATCTTAAAGATTTTTCAAATCTTTTTATTTACAATATATTTTAAGATTAAATTTTTAATTAATAATAATTGCACAGAATTATGGGGTAGAGTGCGATATTTCATATGTGATATGTATATCATACATACTGATCAGCTCATGGCAATCACTGTTTTCCTCTCTTCATCATTACTTTGTGATTGGAACCTTTAAGCTCTTCTGTTCTATTTACTCATAGGCTATTGTGGACTATGGTCACCCCACTGTGCTGTGTAACAGTAGAAACTTGAACTTTCTATCTGCATTTTGTATGCATTATTCAACCTCCCTTGTCCTTCCCACATCCCTCCCAGCCTCTACAAATTACTATTCCATGTTCAGATGGATTGAATTTCAGCTTTCATATAAGAGGGAGAACATGTAGTATTTGCTGTTCTGTTCCTGGCTTATTTCAGTTAAAGGAATGTCTTCTAGAACCACCCAATTTTACTGCAAATGAAGGACTTTCATATTTTTTATGATGGAATAATATTACATTGTATACAGCTTGCTTGCATACTGTAACATTACATTGTATAGAGTTATACTCACTTTATTAATTCATTTGTTGATAGACACCTTGACTGATTTCATATCTTTGATATTGTGAATAGCATTGCAATAAACATAGTAGTATAGATACTAATTATTTCATTTCTTTTGAATATATACGCAGCAGTGTGATTTTCTAAGTTCTCAATCACATGGGTTCTCATAAACATTTGTTGATTAAATCACTGGATTCTATATTTTTTGCGATAGTGTGCACTTAGGTAATTAGAAGAAAATATATTTATTTTAAGAGAAAATTAAAGTTGAACCCTTACTACATTGGTTCTATACTCTGGTTGTATATTAACATTACTTAGGAAGCTATGAAAATAATAGAAATGCCCTCTCTTGATTTCTCTTGACCAACCACATTCAATCCTTTTGGAGTGGAGCCCAGATTTTGGTGGTATTGATAGGCAGCAACAGCTGGGAACTACTGTGGGGACAATGAGGACAACGGGGTCGACTTGGAAGAGGACCCTCCAACCTCAGTTGTTCCAGTCGATAGAAGATGAACCACCCAACTGAACCTTACCCTGACCTACAAAATCATGAGCAAATTAAAATAGTTTTGAGGTGGTTACTTCTATAATAAAGGGAAATGAAATCACTTGATATTCTCCTCAGTAAGAGCTTACATGTGGTCCACACACTGCAAATGCTTACACAGGTTATCTCATGAAGTTACCATGACAAACCAGTAAGGAAAAGGCCTTATCCTAAAGAAGAAAACAGGCTTGGGGTGGTTACACAACTTGCTCTCCAAAAGCCTATTAAATCACCAGTGCATTGACATTTGTCAAGTGTGAATTATGATAAATTAAGGTAGATAAAATACATAATATAGCATTGTAAACCCACAATAACTCACCTTCATTGACATATTCTTTTTCAACTAATTTAAATACAACATTTAGGTAATTACACAAAGTAGGTCGTTTTTAATTTTTGATGATTTTCATTTTAACAACCAGAAAGTAAATTATCCATAAAATGTTTAACTATACCCCCCCAAAATTTCATTGGATGTATTTCATCAAATAATAATGTTTTCATCATATAAATATAATAAAAATAAATGAATAAAAGAGATTATCCCTTAAAGTCTGGTCTTGGCAAAATATAGAACTTGAAATTGTTGGAATTCAAAAGGGCAAAAATGGTTTTGTTAGTATGCAAATGCCATCACTTTCTAGCTATATGACATTTTTGTGTCACTTAGTCTCTTTGGTGATTGAGCTTCTCATCAGTAAACTAGATGTTGCTATGGGAATTACATGATTTAATCCATATAAGGGCCCTATCCCAATGCTTGATACAGCAGTAGTATTCTGTAAATACTAAGTTTTCTATCATATATTTTACAGTTCAGTGGCAACAAATATCCATTGAGAAAATTGCCATACATTTCAGCTCAAGTGTACTAAAGATCTTAAAAACCCTGTAGAGCATTAAAGAACACGTCCCAATGCCCCCCAAAAGGGTTTTGCTAAGAAAAAAGATTACATTTTTATATTTACGAGGCCCATGGGTCAACCGATAGAAACTTCACCTCATTTTTCTGAAAAATGGTAACTATTTAGAAAGATCTATTTCATGCCTTATGACGAGGAATTTGGCTTACATTGGGCACCCTTAAGGGATAATGGCACATGGAAGCAAATTTATTGACAAAAAATTACGACAACTCTGTCTCACATTACAAGATATTTATTTATGAAGAAAGGCATTTTTGCTTTGGGATAAGAATATAATCTATTCTATAAAGCAATGGAATAGTAAATGAAGGTTGCATATTTTTAGATTAAATATCATAATTAAAATAGGAGTGGCATAGTGGCAATTTTTAGAGAAAATTAAGTATACATGTAACAAATGGCCCAATAACCCTACTGCTAACTATCTATAATATACATATTTGGGTAACAGATTGCAGACAAAGGTGCAGGCAATTCAATGGCCAAAAAAAAAAAAAAAAGAAGAAGAAAAAAAAGACTTCTCAACAAATGGTTTCCTACACGGAAACAAGCACCAATGAAGATTTGATACATGTCCAGAATTAACTCCAGATTCATCATGGACCCTAATGTGATGCATAACCAGGAGAAGTACCTGGCTCCTGCCATCGGATCAGCGCGCTGGCCGTGACGGCCATTGGAGGGTGAACCAACGGCAAAGGAAGACCTTTCTCTCTGTCTCTCTCTCACTGTCCACTCTGCCTGTCAAAAAATTTAAAAAAAAATAAAAAAAATGTAAAAGAAATTCTTTTTAACCTTGGGACAGATAAATCTTCCTGAGACACAACATCACAAGTATTACCCATATAAGAATAAGGGTATTAATTGCATCTAACAAAAATATTAAAATTGTTGTCTTTAAAAGATACTACTGATACTGGCACTGTGGTATGGGCTCTGGTTTGAGTCCCAGCTACACCTTTTCCAATCCAGCTCTCTGCTATAGCCAGGGAAAGCAATAAAAGATAACCCAAGTCCTTGGGCCCCTGTACCCACATGGAAGGCCTGGAGGAAGCTCTTGGTTGCGGGCTTCAGATGGGTCCAACTCTGGCCAATGTGGTCATTTGGAGAATGAAACAACAGATAGAAGGCTTCTCTTTATCTCTGCCTCTGCTTCTTTATAACTCTGCCTTTCAAATAAGTAAAAAAAAAATTTAAAAAAAGAGATACCACGAAGAAAATTAAAAGAAAAGGCAGACTGGGGATAATTAATTACAAACAACTTGTATCTAAATTATAGAATGGCTCTGAAAAACTCACTAACAAACATAAACATCAAAAAATGGGTATAAAAGATTTCAAAAAATTTTTCATCAAAGATAAATGGATGCTAAACAGGTACATGAAAAGACATGCAATAATATTAGCAATTAAGAAAACAGAAATAAACTACACACTCACTAGAAGGGCTAAAATTTAAAAAGGCTAACAATGCCTAGAGTTGTCCAGGATATAATGCTGCTAATTGGGAATGTAAAATTACATAACCACTATGAAAAATAGGTTAGCATTTTCTTAAAGTGGCTCAACAGCTACTCCACCCTACCTTTTACCCAAAAGGAATGAAAGCATATTCTAATATATTAAGAGACTGAATAATACATTTCAAATAATCCACAAGTAAAAGAAGAAACCAAAAAGAAAATTAAGTAATATTCTAAAATGAATGAAAATTAAGTCCTCACATGAGCCAAAAATTGTTGGATTCAACTAAAGCAGTATAGAAAGAAAATGCTATGGGACTACTTATATAGAAAAGAAGTTTCAAATCAATGACCTCAGGTTCACCTTAAGAGACTAGAAAATGAACAGTAAATGAAAAGCAAAGCAAGCAAGCAAGAAGAAAAAAAAAAGATCAGAGTGAAAAATCAGTGGTTGAAAAAGCAGAAAAAAGTAAGGAAACGTCAATGAAATGAGGACTTTGTTCTTTCAGAAGATCAATAAAATGTGCACATTCTTATCAGACTCATCAGGACATACTGAGGGAAAACACAAATTACTAAGACCAGGAACAAGAGAAGTGACATCACTACAGATCCTATAGATACACAAGGATAATTAGGCAGTATCATGGGCTACTTTGTACTCATAAATTGGGCAATTTAGATGAAATGAAAAATTTCCAAGAAAAAAATAAAAACCTACTTGATCTTAAGTAATAAAAAATAGAAGACCAAAAATTAATTATGTAATTAAAAAAAGTTTTATATATGAAACAACTTCAGGCCAAAATATTTTAAATTAGTATGATCATCAAGGAAAACAGTATGGAAATTCCTCAAAAATCTAAAAACATATCTACCATATGACCCTGCTATCCCACTTATGAATATACATACAAAGCAAATGAAACCAACACATCAAAGAGATACCTGTACTCTCATGTTCATTTGCTGCAGGATTCAAAATAGCCAAGATACAGAATCAACCTCTGCAACCATTGACAGGAGACTGAATAAAGAAATTATGTGTACTCTCATGCACTGATTTGTGGAATAGAAAATGGTGACTACTTTTGAAAAGAGTCTGGCAGTTTCTTAAATTTAAATATATTCTGATTACTTGACTTTGCTTTCTACTCCTAGGAATGAAGGCATGTGTTTATTCCACAATTCCTACACAAATATTCATGGTGATTTTCTTCTAAGAGTACAATAGCTAAAAACAGATCAAAGCAAACATCTACCTACATGAGAATGGGTGAACATAGTGTGGTAAGTCCACATGACAGAATGTCACTCTGGTGTAAAGGGAATAATATACCAATAACATGAATGAATCTGAAAATAATTATGTTTTATAAAATAAGTCAGACTGGGGAATACATTCAGTATGATTCCATTGATGTAAATTCTAGATAATGCAAATTCATCTAGAGTGACATAAAGTAAATGAGCAATTGCTTGGGAATAGGGAGACGGGCGGGGCAGGCAGGAGGATTAGCCAGGAAGGGGCACGGGGTGTGGGAGACTCATGGGCATGGTGTGTGTGCTCTCCACATTGACTGTGGTGATGAACTCCTGTGTGCATGCAGTCACTAGAAACCGCCCATGTGTACATTCCAGAGATAGGCAGTTTAGTGTACATCAGTCATACCTCAATCAAACAACAAAAAAGCAACCCAAACCAATCAAGTATGTTTTAAAGGTAAGACATATGTATCAAAACACAGGTTGTAAGGTGGGCCTGGGAATTCTGAACATCAGCAGTGTTTTACTGGGTGCCTCGGGCTCTATGGGTTTTCAGTTCATTGTCCTGCTTTACTCCTTACATGTAGGACATGTGCCTTTATACATGTAAAGTCGTACACCAGAAGTTACTGATCCTGAGCCCTGCATTGTGGCACACTGGGATAAGCCAGAGCCTGTGAAACCAGCACCCGAGGTAGGCAATGGTTCAAGTCCTGGCTGCTCCAATTCTGATACAGCTCCTTGCTAATGAGTCAGTAAACAGTGGAAGATGGCTCAAGGGCTTGAGCCCCTGGATGGAGTTGCAGGCTCCTGGTTTCAGCCTTGCCTAGCCCTAGCCATTGAAGTCATCTAAGGAGTGAACCAATGAGTGCAAAATCTATCACTCCACCCCCACCCACTGCCTAACTTCTGTAACTGCATTTCAAATAAAATAAAATCTTTAAAAAACTAACTGATCCTTAAACATGATCAAAATGGTGTTATTTTATAAAAACATGTGTGTGTCATTGTGTGTATGTGTGTGTGTGTATAGGAGTATGGATAAGGGATGAAGAGAAAAAAATCAAAACCTTAATAATTTAAAATAAAACTCATATGAGCCAATTCATTATGTCTTGAACTTACTTCCACTGGGTCCTTGATTTCTCAGTAGTTTAATTTTAAAAAAACAAAATTAGCATGCAAATCTCTGCAGATCTGGGATACTAACTTGAATAACAGTTAATCATAAATATATAAAGATTAATATTATTTCTAAATTGAATGACTGATTTGGGAAGGCAGTGTTGTTTTAACAATCTTAATGGTGTCAGCCAAATGCTGGGTTCACAGATACCCCTGGAAAGGTGTGGGCCTTCCTTTCAGCTCTTTGGATGTAAAGAGATCCCAGCAAACAGCCTTCCTCCCAAGCACTCGACTAGCTGCTCTACACAAATGCTCAGTTCTGGGATTTAGAGTCACCAAATACTTTCTTCATTAAGAGCTCCAGGCTATTGATTGTGCCTATTTCTGCCGCAATACTTTCCTTAGTCTCAGGTAAAATTAAAAACTCTCATACACTTCAACTCATCTCAAATGAAACAAACTCAGTTTACCATAAGAACACCGACTGCTGGCTAGAGACCCAACGTCCAGGGGTCGGGAACCCTGCTCCTGACATCACTGTTCTGCATTCTCAGGGTCAAGCATCCAAATGTTGCCCCACAAGGAGAGAGCAAGCCCCAGCCTGTGGTGCCATCCAGCAGGGCGGGCTGCTCTGGACCACATCCAGACTGAGCCAGCAGCTCCATGCTAGGCCTCCAGAAAGGTCAGCTCGAGCAGCCAGCCAGGCTGACGCACTGAGCGCTCTGAGTCTGGCACTCATTCGAGACAACACATGCTAGGAGATATTTTTAAAGAACATAAGACTAATCTGGAGAAATCAATCTGCAGTATTACTGCTAATTTGTTTATATTAAAAGATCATTATATTGAGAGTTAACCTATGTGCTTCAGTCCTTCAGCATTAACCTTTTGACATTTGTAAAGACTATTTTTTTTTGTAAAGAATCATGCTTGAAAAGAAGCCAAATTGAAATTGTATGCATTTTTAAACACCTATTTATGTATTTGAAAGGCACATTGAGAGAGAGGGAGAAAGAGATAGAGGAGAGAGGGAGAGGAAGAGGGAAAGGGGAAGGGGGGGAGGAAAGAATGGAGGGAGAGAGGGAGAAGGAGTGAGGGTGGAAGAGGGAGGAGAGGAGAGAGAGAGATGGGGTGGGGCGGTCTTCCATCTGCTAGTTCACTCCCCAAATGGCTGTGATACCTGAGGCTGAGTTAGGCTGAAGCCAAGAGCCTGTGTCTCTCACATGAATGTCAGGGAGCTGGATCAGAAGCAGAGCAGCCCGGACTTGAGCCAGCACTCCAATGAGGATGCCTGCAGTACAGCGGCAACATAACCTCCTGTGCCACAACGCTGGCCCCTAACTGTATACATTTATAATTGGTTGAAAATCTTATTCTGACAGACTCACCCTGTGGAGAGCTTTTCAAATATCCCTGATGATAACAGTAAGGTTAAATGATGGATGTTTCATAGAGTTCATTGAAAGTGGAATTAAAAGATAAGTTTATTTTGGCGTGAAAACAGTTTGAAAATCCACACCTTTTTTTTTTTCACAATGAGCATTCTCCATCAACTTTTTGAAAACCTCTCATTTATAAAAGTAGTGATGTTATCTATTGCCACAGCATAGATAATGATGCTCCACAATTCAATGACATACAAACCATCAAGACAGAGGCCACTCCCAGAGGGAGCCCAAGTTCCTTTACCACAGGATGAATAATCTGTCACATCATTATATTTCACCGAGTGTGATATGACAGCCTACTTTGATCTTCTAATCCAGGGAATCCAGGTAGCAGATAGGGCTTAGAAGCAAAAGGAAATTTTCATTGTTTGGGCTGCAGTATTGTTGAAGTTATATCAGATTAGGGCAAGAACACATAGTTATCATAGCAGACTACTGAAATGCTGCTCCTGAATCATAATGAGGAAAGCATTTAAAAAAAACAACATTCAAATATTCCCAAAGATTATGAGTCAGATAAAATTAAGTCATGCAATATTTTTCTTAATGTTTGTATGATACATGTACCTAAAGGCTTATCCTAAAGCAATTATGTTTCTGCTTTTATCATTTGCCTGAGGATGGAAGAATACCAAGGGATTTATAAGTGTACAACCTTTTAAATATTTGCATGGTATTAGATGTGCTATAACCACATATAAAACTACCTCCTGGAGAGCTTTTGAGAATTGGTTTTGCCTGAGGTCTCGGGTGCTAATGCTTCAAGAGATTAGAAGCATCTTACTTAAAAAGGCTTTTCTTCTTGCCTATAGAAATCAAACAAATGTTGTGAAACACGGAGGCAGAAAAGATATTATAAGTCAGCAATATTCCTCTTAATTGCCAAGATTTCTTATCATAGATTAAAAACCAATCTCAGAAATGAAAAGGCTGCACAGCCACCTATTTGTATAATGCAGAGGCAGGAAGTCATGTGAGCATGGGTTTAGATAGTTTTCTGTGCCACAGCCAGTGATTGGATTTGCTGACTTGCTTGGGTTTCATGCAGATAGCAGCTGACTGTGAATGTCCCACATAAAGAGAAGAGCAATGGTTAAAAAGTACATGGCCACAAAATTTCTGCATCTTTACAAGAATTTTACATTAGAATTTTCCTCTAACTCTACCCCATTGTCATAAAATTTTTCTTGCAATCCTCTTACTTAGGATATTTTTTCTCTGCTATAAATAGCCTCTCCATAGTTAACACAGTACATTATTTTATGACCTAACAAACCACAGGATTTAAATTGTAGTCACCTAACATGAAACCCTGCCCTTTTTGTTGAACCTTTAAAAGCTTTGCTTCCATGTTTTTTTCTCCCTCTGAAAATGGAAAATTAGGGCCATTTATATGCTGAATATTGATCAGAAGAGAAAAATATATGAAGTATGAGTTTTATTCTGACTACAGTGATTTTCCATTCAGTAGTACTTATCACATCAATCACCTAATCCTGCAGCATATTTTTTTTCTTCATGATGAAAAGGTATTTTTTTAAGAGAGGAATGAATAATCTGATTTTCTTTGGATTTCACAAAACCCAAGAAGAAAGATTTACTGAAAACTCTCTGCATAAAGAGGTTAGGGCTTTGATAATGGTTTTCTTCATGGTTTTAATATCAGGTCTTAGTAATCTCTGAGTGATGGGATAGGTATGACTTAAGACCAGACCTCGTTACTGATTGCCATTTGGGGCGAAATAACACAAGAAGTGCAATGGAAATCCCATCCGAGTGCTTTGTCAGATTCTGCTGGAGAGGTCCTCAATGGCCCGGAAGCAGTTTGGAGTACCTGGGCTTGTCATTTGTTTGTGGGCAGAGTCAGGAGTGCTAAATACCCTGCAACACCCCAAGCAACCCCACAGGAGAAGGAACTGTTCCCCCCACAACACCAGTCCCCAGCGACCTGAGAACCCCTGCTTATTTTATATACACTGTTCCCTCAGCCTTTCCTTCAAAGGAATGTAAAAGCACTTATTAAACAACCACCACGTGTAATAATTAGACATGCTGGGTACAAAACTTCCTCCTGCAAAGGTGAGAAGGAGATGGGTGAATAAAGGTCTCTGCAGACATAGATTGTAAGTGCTGGGTGGCAGTGGCAGCAAGAACACAGGAATCAAGTAGCAAATGGAAGGGCTGACATTAAAGCCATCAGTCCCTCCTGGAGAGAGAACAGTGCCTGCATAAGCTTCCCAGATGGGGGAAGAGGAGGAGGAGTGAAGAACTGGGAGTGGAGGGTGCGTATCTGTCCCCAGCACAGAAAGAGGCACAGCCATGAATATGCCCAGCATTCCTGCCAGAGAGCAGGGCCCTGGGGGTGGAGCTGCCAGTTTGTGTCTCCAGGGTTGTTTGGTGACTTTGTTTTCTTGTTACTGTTCTCCATTCTAGCATCTATAACAAACCACACTGCCCACAGCTAGAAGGACCAGGAAAGTCGAAGGTCCGGGCCAGAAAAGCCAGTATTTGGAAAAGTGCCCCTCATCCCATCAATCCATTACACAGACGCACATATCTGTATACTTGTGTAAACATCCTGCCGCTTCTGAATGTCCCAAACACGAATGCTAACTCTTTTGTTACAAGCAAAATGACTAATGATTACACAGACACAGCCCGTACCCTGCATTTGATTTCCCTAAACATGGAAAAAGCAGCTCATAGAACAGGAATTTGTGTGTGGAAATGAGGACAGAAGGGATGGTGTGGTGTGTGGACCACAGCAGGACTTGGGCCAAGGCCACAGACAAGCCTAGCTGCGTCGAACTGGTATTAATCTACGAAGCTCTGTAATGGGAGGTGGCAGCTGTGATCCCTAGTGGACACATGGATTCAAAGAGCTTCCAACTCTTGCCCCAAACGATTCTACTCAGATATCTCATTTTAGGGACTCGGGATCCTAAGGAGAGATTCCAAAAGTGTTTAATAAGCAGGAGAGCACTCCCTGTTGGAAGGGACTCTGTCAGCCAACTATTAAATTTTCCTTCAGAGCCTCAAAGGACAAGCCAAGCTTTAAAAAAACGTGGCTCCTCCCATAATTGAAGTGCTTATCACATGCTTCTACACTTCTTCCTTTCCCAAGCTTTCTAACCACCATGCCATAGCGTGATGGTCCAGGAATCTTTAGTCCCAGCAATGTCTTTGGAAGTAGCACAGTATGGCGAGGTGCTGGGGTAGTAGCAGTGGAACTTTCTCTATGAACATGTGGTCTGTATACATAAAATAGTTTTCTTCAACTTGTGTAATAGCATTTTATAAAACAAAGCAAATGGCTTTATCTTTGTCATTGATAAATATCATCCTGCTGTTTGAGCCATAATCCCATCTGTAAGGGGTTACTTGAGTTCTGGACATTGAATCTGCCACCCAGTGTCTCCAGGAATGCTCCAAGCTTGGAAGCCGGTCTGTTAAGCTTTATTTCTGTGTTTCATACAAGCAAATGGAAAACATCAGAAACAAAGAATGAAGCAGAGAGCCCCTGGCATGAGACTGGAGCCTTCCCTCTATTTCCCCTGTGCAGTTCTACTTACAGGAAGTTGTTCCAGAAACTGACAATATGCCTAAACCTACTCTAAAGTTCTACGAAGACAGTCAAGGAGGAAGTGTGTGCCTAGTGCCAGCCATGTCCCCCACACTCTCATCTGCACAGCCCTGGGAAACGTTTTACCCCACTGTCCAAATGAACAGTCTGGGTTGTGGAAGGGTCAGTGGTTTGCAAATAGCCAGTGGCAAGTTCGTGAGCAACCACAGTAGAGCTTTGAGGATCTCCGCGTTCACGCTCTGGTCCATATCTCTTCACTTACTCAGATACACAAGTGAAGATTCAACAAATAACAAAGCCCAGAGACACTACTTCAGGGTTTCCTTTGTCACTCTATTAACACTTCATAAATGATAATTTTAGTATTTACATTATCATTAGATGATTCATGTAGATTTATGTGCATAATCATCACCCTCTCTCAGCACTTGTAAACCATGTTTTTAATAATTCTTTCTGCAAGTCACCAGCCATCAGTGCCAAATTCGCTAGCCAACAGTTTTAGTAAAATTGGTAACAACGTTCATCTACCTCTGGCCTCCCACCATCCTTGCAGATGGCTGGGTACCATCACAAGTGAAAGACAGGTTCCCCTCTCTCTGTAACCCTTGCAGGATGCTGACGTGCAAATAATCCACATGCAGAAATTTGAGAGCCCTGGGTATGGAGGCCCTGGAGACAGTTTGGAATCGCCATCCCTGGCTTTGCCACACATTAGCCATGGGAACCAGGGCCAAGCCTCAAACCCCCTTAGAAGTCCGTCTCTCCATCCACAAAGTGGGATCAATAAAAGTAACTATCTCAGAGGTTTATTATGAAAATTAAGTAGTGTGATGCTTGCAAAGCTCTAAACCCAGTTCCAGGCATACCATAAGCTCTTAGTAAATATCAGCTCTTGTTTCATGAAGCCAGATGTTCCTTGACTATCTGCTTGGTTGCAGTGAGTTTACATAATCTCTGAAATATTTGTTTTACATTCTCCAATTTAACTCTTTATTCTTGTTTTAGCAATATCACGTGCAAATGAACAGGTTGAACAGTACTGTTTTCCTTAACTCTCCAATAACAAGACAGCCTCAATCCTAAACAATGGTCTAATTTTCCTTTCAGGCCTCAGAAAAGTGTTAAGGATAATGAAATATGTTTGCTTCATTATTTCAGTGGTTCATTCATCCATGTATCCATTATTCACTCATTTGTGCTATAAGCAACCAAAACTACAACTCAGTCCTTGCTTCAGCTCCATGGACATTTTACAGATTCCTACCTTTCTTCTTGTTTGCCTTTGTTTTTTGCCATTTCCTTCAGCATGTGTACTTCCCCTTTCAAAATGTGCATTTGGTGGACAGCACCTAAATTGGTTGTGTTAAATCTCAACCTGCTTCTTTTCCTAATAACATCACATGGTGGTGAATAGTTAGAATTCCTTCCTCCAGACTGTAAATCAAATCCCCATGTAACATTTGGGTCCTGTCTTTTCCATGGACTTAGAGGTCACCTTCCCTAACAGCCATGACATTCCTTTTCTTGCTGACCAAGACCCCCACAATAATGAGGTGGTGTCTGACACTATAACTTGGTCTACAAAAAGCAGCCCTCTTGGGGTTTCTTCTGCATTTGGAGGGGAAGATATTGGCAACAAATTAATTCATAAATTTGTCTGCAGTGAGAAATGCTCAAACATGTAATCATGCAATGAACACTGATTGAGCTCCTCCAATGTGTCAGTGCTGGGCAAGTCCTGTGACCTGTGGTTGCAAAGTGTCACCCCTAACCCTGACTACCTAGGAAGTCTGTAGTACTATTTTTTGAAGGTCACAAATGCTTGTCAAGTCCTAGTAGAATAGACCCAGGAAAGGGCTTTCTTTGGCTAATATGTTGCTTTAAAAAATTTAGCACTTCACGGAGTAGGCGTGTGGCTCAGCTCTTAGGTCACCTCTAGGGATGCTTGTATGCCATATTGGAGTGCACTGTTCAAGTTCTGGCTTTTCTTCTTCTGATCTGTCTCCCTGCTAATGCACATTCTGGGAAGCAGAAGATGATGACTTAATACCTGGGCACCTGCCACACATTTGGGAGAACCGGATTGAGTTCTGGGCTCCCGTCTTTGCCCTGACCTAGCTCTGGCTATTGCAGGCATTTAAGGAAGTGAACCAGAGATGGAAGATCTCTCTCTCTCTCTCTGTCTCTCTCTCTGTCTCTCTCTCTGTCTCTCTGCCTTTCAAATAAAATGAAAATAAAGAAGCAAAAAATACTTTTAAAAAGCCACCATCCCATTCAAAGATTTCACATAATTCAAATATTTCACATAGAAATCCATATTGTGAAAGTCCCTTAAAAGGAGCTATCTGACAAAGATCAGCCAGAGATGAGTAAAAGCTACTCCTGCAGAAGAGTTTTACTTCTTCATGTAAATAAGCAAAACTTCTACAGGTGCGATGCAAACAGAGCATGACTATGTGTAAAGCACATATCTGGACCTGCTCTACCCCCTCCCCCACCCCTCCTGAGCCCTGAGACATTCAAGTTTATAGCCCCTGTCTTACAGCATTAGTTCAATCTTTCTATCCTTTGAGACCTGGAAATTATCTCTAGCCTTCCTGCTCCCTCAGATATGTAAGTTCAGGTCAGCACCTGCCCATTAGGCCCTCTGGGAACAGCTGGGGAAAGCTACTTTTTGGAAAATTACTGTGAAATACTGATTCTGTTAGATCCAGATCCATACTTACTTTATAACATAAAATCGTCATACTAAATATAAAATCTGTGAAGGGCATGGTGTGAATGGTGTCCCTTCCCATATGACAAGTAGTTGTGGCCTGAGCCCAGACTACACAACTGTCTACTTGTGTACCTTCTCATCACCCACTGCAGTTTCTAACCAACATGACCACCACCACTTCCCATCACACACACTTCATGAAAGCCACTATGCCTATGTAAGGTCTTCTCTATTATTCCTGTGCTATTATTTCCCCTAAATTTCCATCTCTAAATATTCTGTATGTAGGGCTCTCCATGCTGCTGTTTGAAAAGTCAATGTGGACCGGCACCGCAGCTCACTTGGTTAATCCTCCGCCTGCGGTGCCAGCACCCCAGGTTCTAGTTCTGGTTGGGGCGCCGGATTCTGTCCCAGTTGCTCCTCTTCCAGTCCATCTCTCTGCTGTGGCCCAGGTACTTGGGCCCTGCACCCGCATGGGAGACCAGGAGGAAGCACCTGGCTCCTGGCTTCGGATCAGTGCAGTGCACTGGCCGTGGTGGCCATTTGGGGGGGGTGAACCAACAGCAAAGGAAGACCTTTCTCTCTGTCTCTCTCTCTCACACTGTCTAACTCTGCCTGTCCAAAAAAAAAAAAAAAAAAGTCAGTGGGGAATCTCCACTAACCAATCACATGCCTGTTCTCCTGGCATCTTGACAGAATATTCAGGAAGCTGATTTCTTGAGTTTACAGAATATTGAGGCTTGTTACTATGATTTCTCCTCTTTCCAGTTTTCAGTGGATGGAGAAAGGGATCTGTGCATTCTTACTGTGAAGAAGGACATGCTATGACATGCTATTCTTTCTCCCCCCATCATCAGCCCTTTCTGCAGTAGCTCTCCTATCTTACAAAAAGTATAGTGAATAAAATGCTACATTAAAAATAATTCCAAAAGAATTATGTTTATGAAGCTATATTAAATATTTGGTGGTCAGGACAGAAGATAGCTCTTACTTCTCCAGTGGAAAGATAAAATGCTAATTTTCTCTATATATAAACGGTTAGTTTGTGTGGAAAGACATACGAAAAGATTATGCATGGGTTTCAAAATTTTTTGCACTACAATATATTCATATTTGAATCCATTTCTCCACCCATTTTCTGAAATAGTCTCCAACGTCTGCCTATGCGTGCTAGACATCATGTCCTAGCGGTGGGCATTTGGTTCAGTGGTTAAGTCACCATTTGGGATGCCCCTGTCCCATACTGGCGTCCCTAGATTTGAGTCGCTGCTCTGCTTGTGAGCCAGCTTCCTGCTAAGGAGCACTCTGGCTGGCAGCAGATGATGGCTTAAGTGCTTGGGTTTCTGCCACCTATGTGGAGACCTGGATTGAGTTCCAAGCTCCTCGCTTCAGCTTGGCTCAGTCTCAGCTGTTGAGGGTATTTGGGGGAGTGAACCAATGGATGGGTGATTTTTCTCTCTTTCTCTCTCTCTCTCTCCCTTTCAAAATAAATAAAAAAGTATAAACCTTTAAAAATAAATAAAATGGCATGTTCTCCAATTATGGTCCCTACATTATGGCTTGTAGACTTTCAAATTTCATGGAAAAGAAAATGTCAAAATAAAAAAAAAAAAGGAAACAAAGAGCAACCCAAATCATCAGCTTTGAATTTTTTCAAAATTTGTATTTTTCAAATCATTTTCTTTGTATAAATAGAAATGTTTGCATCAATAGGAGGAAATAAATAATTTCAGAATGAGTTTAAATTCTTTTAAAAAAAACGATCTTTTTAAGTTGAATAAACTTTGTCTAAAATAATTGCACCACTGTGTAGGGAGGCTCCCAGGAGGTGGGAAATTTGAGTGCTAACACCGGAAAAGTCCTATGGAAACTGGAATGAAATGGCTCCACTACAGGGCAACATGACTCAAGAAATGACAGTGGTTTGGCCACATGTCCAGCGCTGCCCACCTCACACAGGTGCTCTGGGTGCACCACTAGGAGTACCGCGAGCAAGGGCAGTGCCGGCAACAGAACGGACAGCAGGCAGCAGCAGCATCTAAAGTGAACTCGGCAGCCTGTTTGTGGGCTCTCCTAATATCTGATCAGAGATTTTCATAAAGCTCAACAGAAAATGTATTTTCAAAACTTTTTAACAGAATTAAATGCTCATATTACTCTATCCTCAATATTATTATTATTGTCTTCCTTGTTGGAAATATGTCTGCATTCTCAATGCCAATTTTAGTTCTGGCTGCAGCCTTGCCTCCTCTCTCTGGATGCTTCAGGGGAATGTTTGGGTAATGGAAAGTACTGTATCCAAACAGTCTCTACAATTTTTAAAGTTAAAGCCACCCATCTGCTGTGGACGACGGTGCCAACTGCCAAGAACTGCAACCGATAAAGATTCGCACCGTCCTGCGAATCCTCTGCACGACGGAGGAACAGAAAGCATGTGTCACAAATCTGACTGTGACTGATGCCTGCCATCTCGTCAGGACCATCTCTCCACGTACTTTCACCTGATGTGCTCAGACTGCGCTGGCACAGCCGCAGGGGCTTCAGCCAGCCTATGTAGCGCAGCCCTTGTTTCAGCAAAGGTGGAATAGATAGGCCTTTCTCAGCGTTTCCTGTGAAGCCCACTGGACCTCAATGTATCTGAGAAAGACTTGGGGGGCTTAGTACAGGCTCAGTACCAGAGATACTAAATCTTTAGTTGGGGTGGGGGTGGGGTGGCTCTAGACACAAGCTATTTTCCAAGGATCCTTTACAGGTGAGAACCAGGGCTCCAGCCATTGTCAAGGCACTGAATTATTTCCATATAGGTGGTAAAGGAAGATACCTACACCTAGAACAAGACAGCTTTGCTTCCCATCCAACTTTCTGCTAATGAGCACCCTGGGCGGCAACAGGTGACAGCTCAGGTATTTGGGTCTATAGCACCTTTGTGGATAGCACAAATGGGAGTTTCTGACTTCTGGCCAAGACCTGGCTGCATTTGAGAAGTGAACCAGCAAATGGAAGATTCTCTCTCTCTCTCTCTCTCTCTCTCTTTTTCTCTCTCCCTCCCTCCCTGCCTCCCTCCCTCCCTCTCTGGCTCTGCTTTTCAAATAAATAAAAGTAAAGAATTAAAACTTTAAAAAACGAAGTCAGAGGTCTGTAATCAGAAGAGCAGCTCCTGATTTCAGTGATTACTTGTAAATGCAGTGTTTTTTAAACATCATTCTTCGGCATTGCGGTACAGTGAGTTAAGCCATTGCCTGTGATGCAGGCACTTCATATGAGCACTGGTTTGAGTCCTGGTTGGATGTTCCACTTCTGATCCAGCTTCCTGCTAATGCAATCATGGCCATTTGGGGAGTGAACCAGCAGATGGAAGATCTCTTTCCCTCTGTCACTCTGCCTTTCTGATAAAAAAATCTTAAAAAAAATGCTTATAAATCATTTTAGCACAAATAATTATTAAATAATTATTTAGTATGAATAACTACTATTATCTTGTACACATACTTATTTTAAAAAATATTTATTTATTTATTTGAAAGTAAAGTTATAGAGAATGACAGGGAGAGAGAGAGAGAGATCAATCTTCCATCCTCTGGTTCACTCCCCAGATGGCTACCACAGCCAGAACTGACCCAGGCTGAAGTCAGAAGCCAGGAGCTTCATCTGGGTCTCCCATGTGGGTGGCAGGGCCCCAACACTTGAACCATCTTTCATTGCTTTTCCCAGGCCATTATCAAGACGCTGGATTGGAAGTGGAGCAAATGGGAAAGAAACGGAATGACAGTTGGCTGCTTTCCCTATTAGGACACAACACTGGCCCCAAAACAAATATTTAGCTAGAAAATACTTATCTGTTAAAAAAAAAAAAAGAATCTACATATTGACCTGAAAACACTCACTTTCAGCCACAAGATTATATAAGCAAACTGGCAAACTACTTAGTATGAACCTACCTAGTTAGGCACTCACCTTTCAAATTTTCAACCAAATATTCCTCACAAAATACCAGTGAGGAAGAGCTCTCTATCTCCCCCTTCTGACATACCCAAAGGAGGTGGACTTGTGCTCAGGACTGTGTAAACATTTACAGTGTGTTGTCCTTAACAGAATGGGTAAATTTCTTATCTTTCCTCAGAGCTCAAAGCATTTCAGTCCACACCTTAGTGAAACAGGTGATATTCATGCCACTCCAATAGTGCACACTGAGTATCCCAGGTAGCTTTTAGATTCAGTCGCCTTTCTGTGAACTCCTAGTGGTCAGAAACAAAACGGGGGCTGGTGCTCTGCAGCCTCTGCCTTTCCTGGGAGCCCCTCATCTCAGCAGCTGCCGTGGGACCAGCAGACCCCGTTCCATCACTGTCACTCCTTGACCCCACACTGGCTTTGGGCCACCTGGGTCTAAGAACAGGAAACTAATAGCTGGCAGTCACACATGAGAGAGGCAGGAACCGAAAGGAAATCAGGGGCAATGGACCAAATCAATACAAAATGTAGGTGAAAGACATTTAAGTTAAAGAGCACAGGGTTATAGTATGCTTTCAGAAAATGTGGAGCACCACTTTTTAGGACAAAGAGACAAACTGTTCTAATAACAAAATATTGTCATATAAAACATATCATTGATGTGGTGCATAATACATTTGTATATTTTAAGTGGATTTTTTTGTATTTTTTTTTAATTTATTTGAGAGGTAGAAAGAAAGAGAAAGAAACAGAGACAAAGAGAGCTCCCAGATGGCTCTCTGGTTCACTCTCCAAATGCCCACCACAGCCAGGACTGGGCTCAGCCAAAGCTGGGAGTGAGGGCCTCAACACAGGTCTTCCACATGTGTGGAAAGACCCTAACTACCTTAGCCATCATCTGCTGCCTCCCAGGGACTGCACTAACAGGAATGCTGAAATTGGGAGTGGGAGTTGAACATCAAATACAAGCACTCTGATGTGGGATGCTGGAGTCTTTTCTTTTTTTAAAGATTTATTTGCTAGAGAGAGAGGAGAGAAGAGAGAGAGGAGAGAGGAAGAGAGAGAGAGAGAGAGAGAAATCTTCCAACTACATTCCCCAAATGTCCACAATGGCCAGGGCTAGGCCAAGCCAAAGGCAGGAGCCCTGAATTCCATCTGAGTCCTCCATGCGAGTGGGAAGTAGGCCATCATCTGCTGCTTTCCCAGGCACATTAGCAAGGAGCTGAATCCATACTTGAGCCAGCACTTCAATATGGAAGTCACAGTGGTAGCTCAGCCTGCTGCATCACCAGCCCCAGATGTAGGAATCTTCACCGGTGCCCTAACTGTTGGGCCTATCCCCATAAATGCATTTTCAAACATTTTTAAGTCCAGAGAAGATAAATCTGTAAGTAACTTATGAAATGATGTTGGAATAAGCAAAGGAAGTAGAGACTTAATTCTCAGAAATAATGAAACACAAGGACAAAGGCCTGGAGTGCAAACGGGAGGGCAGGGATTTGTCTCTGACTTCAGGATCTGCCAGTCTCCGACAGAGACAAACACACATTCACAGCCACCCCGGGAGACCAAGAGGCAAGCAGGGAACTCTCAAAAGAAGTCACCTCTGGGCCGGCGCCGCGGCTCACTAGGCTAATCCTCCGCCTAGCGGCGCCGGCACACCGGGTTCTAGTCCCGGTTGGGGCGCCGGATTCTGTCCCGGTTGCCCCTCTTCCAGGCCAGCCCTCTGCTGTGGCCCGGGAGTGCAGTGGAGGATGGCCCAGGTGCTTGGGCCCTGCACCCCATGGGAGACCAGGAAAAGCACCTGGCTCCTGGCTCCTGCCATCGGATCAGTGCGGTGCGCCGGCCGCAGCGCGCCGGCCGCGGCGGCCATTGGAGGGTGAACCAACGGCAAAGGAAGACCTTTCTCTCTGTCTCTCTCTCTCACTGTCCACTCTGCCTGTCAAAAAAAAAAAAAAAAAAAAAAAAAAAAAAAAAAAAAGAAGTCACCTCTGATGTCTGCAACTTCATAGTATTTCAAGGAACCAAGAAAATCAGAACAAGTTTCAAATTATTCATACCTCCTCTATTTCAAGTAATTTGGATGTAATATTCTAATAGGATTCTGTCTTCATAAGTATTTATTCAACCTTATTTGAAAGTGCAAAACACTGTTCTGGGGATAGGTTAGAGAAAGTTAACTTTTCAAAGGTTTGTGAATAAAAATATGTATCAAATCAACAGAAATTCTTCCTTAATTCAAATGTCTAGGAGTTTTCCAATAGAAAAATCAGCAGGTATTGGCAGAGTACTGCTTTCCAAAATGAATATAAAGTTTAAGTGTAGTTCTGTGATATAAAAGCACTTTTTTTTAAACTTTTATTTAATGAATATAGATTTCCAAAGTACAGCTTATGGACTACATTGGCTTCCCCCACCCCCCATGACTTCCCTCCCACCCACAACCCTCCCCTTTCCCGCTCTCTCTCCCCTTCCATTCATATCAAGATTCATTTTCAATTTTCTATATATACAGAAGATCAGTTTAGTATACATTAAGTAAAGAATTCAACAGTTTGCACCCACATAGAAACACAAAGTGAAATATACTGTTTGAGTACTCGTTATAGCATTAAATCTCAATGTACATCACATTAAGGACAGAGATCCTACATGAGGAGTAAGTGCACAGTGACTCCTGTTGTTGACTTAACAAATTGACACTCTTGTTTATAGCATCAGTAATCACCCTAGGCTCTTGTCATGAGCTGCCAAGGCTATGGAAGCCTTTTGAGTTCACCAACTCTGATCATATTTAGACAAGGTCATAGTCAAAGTGGAGGTTCTCTCCTCCCTTCAGAGAAAGGTACCTCCTTCTTTGAAGACCTGTTCTTTCACTGGGATTTCACTCACAGAGATCTTTCATTTAGGTGTTTGTTGTTGTGTTTTTTTGTTGTTGTTGTTTTGTTTTTTTGTTTTTTTGTTTTGCCAAAGTGTCTTGGTTTTCCATGCCTGAAATACTCTCATGGGCTTTTCAGCCAGATCCGAATGCCTTTAGGGCTGATTCTGAGGCCAGAGTGCTGTTTAGGACATCTGCCATTCTATGAGTCTGCTGTGTAACTCGCTTCCCATGTTGGATCGCTCTCCCCTTTATTTATTCTATCGGTTAGTATTAGCAGGTACTAGACTTGTTTATGTGCTCCCTTTGACTCTTAGTCCTTTCATTATGATCAATTGTGAACTGAAATTGATCCCTTGGACTAGTGAGATGGCATTGGTACATGCCACCTTGATGGGATTGAATTGGAATCCCCTGGTATGTTTCTAACTCTACCATTTGGGGCAAGTCAGCTTGAGCATGTCCCAAATTGTACATCTCTTCCCTCTCTTATTCCCACTATCATGTTTAACAGGGATCACATTTCAGTTAAATTTCAACACTTAAAAGCACTTTTAAAAATCCCTTGGTATCCTTTCTGCCATTCAAAATCAGGTGTTCCTCTCAATCCAAGGAGTCACTGAAGGAACATTGGAGCGGGATTTAATTTTTGAGAAAATCTTTCTTTGAAACCTCACTAATTAGTGCAGTGGTTCTTTAGCAGCTCTTACCCAACTATGTGGATGTAAGCTTCAATTATTGCAAAGTCCTTTTGGTTAATAAGTAGCTTTTCCTTCATTAGTCCTGCATTAACTCATTTGATAAAATACAGTAAAGACGGGTGAGAATATTTCAAATCTTTCAGTTGACGCCCCACAAGAGGTCCTTGGTGTGCACAGAGGGTGGTTTCAGGATCCTTGTGGATTCCAAAAATCTATGGAGGTGGAAACGTTTTATACAATAGGGTAGAGTATTTGCATACAACCTACACACATCCTTCTGTAGACTTTTAACCATCTCTAGGTCACTTAGGATACCTAATACAACATGTGAGTAATTGGTTATTATATCCTACTATTTAGGACAGGAGTGAAGAACATCCAGCCCTTAGGCTATATAAGGCCCTAGAAATCATTTGGCCTGGCCCTGCCAATGCAACTGCAGGCATTGTGGCATAGCAGGTTAAGTACCACATGCAGTGCTGGCATTCCATATGTGTACCAGTTCTTGTCCCAGCTGCTCCACTTCCTATCTAGCTCCCTGCTAATTTGCCTAGGAGAGCAGCAGAAGAAAGCCTACGTTGTTGGGCCCCTGCATTCATGTGGGAGACCTGGTAGAATTTCATGGCTCCTGGCTTCGGTTTGGACAAGCCCTGGGTGTTGCCGCGATTTTGGAAGCAAAC
Organism: Oryctolagus cuniculus; assembly: GCF_051225735.1. NCBI lineage: Eukaryota > Metazoa > Chordata > Mammalia > Lagomorpha > Leporidae > Oryctolagus > Oryctolagus cuniculus. The sequence continues at coordinate 6,405,584 of NC_142871.1, read as the reverse complement.
CAAAGAATGGAAGATTCTGTGTGTGTGTGTGTGTGTGTGCGTCTCTCCCTATCTCTCTGTAACTCTGCCTTTCAGATACATAAAATAAATCTTTTTTAAAAAGATACCGCAGGGGACTCGAAATTCAATAACTCTATAGCAGGCTAATTTTTAAGTTGATAATTTTGTATGGCCCATATATGATGTTATAAATATCCAAATGACCCTTGGCAAAAAAAGTTTCCTTACTCTTTGTTTAGGGGATAAGAATAAGAAAACGCATCTGCACATATCACTATAGACGTAATCTTTCTGAATCTTTTCAAGCTGCAGTTGGAAGTGGAAAGTGCAGACAAGGAGGGCTGACTGCACACGGTTCCTGTCAAGTATTTAAACTCCTCGGATGATGGTCAAAGATTTCTTTACATCTCCAATCTAATGCTTCTATGGATAAGCAAAAAATGCAGATAACAGTTTAAAAACAAACAAACAAATAGAACTTGTGGTGTTGAACAAGCCATTGATCTGAAAATTATCACCAATCCAATGGGAAGTTCCATATCTGATCTCCTAGGTAACTTAGTGAGGTGGTATATTTCACAGTGGAAAAGGACGAAAGCTCAGACAAGTGAGCTCACTTGCTGCAGCTTCTACAGGCAGGGAGAGGTAGACCTGAGATTCTGACTCATCAATTCATTAACAGACTCAGCAAATAACTGTCTACTGTGCACCAAGCCAAATGGGAAGAAATATTCACCCGGTCGCTCTGAAGCTTGAAGACAAATTCAAACCACCAGTTCTCTGAGCTGAGTCTTGGTATCATTTGCTCCATAGGGAAAGAAGTTAGATTGCCTGTACTTGTCAACAGTAGTAACAGTGATGACTTTTTAAAAAAAAAAAATCGAGAAGCAGAAAGAGAACACACTTCTATCCATGGGTTCATGTCTCAAATGCTGAAAACAGCTGGGGCCGGGTCAGGGCAAACTGGGAACTCCATCCAGGTCTCCCAGATGCGTAGCAGGAACCCAGCTACTTAAGCCATCATTGCTGTCTTCCAAGGTATGCATTGGCAGGAAGTTGGAGGCAGAAGCTGGAGGTGAGTATCAGGCCCAGGCACTCTGATATGGGATGAGAGTATCCTAATATCTTAACAACCAGGCCGAGTACCCACCTCGGTGATAACTTTTTAAATGCTATTAATTATCATCTGTGGCTTCTAATCCCCAAAGAAAATACTTATCTATTGATTACAGAAATCTTGGCTTTAGTTTTATTTTTCCGGCAAAGAAAGGATGTGATGGTATGAAAAACATTCAGCTTTCCATTTAGCAGAATGTGACTCAAAGACGTCTTTCTATCGCAGTGGAGCCTACAGCACCATAAAGGCGCACCTCGAAGGTATTTGGGCTGCATCATTAGTACCAGGAATGTGGCCTCCAAGGATATAACAAAGGCATCCTTTAGGACCAGGAACAATTATAGCTCACCTGCATTGTAAAGAGATTTTGAAGCAATTATCCACAAAATCTAAGGTTTATGATATAAATAACTGTTGGGTAGATCTTGGTGGTGGGAAATAGAAATAGAAGCTATGATTAAAATAAACAAGAAAATCTTTTCTACTGTGTCTGCAACAATCAACAAATCTGTCTGTTCCTGTTTGCTGTAACATTTTCTTCTTCCAAATAAATACAGTTTTCTCCTGACATTCTCCCAAGAAAAGACATAACAAATGAACAAGTTTAAGAATATGAGGATAAAACTGTTGGAGACATGTGATTGTTTATTAAATTTTAAATTATGGTCAAATGGTCACCTCTTTACAGTAAGATGGGGTTTTAGATATGTCTTACATTCTCCACCCCTTTCTGGCTTTGCTCTTTGACTATTTGGTTGGAGAAGGGGAGATAGAGAGAGAGAAAGGGAGATCTGCCATCTGTATTGTGCATTATCCAAATTCTGGCAACTGCCAGGGCTGGTTCATAGCCAGAGCCAAAGCCAGGAATCAGGAACTGAATCCAGATCTCTTACATGGTGGCAGGAGCCCAGTTACTTGAGCCATCACTGCTGCTTCCCAGTGTCTGCAGTAGCAGGAAGCTGGAGTCAGGAGCTGGAGCCAGAATCTAATCCAGTCATTCTAATAATGGACACGGGCTAGCCTACTCCCGCTCTTTGACTTTGAGGAGGCCAAGCAGGAATCTGCGGGATAAAGTCAGAGCTGTCACATCTGGTTTCTTATTTGGTGATACCACAGTACTGCCTCTCTTAGCTCCTCACTGAAACTGTAAAATTGCATTGTTTATCCTGTTTCCCAGATACAGTAATAAGAATAGTGTAGGAAGAATAATGGTCGATAAGAAAGTGACAATAATGTGGGCCAGGTGAAGTGCACTGAACTCTGAAACCAGCTGACTATTGTATACAGACATCTTGTATGTGAGCAAATAGCATGCACTTTCCTGAACATGAACTGAGTGGCTGCAAAGTATAAATTGTGTGCATTCGTTTTCATGACAGAAGGGTGTGTGTGTGTGTCTACCAGAAGAAGGAGGGAGTTCTAGAAGAAGAAGAATAACATTTCAGGACATATGCAAAATGTGGACAGTTGACACTTGAGGAGACCTAAATGATTCTAGAGAAGTTGTAACATTAATAAAAACTTCTGCTACTAAAACCGACATACCCAAAATGTTTCTTATTAAATATGTCCCTGAAGAACTACTGTAGAGATTTCACCCATAAACAATATAAAACACAAAAAGGAAAGCTGTATTATAAAACCGGAACTGGGTCGTCTGGTCACTCACGCTCCTGGCGCCGGCACAATAGTTATGACTCAGAGCTGCGCGGAAGCAAGTGTCTGAGCCAGCTCAGCCATCTGCTGTCGCCATGCAAATGGAATCACAGTCTAAAAGGAAAGTTTGTTTGGAGGTGCCATTCCCATATGCATACAATCCAGAAACTGCGGTGCATCACCAGGGCTCAGCACAATACCAGGCTCGGCTCGGTGTTTTGGGAAGAGCATATTGCGTGGCCCTTTCTGGAAATGCTCCCGATATTAGATACATGTCACATTTGCATAGAAACATATGGTCTTCGATGTGCAATCTCAACTCGTCTGCAGAGACTCCGCACTCAGAGCTTCCCTGCTCTACCTTCCTTTTATGAGTCAATCTTCGCCCAGCCAACCATCACACTGCGGTGATTCGGAGGCATTACTTTAATTCCTAGTGTGAATTTATCTTCACCAGATGCGGTTCAGAATATATTACAGAATATGAATGATATAAAAGCACACGACATCTTATTACCTATTAGCTGAAGTTATGTCAGGGGGCGCTAGGTATCAGATGTCGGGGCACATGAACCAAGCCCAGCAGCTCCCCATCCCTGCCCTGGGCCATGGCTTCACCACTCTGAGAGGCCACAGGGAAGGGGTGTCTTCTAGGGTCCGCCGCCCTGGTGTGCAGACACTTTCCCCCTGGCCTGGTAGCAGCCCCACTCTTAGGAAAAACTGGCCCTGAAAAGGGGACAGGAAAGGCGAAGGGAAGAAGGACCGGGTCCCAGAGCCCTGGCTCACGCCCTTGGGTGCTGCCCAGCTCTCAGGAAGCTGGAGAACAGCTGAGTCCACGGGCAGGCGGGGGAGCAGGGGTTTCTGCCTTGGTCTGAGCAAGTTGCTTGAACACCACAGGGAGCGAGGGCTCACTGTGTTCTACCAAAATGTGTCTCTGGTAATTTGTCCTTACACGTGTCTCAAGAAGGAGGTGCTGCTGACATTTCAAACAGAAACACAAGACGGGCACAGACAGGTAAACAATCTTCCCAGGACAAAACTGCAACTCCAGAGAGGGAAAAGGGGCTGGTCAGAAAACTCGCATAGACAGTTCTGACATCCCTGGGCTCACACACAGGCCCCGGGACCTCCCACGCCAGCCGTGGAAGGGTCAAGGCCATGCCACAAGGACTCGGAATGCACCAGGATTTCCCTGCCCGCTGCGAGGAAGCGTGGAAACATCACTGGCGTTTCTTCCTAGCAGAGAAACTGGCCATTGCAGGAAGCCAGCGCATGCTGGCTACACACAGAGAGCTGTCCAGGTGGAATGCCTGGACTCTGACGGTTCACCCACAGCAAAGAAATTAGGAAAACCACAAGGTGCTCTTGTGTGGGAGGAAACCAACTGATGGCAGCAACAGGCACGCACTTTTCCCAGCACAGAGATGATGAGTCAATGTCTGATTGCATATTGTCCTTACCGAACGTGTCCCACGACGGCTCACAAGAGGACTGATTGCTCATAGCTCAAGGTGTCCCCTTCCATTTACTGGGGATTTATTTAACCTCCAGCCTTAGTTTTGTCAAGTTATTCACAAAGGCCTGATAAATCTTTAGTTGTATTCTTTCAAGGCTCAGTATGTTTTTGATGCATGAAATTTTAAAGGCTAACTTGGAAAAATCACATTTTCTGTCTGTTGTTAGCATATAGAAATGCAATTGATTTTTGTATGTTGAAGTTTTAGCCAGTAAAGTTACAAATTCTCTTATGAATTTGTATGACTTATTTTTATATTTCTCTGGCTTTGTAGTCACTCACATCAGCTGTTAATGCTGACAGTCTGTTTCTTCCTTTCCAAATGTGATACCTTTGCTCTTTTTTCTAGCACTACTGCTTTGGTTATATTGGACATATTTATCTTTTTCCTCAATCTTAAAGAAAGCTGCAAGTATTTTGCTGTATTTCCTATAGATTTTAAGTAGATCTTCTTTATTACAGTAAGAAAATTCCCTTTTATCCCTAGTTTGATAAATTTTTAACCATGTTGAATTGATTAAATACTTTTCAAGTATCTATTGTAATCATACGATTTTTTTCTGTTAATAGGGTGAATTACATTATTGATGATCTCATGTTAATCCAAGCAGTTATATCTGAGATAAACCCTGTTAGGTCATGATATGTGTGTGTGCACACACACACACACACACACACTCTTACATTTTTTTCCACAGTATTTTATTGAAGATTTTATACTGGGAGTGGGTATCATGACACAATGGGTTAAATCTCCGCTTAGGACATCCACCTCCCATATCTGAGTGCCTGTGGTCACCTCGCAACCAGCTTCCAATCACTCTGGGAGGCAGCAGATGATGGCTTCTGGGTTTGGCTCCCCACCACCCACATGGAGGCCTAATGATGCTCCTGACTCTTGACTTCAGCCTGGCCCAGCTCTGGATGTTGTGGGCATTTGGGAGATAAAACTAGAAGATGGAAGATTTCTTTCTCTCTGTTTCTCTGTCACTTTGTCTTTCAAGTAAATACAAATAAATCAATAAATTTAAAAGATTTTCTGTCTTTGGTTATGAATAAGACTGGCCTATAATTTTCTTTTTCTCACTAACCTTACAAATTTTAGAAATTAAGATAATCAAAATACCCATTGCAGAAGGCTATCTCTTTTTCAGTAGGGAGAAAAATTGTACTTTTTTGAATAATTATTTGGATAAGTATTACTTGTTCCTGGAAGGTTTGATAGAACTCATCAATGCCTCTAAAATCATTCACACCAGATGTTTCTTAATGGGGATATTTAAAATTAGAGATCTAGTTCCTCTAATACTTAAAAGAATTAAATATTTATTAAGCCAGCTTTGGTAAGTTATAGTTCCCATAGTAATTGTGTATTTTGTGTTTCAGATTTACTGCATGAATGGGTTACACTGACCTTTAATATCATTTTTATTTTTGAATTGTCTTTGTCACATTCAGTTTTATTCTGACTCTGGTTTATTTCCACCTTTAGCTGTTTTTCCTGGATCAGTCTTGTGAGACTAGCTATTGTCTTAGTCTTCACAGGGTCAACATTAGCTTTACTTATCATTTTTAATCTTTTTTCCTTTTGTTAATTAATCTTGATTTTATCTTTATCTCTTCATTTACTTTGGGCTCCTTCTGTTACTTCTTTTTGACATTTTATGTTGGATGCTTAGTTCCCCAATTTGTAGCCTCTGTTCATTTCTAATAATAAAAAAAAACCTTAAAGCTATAGATTCTCTTTAAAGAATCATCATAACCAACTACTTGGAAAGATTGAGCTTTAATGTACAGGATTTTTTCCCATTACTATTCCATTCTTCATATTTTCTAATTTCTTCTTTGAGCCAATAGTTAGAAGTGTTTTAGGAGGATATCTTAATTTCCAAATATAGGGTTAGTTTAATTATCATCATATTGATTTCTAGCTTAACTCAATTATAGTCAGAGAATGCTGGCTATAAAATGTTTACCTTGGTTTTATTGAATCTTGCTTTTTGATTCAAATGTAATAAATTTTTAGAAATACACCTCTATGTTTTAAAAACAATGCATTGCTCGTGTCAAGATTATTAAACTGCATAAAACATATTATTTATATATTTAAAATATAGTATTTATTAATTTTATGACTTACATTTATCTGTAGTGCCCTCTCACTTTATTGAAACAGTTTAAGAAATCTCTGATTCTATAGGTTAAATGATCCATTTCTTCATTTAAGTAGAGATTTCAACCCATTAACAACTGGTGATATAATTATATTTTGACTTGCAATGGTGGTTTTAGAGGTTGTGGCTACCCAGCATTGAAGAGCCATGATGTCTAAGAGACTCATATAGTTGAAACTACTCCAGCTTCTGCCTTCAGCGAGTTTCAGCCTTGACATGGAGAGGTCAACCCAGGGAAGCCTGAAAGAATCTCTCCACTGAGGAGACAGCTGGGAGCCAAGAAAGACCACAGCATCCAGAATTCACAGGACAAAGTACTGGAGAGAGGAGCTCCGAGAACCGGATATCTGCAGAGCGCAGAGTCAAGTGCTACGCAGAGTACTGGTTCTAAGTTACTAGTGCATGGGAGGAAACCCGTACAGATTGGAAAGAACGACCTGGAAGGGGGCCAGGTCACAGTGCCTGGTGTCCACACCGGACCAGGAACAGCATCTGTTCCCACCAGTGAGCTGGGAAATGGTCCTGGTTTAAGGCCATTGGAGAGAGTACACAGAGTGGCTTCTGTGTGCCTTGGGGAATAACTAGCCCTAGGGTGAGCTCTGCTCTCAGCCCATCTACCAGCCAGAAGCAGGACCTGGAAGGCTCAACCAGCCCCAAGTACTTAATCATGTCCCACAACAGAGCCAAGACCTATGTGTAGAAGACCTAAAACACGTTCAGAACTCAACAATGTGTAAATCACAATATCTGACATCCAATAAAAAAAAATTCCAGGCATTCAAAAAAGCCAGCTAAATAAAATGCATAATACAGATCAAAAATTCCATGAGAAGCAGAATTTGTGCAAAAATTGCTGAAATCCATGAGCAATCTTCAAAAGTGCATGGAAATATGTGCTAGGAAAAAACTATGCGTGGATTTCCAATTTTTTTGTACCAACATAAACTTTCCCAGAAACTTTCTGAAGAACCCTTCTCTCTCTCTCTCTCTTTCTCCATGTGTGTATAAAATTATAGAAAATACAAAGTAGCCCATAGTGAAAGAAAGCCTATCAGTAGTGCTTGCTTAGGCACAGTTAGGAGGAAGTGAGAGAGAAGGGAGGTTGGCAAGGGGGCCCACAAAATGTTTGGAGTTGATAGTGCTCAGTATCTTGAGTGTGATGTTGGTTCCATGTGATCACACATGTGCTGAAACAGTCGAAGTGTGCACCTTAAATCCTTGTAGTTTGTGGTATATAAATTATACCAAAACAAATGGGAATCTCCTCTTCTCCTCCATTGTCTTCCTTTAACTGTAAGCATTTCCTGGTAGAAAAGTCCCTTAGAGGTAGTTAGGTGATTTCCTAAATTTTGCAAGGGACAAATAGTATTATTTTGTTTCAAAATAATTGTTCTCTCATATTTATAATGTCAATACTGTGGACATATACATATTTAAAAAATTGCTCCCAGTTTCTATACTTTTTTAAAGTTGCCCACAGAGTTAATTTTTCTTAAATCATATTTTGTCATCATCTCCATAATTTGTGTACTTTAAGAGACTGCTGGCTGGCACTGCAGCTCAATAGGCTAATCTTCCACCTGCAGTGCCGGCACACTGGGTTCTAGTCCCGGTCGGAGTGCTGGATTCTGTCCCGGTTGCTCCTCTTCCAGGCCAGCTCTCTGCTGTGGCCAGGGAGTGCAGTGGAGGATGGCCCAAGTGCTTGGGCCCTGCACCTGCATGGGAGACCAGGAGAAGCACCTGGCTCCTGGCTTTGTATCAGTGCGGTACGCCGGCCACAGCGATCATTGTGGGGTGAACCAACGGCAAAGGAAGACCTTTCTCTCTGTCTCTCTCTCTCACTGTCCACTCTGCCTGTCAAAAAAAAAAAAAAAAAAAAAGAGAGAGAGAGAGAGAGAGAGACTGCTTGCATTTCTTTTCCATGTTTTCAACATAACCTGACTAAAATAGGTACAACATACTAGAACATTTCACTGGCCATCACACCATTGTTGGTTGGTCAGTCTAAAGTGGACTTGACTCATTGGATATCAAGTCCTTCCAAGAAATAGGTCTTGGGGCCGGCACTGTGGGGCAGCATGTTAAAGTCCTGGCCTGAAGCACCAGCATCCCATATGGGCGCTAGTTCTAGTCCTGGCTGCTCCTCTTCTGATCCAGCTCTCTGCTATGGCCTGGGAAAACAGTAGAAGATGGCCCAAGTCCTTGGGCCTGTGCACCCATGTGGGAGACCCGGAAGAAGCTCCTGGCTCCTGGCTTCAGATGGGCTCAGCTCTGGCCTTTGCGGCCAGCTGGGGAGTAAACCAACAGATGGAAGACCTCTCTCTCTGTCTCTACCTCTCTCTGTAATTCTGTCTTTCAATAATAAATAAATAAATAAATCTTTTTTAAAAAAGAAATAGGTCTTAACACAATATAGCTCATGGCTGACAGAGAGTTTTATTTCAAATTTAGTTGCTAAAAATGTAACAGCAACATTCAAAAGACTTTCAGGCACTGTTAAGATTGCATAGGTGATTTGACATTAAGAAAGACATAGTAAAAGTGTCTTATCTGTATTTTTTCAGGCTTAGAGAAAGCTGCAATGATTACTAGCTATTGCAATTACAAAATATTTTTAGACATTTTTCTTGTGGGAGAAAAAGTAATGAGAAAATCAAGGCAGTTTTCCTATCACATTTGCGCTGCACTTAACATGAAATGACAAAGCAGGATCCCCAAAAGGCTTTGAGCCACTCCCACTAACACCATTGGGTTACTTGTTCTAACATACCCCTCTGGGCTGGACATGAATGAGAGAGATGGCAACGGAGAGGAAGAGGATGGGAATTGTGACAATGTGATTCACATGTATCTGAGGCCACGACTTCACAAATTGCAGCCCCATCAGGAGTCCTTGGAGCACAACTCTCATTGCACAAGGTCCACCAACTCCCACACCCAGGTCAGCCCAGCAGGTGTCACTGAGAAACAGGACTCCGTAAGCAAGCTTGAGAGAGTCAAGGAAGCCAAAAAGGCAGAAAACAGGAAGCAGCCAAGTTGAGCAAGCTCTCCACCCCACAGACTGCTGGCAGCAGGAAGGACCATCCTTCACACTCTCTTAACCCATTTATCTTTTGTAGACAGCTAAGGAGCTCCATGAGTTTAGCACTTAGTTTTAACCGCTCTTGCAGGAAAAGTAACATACAGGTGAATGTGGCCACAGATCCCGCTGCCATCTTGTTTCATAAATGACTGTTTTTCCTATCAAAAGAAAGGAGAAGGAGAACGAAAGAGAAGCAGAAACTCCCCAACAACATCTGTCCTCTGCTGGACCCCTGGGCTGCAAGACCACTTCACAGAAGGGACCCCATTGATAAAATCAGAGCCCTGGCAGACTTCCTCTTAGTATCTGGGCTGATCAAACCTCTTGATGAGAGAGAAAGAGAGAGAAAAATATGAAATACAACACTTATCCATGCAAGGAATGGTGTCCTTGAGGCCTTTTGGACCTCAAAGCCTACAAACTTGTTCACAAATTATTGTCTGGTCTTGAAGGTCAAATGGGCAACAGCGGACTCCTCACACGAAAACCCAGCCCTGAAGTAACTCATCAGATTCAATTAATTCTGGAACTGGGGCAATTGATATTGTTGGGATCACAAGCCAGCCCCACCATCTGTCATCCTCCCCCACCTCCTTGCTGCTCTCCCTCCACAGTACTTTCCCTATATAATTTAAAATTCCTGCTTTCCAAATTAAAATTCTCCATGACACAAATAGTGAAAAGTAAAAATAAAAAAAATAAGTGACTGAGAGGAGGGAGGGCTCCAGTCACAGTCACGCAGGTGGAAAGCAGCACGGTCAACAGGAAGCACAGGGATCGTGAATGCAGGTTAAACCATAATAGTGATATTACTGTAAAAATAATTTCCATCTCATGAATGTCTAATGACTTTTCCATTGCTCTTCTAAAATTAGTAACTTGCTTAATAATAGGAACATCAAAAAGCACACAGGGGGTATTAAAATTCTAGCAATTAAAAGCTACTCTTCTCATTTTTAGGTTTGATTTCAGACCTACAAAGTATATTTCTTCTGAATTTAAGTGGAAGTATAATGGCATAATTTATACTTTAAGGAGGTAAGATAAATGGGAACTGAACACAGCATGCTTAATTTAGAACTAAAATGTTTTTCTTTTTGTTTCCCTAGGGAATGAACAAAATTAAACTTGCTCTTTAATTTTAAATGATATGTTTTATTTTGTTATTTTACTTATTTGTTGAGCAACTTTTTTTCATAGACTGATGTCCACTCTAAATGCTTTCAAAAGCTCTTACAAAGCAGCAGTGTGTGACCAACACCAGTGAGTTGTTAGCCAAGTCGCGGGGGCAGGTTAATTCAGGAGGCCTCCCACAGTTTATACTCTTTGATCTTACCTTTGTTCCTTTACACAATAAAAGTCATAGTTGGCTCTGATAGGCATAGAATAAGCATGGTAGTGAGTAAAAAATAATCACTGAATCTAATCTTAAAATTTTTTTATTAAAATAAAAAGGGAGCACCTCAGCAATTATTACTGCAACCGTTAAAAAAAATCTTTGTGAATGCCAGGCATTTCTGCAGGTATTATTTCACATGGTAGAGTTACTATTACATTTATTTTTAAAGGAAAGCCAGAAAATGCGGTACAGACATGAGTAATCTACAGTAATTTTAGTTAACCAATTGCATATTTGAACTTGCACAAATTTCCTAGAATTGCTGCAAAGTGGCAAGATATAATAGAGCACAGATATTAGAATCAAATAAATTCAAATTGAAATCCCACAGGCTCTTATTCTTGAGCATAGTATTATTCAAGATTTAGTTTCCTCATCTATGAAATTGGAATGATAATACCTCCATTTTAATGTTATATGGGGATTGACCAATTTCACATGTTTGTAGTGTCAAGATTGGGTAACAGGAGCTGGCATTGTGGTGCAGCCGAGTAAGTCACTGCCTGCAACACTGGCATCCCATATGAGCGCTGGTTTTGTCCTACCTGCTACACTTCCAACCCAGCTCCCTGCTAATGCACCTGGAAAAACAGCAGAGGATGACCAGGTGCGATGCTTGGACCCCTGCACCATGTGGGAGACCCAGATAAAGCTCCTGGATCCTGGCTTCAGCCTAGCCAAACTCTGGCCATTGCAGCCATTTGAGGAGTGAACCAGCAGATGAAAGACTGATCTCTCTCTGTCTCTCTCTCTCTCTCTCCCTCTTCCTCTTTCTCTGTAACTCTGCCTTTAAAAATAAATAATCTGTAAAAAAATTAGTAATATATTCAAAAATAGGTAGAAAATGAAATGAAAAGATAAGCTTAGGGATGGGCATTTGATGCAGTGGTTAAAATGCCACTTGAGCCACCCGCATCCTTATATTAGGGTATCTGGGTTCAAGTCTGGGCTCCACTTCTGATTCTAGCTTCCCACTAGTGTACACCCTGGAGGGGGGTGGGGGACCACTGATGATAAGTACTTAGGTCCCTAACACCCATATCAGAGACTCACACTGAGTTCCTACTTCTTGTTTGCAAGCATTTGGGAACTTGGAGATGAAAGATCTCTCTCTCTGCCTTTCAAATAATAAATAAATAAATAAATATTCTCTGTTTCTCTCTATATATGTGTGTGTGTGTGTAGTGTAAACAGTTTTTTAAAATATTTTAAAGATTTAAATATTTATTTGAAAGGAAGAATTACAGGGAAAAAGAGAGGGAGGGAGGGAGGGAGAGTGAGGGGGGAGAGAGAGAGAGAGAGAGAGAGAGAATATCTTCCATTTGCTGGTTCACTCGTCAGATGGCCACAATGGCCAGCACTGGGCCAGGCTGAAGCCAGGACCCAGGAGCTTCTTCCAGGTCTACCAAGTGGAAGGCAAGGGGCCAAATTACTTGGACCATCTTCCATTGCTTTTCCCAGGCTATTAGCAGGGAGGCGGATTGAGGTGGAACAGCCTGACTATGAACTGGTGCCCGTATTGCCTATACAATAAGTGGTGGCTTTACTCGCTATGCTACAACACTGGCCCCATGTAAACAAATGTCGAAACCCATGCATTTGAGTACTGGTAGCAAAGTATGTCAAGTTTATAATATGAAAATCTGTTGAGGTAGTGACAAACTGAACATGTGTTGCCTAAGCATATAATTCTGTTAGCTTTTATAATTACTGGAGCTGTCTTATTATTTTATCTCATTGTTTTTCCTTATAAGTTACACAAGTCTCAATGATTTTATGGGCATAAAAAGTTTCATTATTAGTTCATTTTGAAGTTGTTTCAGTTGTCTAAAATTTCATCGTGTGCAGGCCGGGGCCGCGGCTCACTAGGCTAATCCTCCGCCTAGCGGCGCCCGCACACCGGGTTCTAGTCCCGGTTGGGGCGCCGAATTCTGGCCCGGTTGCCCCTCTTCCAGGCCAGCTCTCTGCTGTGGCCAGGGAGTGCAGTGGAGGATGGCCCAGGTGCTTGGGCCCTGCACCCCATGGGAGACCAGAAAAAGCACCTGGCTCCTGGCTCCTGCCATCGGATCAGCGCGGTGTGCCAGCCGCAGCACGCCGGCCGCGGCGGCCATTGGAGGGTGAACCAACGGCAAAGGAAGACCTTTCTCTCTGTCTCTCTCTCTCTCACTGTCCACTCTGCCTGTCAAAAAAAAAAATTTCATCGAGTGGAGCATGAAACTTTGTATTATTTTATATACCCATGTTATCCATTGGACCATTCTTAACCAAAGAGGTAAGTGTATACAGCCTTCCAAAACAACAAGAAACCACCATGAAGGAAAATGAAGACTATGAGAGTTATCGTTATTTTTATATCCAAAAATAGAACAGCAAAGAAAAGACATAGGGTCAGCTTCTGGCTACTTTTATGAAGACAACATCAGAATAAAATTGCATAACCATGCATTCTCTTGGTTAACAAGATTAGAATTAATGAACAATGGAGTCATTCAACTACTTTCTAACTCTAAATGAGTAACGTCAAAGATTAAAGTCTCTATTTTGGTCATACTCACAAATGTACTTTTAAAACCACACATTTAAAGTGTGAATCAATGGCCCAGTGTTGTGCTGTGGCAACTCCATCATCCTCCATCAGAGCCTTGGTTTGAGCCCTGACTTCCCTGCTTTGGTTCCAGCTCCCTGCTAATGTTCCTGGGAAAGCAGTGGAAGACGGCCCAGGTGCTTGGGTCCCTCCCACCCATGTAGGAGACACTGAAGGAATTACTGGCTCCTGATTTGGGCCTGGCCCAGCCTCAGCTGTTGCTACCATTTGGGGAACAATCCAGAGGATGGAAGATGTCTCTCCCTCTGTACCATCCTCTGTCTTTCTGTCACCCTGCCTTTCAAAAAATAGAATAAAATTCTGAAAAAAAATATGAATTATGTGAGGTATCTGTAAAAATGGGAAGAAATTTCCACCTTTAATTAGCAAGCTGAAAAGAGTGGAGTAAGTACATGCCAAATATTCCTTATGGACAACTACATTTAAAAAAAAAGTAACACTGACTAATAACACAATCTGAGTTACATAAAACTGGATCTTCTTGTCCCTTCTAGCCTTGACTAACCTGGGAAATTTTCCTCTGCCACAAGTCCCTCAGATGATTTACTCTTTGAATGGCCAGCCTTGACTTTGCCAATCAACCACCAGCAGCAAATCATTAATTGGATAGGATTACGTATTAGCTTTTCTATTTTTAAACTAAGCTCCTGAATTGATAGTTTGTACAGTTATCTTTATCTGGGACTCCTAAATAATCAATTGAGTGGTTTTAAAATCAGAGGAGCAAAATGAACACAAGCACAATTTACTTTATCTTGCTCAATTAAAATTAATATTCTTACTCTCTGGACTTAAAGAAATACACATCAACTAAGTCCTACACATGATTTTTCCATCATTCATTAAAAAACTCTGCCTTAGTATCTATGTTATTAACGGAACCATGCCAGGCTCTGTAAGAAATTGGGAATATACATTCTATTGAATTAAATTTCTCCATATAAATACTTGCTATTCTGCTCACATAGAATTAGAGAATACTATATAGATTCACATCACAATGATCAACAGTAGATAAATTCGGACTTCATTTAAAATTTAATGATAGCCATTTCAAAGTATGCTCTGGGCTAGTCATCTCAAATGTCCCACATTATTTAAGAGACTTTAAAAAATGAGATATGAGAACTAGAAATTAAATTTATGCCACCATTTCTAATACACATGCATCCCAATTTCTAATATACATAAATCCCAATATATGTATCATTTCTTATAGGCATCAGGAAATGCCTAAAAACAGTATATATGCTTTCTCAAAAGTCCTTCACAGTATGATTACTTCCCATATTACTTACAGAAACCAAAAACCATTTACCCAACTGCTGTGGGAGGAAAAAGAAATTCTGCTTCTTCAGCATTTAAACAGGCAAGGAGAAGCAAGAGAGTGGGCTGAAGATGCAGAGAGAAATTACTCAGCCCACAGTGGACATCTTTCTTTGAATCAAATTAACATGGAGCAATGCAGTCGATTTTGAAAACATGCGGCATCCTTTTCAGGGACGCTTGGTGACATGAAAGGAAAGTGAATCACCAACAACTTCTCTTCCATGACAAATCTTGTTAGGCAGAATTTGTTTACAAAGTAAGGGTTCAATGAGGTTTACCTTCACTGATGCAAAGGAAAATTCTCAAAAATAACTGCAATGAGCAAAAGGAAATCCACCCAATGTGATGAAGGTTCCGCATCACATTGCTGGAAAGACCCCCGAGCGGGGCACAGACGCGCTGCCTGCAGTGGACACAGGCTGTGCTGGCAGGGTGCCGAGCTTGCACTTCAGCATGGCCCCAACCACTGACGTGCCTGTACTCTCTTTGTTAAAATCCAGAACTCCACACTTGATGAAAACACTTTTTTCTTGGTAATGATTATTGGTCAGGCTTAATTTATTCAATAAACTGCAGAGTGCAGAGGGCAGGTCTCTTTCATGCAGCTTTAGTCTCCTCTACCTGCAGGATGCTCCCCCTCACTTCTCTGTGCACATGAGTGGTGCTCCTGAGCCTCTTTAACTGTTCTCCTAGCCCCGTCTCCTCCCACTTCTCCAGCTGCTCTCATAGCCTCCGTCTCCCCCAGTTCTTCCAGGGCCATCATATCTCCTTTGGGGATGAGAAATGACCTCAGAGTTCCAAGAATACAAAGAATACAACACCATGCCTTAGGCAATGGCAAGAGAATGTGTTTTACTGGGATGGCCATAATGTGATCACCATAGTACACTATGATGAATAAGAAATAATCAAATATAAATACATTCTTCACTTGGCCAAAGCAGAATTTAGATGCTAATAAAGATCCCATCAAGTTATTTTGTAGATACAGAAAAACTGATTCTAAAGTTTATACAGAAAGGAAAAAGACCCAGAAAAACACCCCCAATGCTAAAAAACAGTCAAAGTGTTGGCATTGCTCAACTTCAGGATTTACCATAAAGCTGTAGTGAGGGCCAGCACTGTGGCATAGCAGGTAAAGCCACCACCTACGTGGGAGACCCAGAAGAAGCTCCTGGCTCCTGGCTTTGGATCGGCACAGCTCCAGCTGCTGCAGCCAATTGAGGAGTGAACCAGCAGATGGAAGACCTCTCTCTCTCTCTCTCTCTGATTCTCCTTGTCTCTCTGTGTAACTCTGACTTTCAAATATATAAATTTTTTTAAAAAAATAAAGCTGTAATGATCACAACAGTGTAGTTGTTGGTGAAAGTATAACAAACATATTGACAGGACACTAAGATAAGATATAACCTAGACGAATAGAGTAATAGAAAGTTGATGAATTGCTCCATGCAGATACAAGGACTTGTCTTTGACATATGGACAAAGGCAATAAAATGGAGATAGGACAGTCCTTTTATCATGCTGTAAAGATTGAACTCCCACATGCAGAAAACAAAAAAAAAAAATGAATCACACCTTATATCCATTACAAAAATCAACTGAGAATTCATCATGGACCTAAATATAAAATTCAAAACTATAAAATTTCTAGAAGATAACGAATGTGACAATCTAGGTGGTCTGGAGTTTGGCAGAGGATTTTTTTTAGATATAATACCAAAGGCATGATCCATGAAAGAAATATTGATAAGCTGGGCTTCATTAAAATTAGAGATCCCTGCTCTGCAAAAGAGAATGTCAAGAGAGCAAGAAGACGAGCTGCCAACGGAGAAAATATTTGCAAAACATACACCTGATAAGGGACTAGTATCCAAGATGTACAAAGAACTCCTAATAGTCAACACTACATAAACAACAACTCATTTTCAAAATGGGAAAGAGATCTGAATGTACATCTTATCAAGGGAAATACACAGATGGAAAGTAAGCATATTTGAAATCTGCTCCTATGTCATCAGAGGATTGAAAACTAAACCAAAATGAGATCTCAATGCACACACACATGAATGGCTGAAGTCTGAAACACTGACAACATAGTGACTGGTGTGAACAAGCAGCAGAGGGGACTCATTCACTGCTGGAGGGAATGCAAGCTGGACAAGCCATGCTGGAAGACAGTTTGGTAATGTCTTACAAAGCAAAGCAGAGATTTACCACACCATCCAGCAATTACACTCCACCCAGATGAGTTGAAAAGTTATGTTCACACAAAAACGTGCATGGTAATGTTCATAGAAGAGTTATTCATAATTGGTGTAACTTGGAATCCATAACATGGAAAGCCCCCAATCTGTCAACAGGTGAAGGAACACATTGTGCTACGGTCTTAGAGTGGAATGCTATGACGCAACGTGAAGAATGAGCTACCAAGGCATGAAAAAATATGGAAGAAATTCACACACGTATTGTTAAGTTTAAGAAGCCAGTGGGGAAAGGCTACATACTACGTGATTCAGCCTAAGTGATATTTGGAATAGGCAAAACTACAGAGGCCGTAAAAAAGATCATTTCTCTCCAAGAGCTCAAGGAAAGGAGGCAGAGATGAGTAAGTGGATTCTGGGATTCCGGGGGTTTTGTGAAACAGTTCAGTTGGCACCCAGCACTGCCGAACATCAGTATATGTTTTCCAAAACCCTCAAAATGCACAACACACAAAGCGAAGCCTGATGCATGCCACAGGCTTTATAACTAAAGTTATACAGTCTGTAACAGTGTATCAGTATTGCTTCATTAATTGTTACAAATGTGACACACAACTGCAAGGTGTTCGTGGGAGGCGAAATTGTGTGTAGAGAGTAATATGAACTCTGTACTCCATGCAATTTTTCTGTAAACCCAAAACAGTTCTACAAAGTAAAAGCTGTTGATTAAAAATAAATAGTTAAGAATATTTTTTCAAATTGTTATTTTTCATGTGCCATACTAAAGGTCTTCTGTCATTCCTCCTGCTCTTGTAAGTTCTAAGATTATTTCTACAATTTGATTCAGTCAGTTGACACATCACTACATGGAAGAAATATTTAAAGATTTAAGGTTTTTTAGGCCTTCTCTTTTTTGAAAAAAAAGTTAATATGTGAAATAATACATATCCAGCTTTGAACTTTGAAGAGCTACAAATTTACATTTCCCTTTTCATAAAGGAACTTGTATCTTCTTTTTCTGCTTTCTTATACTTATGCCAACTCATTTATGATAAAAATTTAGTTCATTAATTTTGAAGTTGTTCTAGTACACACGACTACATATCATTAAAAGCTCCCAAGTGAATATACTTAAGTTCCTAAGTCTAGAGTACAACATTCCGTAAAGTATCAGCTATCCTCATCTATTCCTAATGTGGGGAGCAGCCCGGACTGGACTGAGTTACTGGAATTAAGACTTATTCTATGCATCTGCTCTCCCACAATATGGCGCTGGGAGAGAAGTAAACAGCTTCCACACAGCTGCCTCCAGTTCAGCTAATAAACTGTAGGACTTGCTCCTGATTGGAGGAGAGCAGCGTACTCGGCGTGTGGGCAGCCGAGTTGGGATTGGCGGAGGAGGACTATAAAGGAGGAGAGAGACGGCATGCACGAGGAACATCTATGGGGAACATCTAGCTGAGGGAACACCTGTGCAGCCCCCGAGACAAGCCGGCCGGCGGTGTGCCGCTCCCCTGCGGAAGTGGGGAATGTGGCCAGGGGGAACTGCCCTTCCACGGAGGTGGAAGGGATAGTAGCCAACCCGGGAAGAACCAGCAGCAAACCCGGGGAGGGCCGAGCAGACGAAAGAACAGCGCAGGGTTTAGTGTCGTTCCTCCACGAAGAGGGGGAGCGACATAATGGTGCCGTGACTCGGATAGGAAACCTAGGACGGATAGGAAACTTAGGAGGGAAGAAACGGGAAGAAATGGGAAAATATTGGAGAGAGAGACTAGCAAACAGCCTAGGGAAAAGCCGGACAAAAGAGGTGCCGGAGGAAGCTGTTGAAAGCCTAGGCACAGATTCAGATACGGACTACGGGGGGAAGCTGGGAGAAATCTCTAAGGTCGAAAGCGAAAGTGAAAGCTAGAACAAACAGACTCGGATGCGGACTGTGGGGAGAGGCCAGGAGAAATGAGGGAGGAGTATTGTTGGAGGAAAGCTTGGGGAAATATACCGGGTAGAGAAAAATGTTAGGGAAATTGAAGCCATGGGGGGCAGGCCGAGGCGGACACGAAAGCCACTTTGGGATTCTCAAGTTAGCCCGGGAATAGGGGGCGAAAAGTTGAAACCAGAAGCTGAAACGTAAGCCAGATTGGGATCCGTCTGATTAGCCCGGGGAGCAAAGGACGGGAAGCCAAACCGTGGGGCGGAGACGTATGCTGGGTTGAATTCGCCAGGCTAGCCCGGGGAACTTAGATTGAAAGCTAGTGGCGGACACGTAAGCTACGCTGTGTTACTCGCGGAAGCCGCCGCGTGCAGAGAGAGCACGGGGCGTGAATAGATAGGGAACGGGGCTGGCGCGAAGCCGTGGTGCAGACGCGAAGGGCGTGGAGACCGCGGAGCGCGCGAAGCCAAGCCGCGCAAAGCCGGGAAGCTGCGCAGATGAGAGAGACGCGGGCTCAAGCGGCTCAGAGCCGGAAAGCTGCAGAGAAGCAGCCTCGGGGCGGCGCAGCCGGGAAGCCGCGGGGATAAGAATGAGAGAGGGAAGCTGCAGGGATAAGAGAAATAGAAGTTTAGAAATAAAATGAGAGAAATAAGAATGCTGGGAGATAGAAGTAAAATGGGAGAAATAGGAATGCCCGGAGATAGAGAAATAGAGAAATAGAAAGGCCTCCCTACAACACTGCAATGTGAGAGCTTGGATTCGGTCTGCCTGATTAAGTGAGGCGATGAGCACGATGAGCACCTGCGGCGGCTAGCAGCTTATGCACCGCAGGTCACCGAAGACAGGCACGAATTAACATCAGTAAGGCTTCCCCACAATACAACAATGAGAAAGCTTGGATTCGGTCTGCCTAATTAAGGCGGTAAGCACCAGCAAGCAGCTCGACCAGAGTATGAGCTGCAGGTCACCGAAGATAGGCACGAACCAACACTAATAAGTCTCCCCCACAATACGGCAATGAGAAGGCTTGGATTCGGTTTGCCTGATAGGGCTTGTAAGCCCCTGCAGGCTCGACCAGAGCATGCGCTGCAGGGCACCGAACACAGGCACGCATCAGCGCCTAAAAACCTCCTCACAACATGGCGAAGAGAGGACCCGGATTCGGTTTGCCTGATTGATAGGACTTGTAAGAGCCTGTGGCAACTCTAGCAAGTAGAGCAGAGTGTGTGCCGCGGGACACCGAAGACAGGAGCGTATCAACGCCAAAAATAAAAAGAAAGGGGGATCTGTGGGGAGCAATCCGGACTAGACTGAGTTACTGGAATTAAGACTTATTGTATGCATCTGCTCTCCCACAATATGGCGCTGGGAGAGAAGTAAACAGCTTCCGCACAGCTGCCTCCAGTTCAACTAATAAACTGTAGGACTTGCTACTGATTGGAGGAGAGCAGCGTACTCGGCGTGTGGGCAGCCGAGTTAGGATTGGCGGAGGAGGACTATAAAGGAGGAGAGAGACGGCATGCACCAGGAACATCTAAGGGGAACATCTAGCTGAAGGAACACCCGTGCAGCCCCCGAGAAAGCCGGCCGGCGGTGTGCTGCTCCCCTGCGGAAGTGGGGAATGTGGCCAGGGGGAACTGCCCTTCCACGGAGGTGGAAGGGATAGTAGCCAACCCGGGAAGAACCAGCAGCAAACCCGGGGAGGGCCGAGCAGACGAAAGAACAGCGCAGGGTCCTGTGTTGCTCCTCCACGAAGAGGGGGAGCGACATAATGGTGCCGTGACTCGGATAGGAAACCTAGCTCGGATAGAAAACCTAGCTTGGATAGGAAACCTAGGACGGATAGGAAACTTAAGAGGGAAGAAACGGGAAGAACTGGGAAATTACTGGAGAGAGAGACTAGCAAACAGCCTAGGGAAAAGCCGGACGAAAGAGGTGCCGGAGGAAGCTGTTGAAAGCCTAGGCACAGATTCAGATACGGACTACGGGGGGAAGCTGGGAGAAATCTCTAAGGTCGAAAGCGAAAGTGAAAGCTAGAACAAACAGACTCGGATGCGGACTGTGGGGAGAGGCCAGGAGAAATGAGGGAGGAGTATTGTTGGAGGAAAGCTTGGGGAAATATACCGGGTAGAGAAAAATGTTAGGGAAATTGAAGCCGCGGGGGGCAGGCCGAGGCGGACACGAAAGCCACTTTGGGATTCTCAAGTTAGCCCGGGAATAGGGGGCGAAAAGTTGAAACCAGAAGCTGAAACGTAAGCCAGATTGGGATCCGTCTGATTAGCCCGGGGAGCAAAGGACGGGAAGCCAAACCGTGGGGCGGAGACGTATGCTGGGTTGAATTCGCCAGGCTAGCCCGGGGAACTTAGATTGAAAGCTAGTGGCGGACACGTAAGCTACGCTGTGTTACTCGCGGAAGCCGCCGCGTGCAGAGAGAGCACGGGGCGTGAATAGATAGGGAACGGGGCTGTCGCGAGGCCGTGGTGCAGACACGAAAGGGTTAAGTGCGAGACCGCGGAGTGTGCGCGCGCAAAGCCGAGCCGCGCAGATGAGAGAGGCGCGGGCTGAAGCGGCTCAGAGCCGGCAAGGCGCCCAGAAGCAGCCTCGGGGCGGAGCTGCCGGCAGGGCGAGGCGCCGGGAAGCTGCAGGGATAAGAGAAATAGAAGTTTAGAAATAAAATGAGAGAAATAAGAATGCTGGGAGATAGAAGTAAAATGGGAGAAATAGGAATGCCCGGAGATAGAGAAATAGAAAGGCCTCCCCTCAACATGGCAACAAGAAAGTTTGGATTCGGTCTCCTGATTAAGTGAGGCGATGAGCGCCTGCGGCGGCTAGCAGCTTATGCGCCGCAGGTCACCGAAGACAGGCACGAATTAACATCAGTAAGGCTTCCCCCACAATACAACAATTAGGAGGCTTGGATTCGGTCTGCCTAATTAAGGCGGTAAGCGCCAGCAGGCGGCTCGACCAGAGTGTGAGCCGCAGGTCACCGAACACAGGCACGCATCAGCGCCTAAAAACCTCCTCACAACATGGCGAAGAGAGGACCCGGATTCGGTTTGCCTGATTGATAGGACTTGTAAGAGCCTGTGGCAACTCTAGCAAGTAGAGCAGAGTGTGTGCCGCGGGACACCGAAGACAGGAGCGTATCAACGCCAAAAATAAAAAGAAAGGGGGATCTGTGGGGAGCAGCCCGGACTGGACTGAGTTACTGGAATTAAGACTTATTCTATGCATCTGCTCTCCCACAATATGGCGCTGGGAGAGAAGTAAACAGCTTCCACACAGCTGCCTCCAGTTCAGCTAATAAACTGTAGGACTTGCTCCTGATTGGAGGAGAGCAGCGTACTCGGCGTGTGGGCAGCCGAGTTGGGATTGGCGGAGGAGGACTATAAAGGAGGAGAGAGACGGCATGCACGAGGAACATCTATGGGGAACATCTAGCTGAGGGAACACCTGTGCAGCCTCCGAGACGAGCCGGCCGGCAGTGTGCCGCTCCCCTGCGGAAGTGGGGAATGTGGCCAGGGGGAACTGCCCTTCCACGGAGGTGGAAGGGATAGTAGCCAACCCGGGAAGAACCAGCAGCAAACCCGGGGAGGGCCGAGCAGACGAAAGAACAGCGCAGGGTTTAGTGTCGTTCCTCCACGAAGAGGGGGAGCGACACCTAACTTATTTAAATTTTTTTCCTTCAAAGTATTGATCATTACCAGAAGCCCTTTTGTTCACATATTTTTCTACTGTCTGAACCACTTCTCTACTTCTCCACCCCATCCACCCTGGACAAACACACACACCTCCATGCAAGCCCCATGAGCTAAGAATGGCACCAATTAAATGGAAATTATTCAGTAATATTTTTACATCATTGATTAGATAACTTACCTAGATTTAGTTTGCCAAATTCATTCAGAAAATCTGGTATGATCAATTTATTTGCTTTAACGGATCTCAACATACATTTTTACGTAGATCAGAATTATGTAGGATTTCTGAGAGTCCCCCTCCCCACTGGCCACCTCACTTTATAACACTGGAAACAGAGGCTAACAGATGTTCAATCACTTTGTCTACAGAACCCAATTACCTTGACTTCCAAATGATAATCTCTACCACAGTGTTCATTTGCTAATGAAATCTTCACAATGCTTTCTCAAAACAAAATAAAACTATGAGTGTAATATCTCTGCTTTTTCTTTGTTATAGTCAAGTATGCCTTTATAAGTTAAAACAAGAGTTATGAATTACCCCATTCCCAGCCTTTGAGGTACAGTGCTTCCTGAAACATGTCCACACTCATCTCTTATTTTTTAACATGTATTTATTTATTTGGAAATCAGAGTTGCAGAGAGAAAGAGGCAGAGAGAGACACAGAGAGAGAGATGTATATCTTCTACATGTTAGGTTCACTTCCAAGTGGATACAATGGCCAGGGCTGGGCCAGGCTGAAGCCAGGAGGCAGGAGCTTCATCCAGGTCTCCCACATGAGTGCAGAGGCCCAAGGACTTGGTTCATCTTTCACTGTCTTCCCAGGGCATTAACAGGGAGCTGGATCAGAAGTGAAGAAGCCACGATTAGAACCAGTACCCATAAGGGATACCAGCATTGCAGGTGATGGCTTTACCCACTATACCACAACACCAGCCCCACACTCACTTCTTGATGTGCTCTGAGAAAAACCAGTGTTCAGTGATCAAATAGGTTAAGGTCAATCAAATAGGCCGACTATTGTGGAGACAATAGATAGTTGTCTTTTAATGGACTTAGACAAGTCCTGCAATAAATATACATGATCAAGGGCTTATTAAATGCATTTCACTTTGGTATCCTCTTTTCACAGAACAGACCAGTATCCTACAGAGCAAATACACAAGAAAACACATTTTAAGAATCTTTTTAAATGGCTTAAAATATCTGTAAAGTTTTATTCTTCAAAATGATTTTCGGAAGTCTCATTTCTCATCCATCTATGTCATATAATATTCTATAGTTTTCCCTAGTCTATTTAATAATGTTCTCAATTGTTAATATACAGCTCAACATAATGTATATTCATGGTACCTGGAACAAAAAAAAAAAAGGTTGGGAAATAAAGACTGATTTTCTATTTCTTTCCTCTGCTCTGAAAATCAAACAAAAGAAACAAAAGCAAGTGTTCTTTCTAATAGTGCAACTTAAAGTCAATTCACTTTTTCATTTTTTCTTATTTCAATCCATGGCATTCAATTTTTTTCCCCATTAAGAAAGATATTCTTAATCTCCAATTTTCCTGTGCACCCTTTATTTGGACAATGCTTCATTTACATATATATTCCTTAGTTTGCATTTAATCAGTTTCCTTTGAAAATAAGTACTAAATAAATTAATGTGTTTTTATGGCCAGAGGATTTCCTTTCAAAAGCATTGTAACCTATAAGGCATTCGTCTACTTTTCAGGTCCAGACATGATATCTTTTCTTCTTTTCTAAAGCCTAAAAACAGCACATAAGAGAAGGCATCTGCTCTTGAAACAACACCCACCCTCAGAAGACTGAGTCAACCAGAAATCTTGCAGGGTCAAGCAGCTAAAGAAGGAGAGGATGAGCATGATCTCCCGCAGCTGCTGCTCCTTGTCTTGATGCTCCAACTTCCGCAGAGCACAGGGCCAAGGCTGCGTGATAGAGCTGCCCTCAGTCACTGAGCTGACAGGTCAGCAGCTCCACTTCTGCTGGGTGTGGGGCATACGGATTCAAACAACAGGAAAGGAGAAGAAACTGGAGTTTGAAAGATAACATGGATAAATGATGAGTTCTTAAATTAATTTTTTGACAGTTTTGAGCCTTATTAAGGGAAAATTAGAATGGAAAAACAAAACAAAGTCCCTGGATTTTAGCAGTGCCTTTCATCTTAAGTGAAACATCACATCAGACTCTTTGGCATCTCCTCCAGTGTCTTTGATGTTGGCTGGGAAACAAGACAATCCATCTTGTTATCCAGGAAGAGATGCCCTTCACCACTGTAACTACAGGGGAAACTATAACCTGTAAACACCAGTCAAGTCAATATGGTTATGTCTTTCCTTCACAAGTTGGCTTTGTGTTTGGACAGCTGGTAAGGAAATGATGGGTTCAGCCAAGGCGAGAAGGAGAGAGTGAAAGACTGAATTTTGTACTCCAAAGTCATATAAGGAAGCTCTAACTCCCCAGTCAGACGGGGTTGGATGGTGAGGCCTTTGGGAAGTGATTAGGGTTAGATAAGGTCACAGGGTCCCTCATGATGGGATAAGTGGTTTTAGAAGATGAGGAAGACAAAGAGCTCTCTCCCCTCCACATGAGGGCAGTGTTGAAGGGATTATATCTGCAAGCTAGGAAGAGGACCCTCACCCAGAAGTGAACTGGCTAGCACTGTGATTTTGAAATTCCCAGCCTCTAGGACTGTGAGAAATAAATACCTGTTGTATAAGTACCCAGCCTACCATGCTCTTTATGTCATAGCCCAAGCAGACAAACACAGAAAAGCAAATGAGAAAAGATGGAGAGGGGTTGGTGCTGTGGAATAAAATCTACCGTCTGCTGTGCCAGTATCCTATATGGGAGCTGATTCGAGTCCCAGGTGCCCTGCTTCTGATCCAGCTCTCTGCTATGGCCTGGGAAAGTGGTGGGAGATAGCTCAAGTCCTGGGGCCCCTGAACCCGCATGGGAAGCCTGGAAGAGACTCTTGGCTCCTGGCTTTGGATCAGCCCAGCTCCAGCCATTGCTGCCATTTGGGGAGTGAACCAGTGGATGGAAGACCTCTCTCTCTCTCTCTCTCTCTCTCTCTCTCTCTCTCTGCCTCTCTGTAACACTCCCTTTCAAATAAATAAATAAAACTTAAAAAAAAAATAAAAAATGGAGAGAAACTCTCTTGTCTTTTAAATGAACACTTATTTGTTAAAAAAAAAAAAGGCTACATTGACTTCTGCAGCAGTGATACAATTGTGATGTTCACAGTTTTGATGTTCTGTTCAAATTAAGGTAAAGTTTTCCACTAAAGAAAGAAGGGCAAATTTACAGTGTTAACATGTCAAGAATCCTATCTGCTCATGTACTGCCAATCTTTGAGAGCAACTGTGACCAATATCAAATCAAACTCAAGGCCATTAACTATAATACTCTAGGGAAACTGACTGATGAGCCACTGACAAAGAATTGCAAAAGCAGCTACAATTCTACTTTGGTTAGAAGGAACCCATTAATAAGAATTGTGAAAAAGAAGGACTGTGCAACTCTCAAATGTCCAACACTGAATCACTCATGTTCTGTACTATATGCAATAAATGTTCAAATGCAAAAGATCAAAAATAGTTTGCAAAATAAATCTTTCAGTTTCCTAAAGGGAAGCCTCAAAACACATTCATTTATAAATTATGGTCCTGTAGATAAACTGTGAAGCCTCAAACTCTTGCAGTTAATTCTATTTGTCAATTCATAAGTTGA
Organism: Oryctolagus cuniculus; assembly: GCF_051225735.1. NCBI lineage: Eukaryota > Metazoa > Chordata > Mammalia > Lagomorpha > Leporidae > Oryctolagus > Oryctolagus cuniculus. The sequence goes on along the minus strand of NC_142871.1, from coordinate 6,379,127 downwards.
CTCAACAAGTCTGAATTTCATTTACCAAAAAAAAATCAAATAATCTCAAGAATGCTTTCATTCCCTCTACTATATAAAGTGCCTGCTCCTATGAATTTTAGAATTTGGCCAAATGGAACTCACAAAACACAGTTCTATAACCAGAAATATTATAAGGCTTAGTTATGTATCTTTAAGAAAGTAATAGTAGAGCAATGAGATGTTGTGGAAGTGGCTGGAGTTGAACTATCAGAAATGAGTGCCATTTAAAAGAACTGCAGCACAATGCTATATAACAATAAAAATCGATGTCTATCCAAAAGGGTGCCTTCTTCTCAATTTCATTTTGTTTCTCTTTAGGATAGGAGAACATTCTGTTCTATGAATTAGACAAACAGAAATGATAGTGTCAACATTGAGAAACAACAGCACAAAGACAGATCTGTATTCACACTTCTTGCTTTTTTGCCCATGTCCATGTGAGGATGGCTGGTGCCCAAGTGTGCAGGGTGGCTAGGCCACAGCTTAGAGGTAGACTGCCTCAGACCCACAGGTTCATGCGTGACGGTCTTCCTTCTTCATTCTGAGAAATGCTTTTCTACAGGGATGACTGCCACTGGCTTGAAGCAGCTGTAGTCAGACTTTATATTTCTTTAAAGATTTTACTTACTTCATAATTTGGGAGGTAGAGTTACAGACAGTGAGAGGGAGAGGCAGAGAGAGAGGTCTTCCATTTGTTGGTTCACTCCCCTAATGGCTGCAACGGCCAGAGCTGTGCCGATCTGAAGCCAGGAGCCAGGAGCCAGGAGTTTCTTCCAGTCTCTCACATGTGTAGGTGCCCAAGGCTTGGGCCATCTTCTACTGCTTTTCCAGGCCATAGCAAAGAGCTGGATTGGAAGAGGAGCAGCCGGGACTAGAACTGGCGCCCATATGGGATGCTGGTGCCGCAAGCGGAGGATTAACCTATTGTGCCACTGCGTAGGCCCCTGTAGTCAGACTTTATGCCCCCTGCAGGCACACAGTGTGAAAATGTCCCTTTTATACATGTTTTTAGGATGTTTTAATTCAACTTGGCTTGTATTTTGGAACTAAAATTCCAAGTTACCACTAATCCTCTATGTGAAAATGTTTATTTTTCTATATAAACCCATATACTATCAAGGCAATTACTTGTTAATGTATTCCCACCTTGCAGCTAATGGATATGTCTACTTGGAAGTCCTGTTCATTCTTCCATACTTAGTCACAGTGAACTGTAAGTCCAAGCTTGACAGCATCAGAACAATGACGTGGTATTCCATGTATTGGAGCTTCTTGCATTCATATGCTACTTTTTCCCACAAGTGATTTTTGTTCTTTTTTAGAAATATGTAAAGGCATCATCATTATTCACTGATGCCTTGAAGGAAAAAATATATTTTTTACAATATTTTTTAAACTGCATATGTAATATGCATGCACATATGAATATAGTTGTATACTATTAAATATAATGATATAAAAGCATACACTTGTCATGAAAGAAACCTTGGGCCTCTCACTTACTTTGTCTACACATCCTGCTAGATATGCCAGGATTAAAGGCCCCACCCACTTTCTACCCAAACCATTTCTCTGGATGTCAGGCAGCAGGCTTGCTCACTGCTTGCAGAAGCTGCAGATCCCCTCTGGCTCACTGCTCCTCAGCGGTGATACAAATCCAGTCCATGAACTGTATCCATCTGGGCCCATCCCCTCATTCCCAGGGCATCTGAGTGCAAAAGGAGCTGAGCTAAACACACTTTGCCCAGAAATCGCACTTTGTTGAGCTGTGTGAAACAAGGCACTCTGCCTCTGGCCCAAGATCTTCACCTTCTGCCAGGAGTCTGAAACAACAGCAGGCTAACTTATCAGTCTGTTAGTAGGGTAAGATCAAAGGGCAGACCTGATGGGCCTACCTCTGCAGATATTCACAAGTGTGGTTCAAGAACATAAACAACTTGGGGCCAGCACTATGGCCCAATTGGTTAAAGCCCTGACCTACAGTGCCAGCATCCCATATGGATGCTGGTTTGAGTCCTGGACACTCTACTTCAGATCCAGCTCCCTGAAAATGCATCTGGGGAGGCAGCAGAGGATGGCCCAAGTCCTTGGGTCCCTGAACACACATGGGAGACCCGGAAGAAGCTCCTGGCTCCTGGCTTTGGATTTGCCCACCTCCCGTCATTGTGGCCATTTAGGGAGTGAACCAGCAGATGGAAGACCTCTCTCTCTGTCTCTACATCTCTCTGTAACTCTGTCTTTCAAATAAATAAAATAAAACTTAAAAAAAACAATATAAGCAACTGATGTTATATGTATGCAAGAACCATGTTAACCATCTTGCTACAGTGTTGCTCTTTAATACCAGAGCAATCATCTCTACCATTTTCATCCCTTGACCTTTCAATTGGACTCTTTGAAAAACAAATTTTCATAAGTTGTCATAAAAAAGAAACCTGTCTCTTCCAATTCCACTGTGATGTTCAAACAGGAGAAATCCTAAGCCTTTCCTGCTTATGACTATAAATCAGGAATGAAATGTTCCCGACTATGAACAAAAGTATCTACTTTGGCAAGTGGGACAGCAGAAGCAAAGGGGCTTCAGACATCAAAGAAGGCTCTCAGAATACTCTTTCATATGAAGAAAGTCCCACTCTCAGTACCTTATCTTGAAAGCTCACATTGGTGAGAGAGCGACCTTTGAAGGATTACCTTAACATGCAAGGAATTGGGCCCTCTCTGATGTGTCCTGAAATTCATACTGGAAAAAAAAAAAAAAAACCAGCCACATGACTGACGTTGCAGGGCGGTGCAAAGAGGATAAGGCAGAAGGAGGAGAGGCAAGGGATCCAAAAATGAGCTGGGATTCAGAAATAAATATCTTTGTGTGAGATGAGAAACAAGCATGTATGTGATAATGGGTTGTCAATTTGCAGAATGAAATCTAGTACTTACACTCCATAAGTAGTAACACGGGTATAAGAAACTACAGGTCTTAAAGCACTTTTCGGGAACATGAATCTCTTTTCTTCTCCAATATGTGGAGTAGAATTTTCTTTAGCTAAAAACTATTTGCATTTTCCAGTTTTCCATATACAGTCAACCATTCATACACATGGTTTCTAAATCCGCAGATTTAACCAACAACAGAAGAAAAATATTAGGAAAAAAAAACAGTTGTATCTGTACTGAACAGGCACATTTTTTGCTCATTCTTCTCTAAGCAAAGCAGGATAAAAACTACACAGCATGTACATTGTGTTAGGTATTACGGGTAATCTAGAGAGAAGTTAAAGCATCTTGGAGGGGTGCAGGCATTTGGCTCAGAGTTTATGTGTTGCTTGGGATGCCCACATCCCACGTTGGAGTGCCCAAGGTCAAGGTCCACTCCACTCCAATTGCAGCTTCCTGATGACACGCACATTGGCAGCAACAGGTGATGGCTCAAATAGTTGAGACCCTGCCCTCCACATGGCGGACTCAGATTGAGTTCCAGCCTCCTGGCCCCAGCTTGGCCCACCTCCAGCTGTTGCAGACATTTCTGGAATTATCAGACTGCTTTTCAAATAAGATAAATAAATAATAAAAGTGTGGGGTTTTTTTTAAAGATGTATTTCATTTTATTTATTTGAAAGGCAGAGTTACAGAGAGAGAGCGAGAAAGATCTTCCATCCACTGGTTCACTCCTCAGATGGCTGTAACAGGCAGGGCTGGGCCAGGCCAAAGCCAGGAGCCAGAAGCTTCACTCCCGTAAGGGTGCAGGGGTCCAAGGACTTGGACCATCTTCTACTGCTTTCCCAGGCACATCAGCAGGGAGCTGGATCACAAGGAGAATACTTGGGATTTGAACTGGCACCCATATGGGATGCTGGCGCCGCAAGCAGTAGCTTAACTGCCTGTGCCACAGAGCCAGCCCCAATTTTTCTTAGTTTTTAAAATTCAATATAGCTCATAGATACAATTCTAAGAATATAACGATATTCCTTACTCCCTCCCTCCTTCTCCCTTTCTCTTTTTAGTTTTTGATATAACATGTTTTAAATTTCCATTACAGTAAAAAGCCTTTATGTTTCACTGACTAAGAATAAGAAGTTTAACAAGTAAAAATGAAAAAAAGACCCTAATTTAGTAGGAAAATAGACAAAGGCTATAAACAATAATTACATGGAAAAATGACCATTTCACCCATATACAGTAAATAATCACAGATCATTAAAACTATAGTAGCATAACCTTTTTAACCACTGGTTTGACAGAAGTATAAAACAAAGTTTTAGAAAACTATACAACAAATATTTTAAGCATGTGTGAGGATGTGCATATGTCATATACAAATACTGCCATTTTTTTAAAGGACACGAGAATCTGTGTATTTTGGTGTGCACGGGGTGGGAGAGGGTCCTAGAACTAATTTCCCCATGGACACTGAGCAGTGACTGTACATGTTCCTAAGATTTTCTTTTTTATAATCATGGTTGTTTCTATTTGAGTATATTTTTGACAATTACAAAAATGTGCACTCATTTTTAAAAGGTTAAATAATTATGTAGGAAGTATAAAGGCAGACTCCCTCTTCAGCACCTCGCACTCCCACCCCATACTTGGCTCCCATGAGTCACAGACTTTTCTTTGTGTGCATGTGTGCATGTGTGCATTTTGATGTTCTAAGTAACCTCAAGAATCTTTTATATGTTTATTATATTTGTGTCCCAACTATAGACTCATCCTTTTTGAAAATCTTCCCATTCTTTTTTTCCTTTGGGATTATGAAACTATCATTTATGTTTTCTAATCACTAAACAAAACTAGAGGGGTTTTATTTGGCTTGTTTATATTTTTAAATCCAACTGGATTTTATTATTGCCTAGATAGGATTAACACTATTATTCTATATGAATGTACTGGGGTATCTTATTTTTTAAAAATCATGGTGACGTTTTAGAAAAAAAAAGAATAAAAATCACAAGAATAAAAATAAAAAGCACCCAGACAGAATAACTGTTCTAGCTGTGTGATGTTTCTCATTATATTTTCTATAAATATATGCTTATAAATTTTTTCTTTATTCATGAAATATATACTTGTTATTATATTTTTTTCACATATGCCATCCATGAACATTTTCTTTGGTCAATAGGTTTTGAGAACATATTTTAGTGATGACATAATATTTAATGTACAGGCCTATCAGAATTACATGAAAGCATTTTAGTAGTTTCAGCCATTCAATAGTTAGCTCCTGTTTATACTATTAAAGCATTAATGCATCAGTGAACACTCTTGCTCACAAAACCTCCAGGACTACCTCTGGTTCCATTCCCAGAACAGATTCCTAACTATAGACAGCCTGAGAAGAGAACTACAAATTCATGGCTTTTCTCAGACCTTTTCCAGATGGGCTGTACTACTTTATCCATTAGTCCTGCCATGTACTAGACATACTAGGTGTTTCCTAAGAGTGGGCTGCATACAAGAAACCAGAACACTGGAATGGTCAGAAAGGGAGAAAAGAGGCTAGGATGAGATCAGCGCACCATGTAACCAACTGCAGAAACTCCAAGGAGATGAGAGCTGTATCAGAACCTCTAAATGCACTGCCAATGCTGCCCAGGGTGCAAGGACCACAAGGATAGACTTCCTGGTGAGAAACCACCATGAATGGGGCACCCACCTACAGAGAAGGGCTCACAGATGCTTCAGAAGCAATGGTGGGGTGGGGTGGGAAGCCTGTCTTCAGAGCTAGTGGGAAAAATGGAGCAGGAACTTGCTGGAAGGGGCATCTGGGATCATAACTTGCCGCCTTCCCAGCCAAGCAGTGCCCAGCAGCACAGAGCAGGGCAAGCCCAGGCAGAGCTGAGGGAGTACAGGGAGCCACACCCACCCCAGAGTGCATGCAGCATGTTGGCCATCCGCACAAGAAACGGGGCGAGGGGACAAAGCTATGCTGCTTTGGATTCTAAAATACTCTTTTAGAGCAATTAATTGGGCAATGAAGGGCATTACTGAACTGAAATGACGAAACAGAAAGCAGATTGCTTTTATTTTTAACTATAGAACATAACTCCTTGTGGTTATTGAAAAACCAGGAACTTCCATGCCTATTTCCACCAGAACTTGGAATGATGGCTATTTCCTAAATCACTACCTTGAAGACACTGAAGGTCATGGAGCTACTTTCCTTGACATTCCCTGTTTGTGATTCTCAGGACTCAGCATGAATTGCATAGGCACCTACGGCACATACTCTCCCCTGCATTACTCATAACCATGTGCGCACTGACATCAATACTTGCAAAAATGGGGGCTGACTTCTCACTGGAATTATGTAACATCAGAGAAAGCCAAAAGACTCGGGTAAACGTATTACCTCTTAACACAGACAAGCAGTAGCTATGAGCTCATCACCTACTCTTAACTCCTCAATGTCAGCCAGATCTTTCCTCCCACTGAAAACAGTTTGCTATACCAACAACTAAGTAACTTTCCACAATAATGTTGACAGCCAGTTCAGGTTCTCTCTGTGGCTCACTCAGACTACTTGTCATATGGGCTTAATTCTCTGTGTCAGCACAATTACTTCACGATTTAGAAAACACCAGCATGAGTTTCTTCTTCAGCAACTGGGCCACAGTTGCATGATCACTAGCACTTGTCACCCCATCCAGATGTCAGAGGTTTTTTTTTTTTTTTTTTAATTCCTTCACTTTCACAGGAATGTAAACCTTCATTGGAATAAGAATGTCAGTTGTAAAGGTGAATTATAGGAGGACAAATAAACCTAAAATAATCTTACCTTACTTTTTACTTTAGTTTCAAAAACTAACTTAAGTAACTATGCAAAAAGAAAAAAGAAAAAAGAAACCAAACAGAAAAGTTTATGAATGAAGTTCTTGTGTTGCTATATTTATATTGAATGGGAAGTCCTCTTTAACTATATCTCTGGTCAAGACAGTACAACTGGAAAGGCAGTTCTGGGGTGGGGGTGGGGGGGGCAGACAATTAGCCCAGCAGTTAAGACAGCAGTTAGGATGTCCATGTCCCACATGGAGGGTACCACGGCTTGATGCCCAGCTCTCCCTCCTGGCTCCAGCTTCCTGAAGATGAAGCTCAATGACTGAGCCCCCTGCCACCTTGTGAGAGACCTGGATTGCATTCCCGGCTCCTGGCTTCAGCCTGGCACAGCCCACACCATTGCAGGCATTTGGGGAGAGTGAGTCAATGGGTAGGTGCTCACTCTATCTCTCCATTTCACAAAATAAAACAAAAAGTAATAATAAGAAGAAAAGATGATGATGATGATGACAATGCCCTACCCTTATAACATAAATTCTGGCTCTAAGAAATACTGTTCTACTCAAGCAAATTTTAGGGGTGATTAAAGACATCAGGGCATAAATCTACCACTAAATATCAGGTGTGATTTTCATTATACTATCTATTGGTTTTTAAAATATTTGGCCCAGTTGTATGAGCGTAAAATTATATAAATTCAATTTAAAAATTTAACCATTTGTCCAGTTCAGCATCTGTTCAATTCAATTAAGTTTTTTTTTAATTCACATAGAAAAATAATAAATGTATTTGTTTTGAATTAAGACCAACAGTCTATTGGGTACATAATTTAAATATATTTAAGCTCTCTCTCCTACTCCTGAAGTAGAGATCACTGGCAGAAATCCACATTCAGAGATGGGAATCAAAAATAAGGGAGTTCATGATATTTAGGCAAACTCAACCTCTCTCACACAGCATCTGAAAAATCATTCCTCTTCTCCTACAAAGTCTGTCCATATTCAGCATAGAAAGCAATGAGCACGGCAGAGCTCAGGACACTGAGTTCACCAATCTTGCATGTGTCCTACCCCAGGACTTGCTGCTATGTGGAAATGTACATGTCCTTGGGATTTGGATCAGTTGGTGTTGGGACTACTGACTGAAGTGCAAGCCCATAACCAGGTTGCCTGGTACTTGACATTCATAAAGAATAAACATGCCAAAAAGCTTCTCTTTATCATCAAATGAACTCCAGATCTTTATGAATTGTAGATCTGCTTTTAATTTTATTTTACTTTTAAGATTTATTTATTTATTTGAAAGACAGTTACAGAGAGTCAGAGGCAGATGGAGAGAGAAGTCTTCCATCTGACAACTCCCCAAATGGGTGCAATGACCAGAGCTGGGCCAGTCCAAAGCCAGCAGCCAGGAGTTTGCTCCAGGTCTCACACATGGGTGCAGGCACCCACCTTCCACTGCTTTTCAAGGCCATAGCAGAGAGTTGGATGGGAAGTGGAACAGTTGGGACTCAAACCAGCACCCATGTGGGGTATGCTGGCACTGCAGGCGGTGGCTTTACCAGCTATGCCACAGCTCCAGCCCTGAATTGTAAATCTTGATCTGCATAGCTATACATTTTCTATTAAGAAGATTTTTCTCCCATGTGGAACACTTAACAGCAAATTTTGCTGAAACTGAAACTTTTCTTCCTGCTGTCAGTAATGGCCCCTTATGACAGTGCGTTCACCTGGCGTATTGCTTGGGTTTGTCTCTCCTGGAGACGGAGCTTGTTGACCTTTTCAGATCCAGGAGTTGTTTTTTATGTAGCAAGACAGGAAATTTGCTTAGTATTTTCATATAAACCTAACTGAAGGCAAATAGTAGGGACATGAGACTCAGAAAATGAGGATTTTTTATTCATCTTCATCTCATTATGTAATTGGCTCCGGGTCTGGGAAACAACTGCAGCTCCCTCAATTACATTTTATTACAAATGTAATAAACAAATTTCAAATGTATGAACAAAATGTCCTATAAGTCTCTGTTTCTCACATTAATACAGCATAATAGTTACTTTAATGGGGGCGGGGGAGAGTTGCAGTGGAAACAGGTGAATTCATTTTTTAAATTAATATCCAAATGCCCACAATAAAGAAAACAATTTTTTTAAAGATTCGTTTATTTATTTTAAAGGGGGAGTTACAGAGAGGCAGAGGCAGAGAGAGAGACAGAGAGACAGAGAGACAGAGAGAGGTCTTCCAACTGCTTGTTCACTCTAGATGGCTGCAAAGACCAGAGCTGGGCCGATCTGAAGCTAGTAGCCAGGAGCTTCTTCTGGGACTACCACATGGATGCAGGGGCCCAAGAACTTGGGTCATTTTCGACACCTTTCCCAGGCCACAGCAGAGAGCTGGATTGAAAGTGGAGCAGCCAGGACTCAAACTGGCGCCATATGGGATGTCAGTACTGCAGGTGGCAGCTTTACCAGCCACACCACAGCGCTGGCCCCAAATTCATTTTGATTTCTTGAAGAAATACATTTCTAAAGATAAAAACCAATGCCAAAGTTTAAGTGAAGTGTACATATACTTTTATTCCACGAAGAATCTCTGTCTAGCCTAGCCATAGCAGGATAAGTGAATATAATTATAGCCACTAATGGAGTTATCAGCATCTCCAGGGTAGATGTTGCTGTCTTGGCACACTAGTGGTAGCTATTTGGGATATCTGTAGTTCACATGGAGTCCTTGGATTCTGACCATGGAACAAGTCTCAGGCAACTCAAAATTTTGGTCCAGTGGCCATCACTAGTTATCCTATACCCTGATCCATGTCAGAGGCAGATCTGGACAGAAGGCCACCCCAGGAAGGCAAGTCTTTTCTGCTTACAGCAGGATAATAATTTGGTATGCTTTCCACCTGTTTGTACAACACATGCTCCTTGGAGAGGCAGAACACTCCCGGGGACAACACAGACAAGAAGGGCCATTGCTAAGCATTCATGTATTATTCAAACAGTTCAGGTCTGGGCCCAAACCCAAAATGCCCACTCAAGAAACCAACACCCTGCCGGTGACCGGCACCATTCTGTTTGGAAGGCAGTCCAGTGAGCAGGTGGTGCTCATGACACCTGTCCCTTGGTGACTCACTGCCTGCTTCACACAGCTCTGTGAATCTTGACTGCCAACACAGGCAGGACAGGACTCTTCCTGCAGTCCTTGTAGCTGAATTTAGGGATCAGAACGATGGGGCTTCAAACCTGGACCCTCACTTATAACTGGAGTTACATAATACACACAGGTTATAGCTTCCCTGGCCTCAGTTTCTCATTTATAAACATGAGAATATTGCCTATTTTATAGGTTACAGTAAAGACCAAGTAAAATAACACAATTAAATCACTATCTAGCATATAGTGAGCAACCAAAAAACCTTAGCTATTCTAGTTTGTAGCATCCTACCCATAACTTTATTTTCGTTCTGCCTATCACCTCCATTTCCAATCCTATGCTAGCAGGAAGAGTACCTGGGCTTCAGCACATCAACCCTATTTCTTCCCCTTCCCTTCTTAAAATCCATCCTCCTCCCCCTCTTCCTCCTTCTCCTCCTCCTCTTCCTCCTCCAAACATGGTATCTGTACAGGTTCTTGACATTCTTCATGCTTAAATCAATGAGCTTGCTGATGTGGCAACATTGGAAGGGCATGGTTGCAGCTGGATGGGTTTCTCCAGCCCTTTCTTCCCAGGACCTTGTTGAGGCACACAGAGCCCTTGGAGAAGACCGAGTTGCTGCTGCCTGGGCTGCCTCCCAGCCCTGAACGCCGGGGATGCTAGAACACATCCATTCCTCTGGACACCTTCCTGCAGGACGCGCCGCCTCCCATAATTGGTTTTCGACTTTTTTTGTCCTTCAGAATATTGACCCTGCACAGCTTTGAGAGGGGAGTAGGATAACAGATTTCATGTCTTTCTGTGGCCAGGGAAAATCTTTGGCCAAAGATTTGGCTGAAGTTGCAGCCAAGCGGCTCTGACTCTGTGAGCAGTTCATTATTTCTTAATTGCCTATTTGCATGCAAGCCTCTAGGCTGGAGGCATCAGTAAACATCCCAGAAATTTGCCTCTATGGACTCTGGGGCTCTCTCATTTAGCGAGTGCCCGCTGCATCCCATTCACTGAGCTCAGATGGCTCACATATGCTACACATTTTATCTCCGCAACTGCTCTGGAAGACAGATACTATTTCCTTAATTTTGTGAGAATAAACATCACATTTATTAGGGAGGGGAGTTGGAAATCTGTTCTAACTTATTCTAAAGACCATGATTTTTCTTCACTACATTGTTTCAAAGAATCATTTTCAAAATAAGCGAGGTATCTGAGCTGTAAAAAGACTGAGTATGCTAAAGATTCTCTAGATATCTCAATTTTGTTTATTCAGCTGCTGACTACTGGAAGAGTAGGCAATTATCTAAACACATATTATGTACCTTTATTGGAAGTATTTTTACATGTCAATTCCCTTATCTAACACTAGACATAATTAATAGATATCTAAGACGAAGGCAGGCAGGAGGAAGTATATTTACCTTGTGGAAGCTAAAGAGACCTGAATAAATAGAACACTATATTATTTTGAAAATATGGTTTAAAAGGTTATACCATGGATATGCAGTGATATAACAGCTACTTCAACTGAGCTTATGTTTGCAATGGAATTTCATTTGCAAAGTAACTTTACTTTTAGGAAAAAACTGACTATGTGTAGATGAATTTAGCAATTTAAAAAGTTTACAGCTCATTGGCCAGTGAGTTATGTCAGTCTCTCCTCTGTTTGTTGAGCAAACTACAGCTCCTAGACAACATAGTTTCCTGTATGTTCACACATGGCACTGTCTTGGTCTATTCTTATTCACTATTCCTAACCTTCTCCTTGAACAGAAAGTAGTGTCTCCAGTACTTTCTTGACTGGAGTCAGTAACTGGCTAATTCTTTTTGTCACTTGAGAACTTGAGAAGGTAAATGTGTCATAGGTTTGCTTCAGTGAATTAGGAATTTTCATTGTGAATTGAAATAAAAGAATATGAGAAATTGGAGATTGACTACTCAAGAAACTTGCTTTTTAGGAAGTTCTTACAGTTTTAAAACCCTTGTAACATGTCTTTTGTTCCTTGTGACAAAGAAAAATGAGTTTAGCACCATCTAAAGAAATTTATTACATCTTGTGGTCACAAACCCTCGTGGGTGAACAGAAATGATAAAGAACCAGGAGCCAAAGTGTGGTAGTTTCTCAAGAAGCAAATAGTTCACAGCTCCCATGGAGCAGGAGTGTGTAGGCTAAGGAAACCCACTTATCCAATTCCAATTCATTTTGTTCATTTCTCAGTGTATTTGGTGTTTACAAAATCACCTTGGCTTGGTTTCATAAACATGTCTCATGTACAATATGGAGTTATTTATTTTATTCCCTAAAAAGGAGGTTGGAGGTGCCAAGAGCTTACACAAGCTCCCCAGCCCAGAAGCACCATAGACTGATCTGTTTAAAAAGCTTTAGCCTTGGGGCCAGCACTGTGGCCCAGTTGGTTAACACCCTGGCCTGAAGCACTGCCATCCATATGGGCGCTGGTGTGGGGAGCAACTGAGACTAGACTAAATTACTGGAACTAGGACTAATTCTATGCATCTGATCTCCCACAATATGGCGCTGGGGAGGAGTAAACAACTTCCACGCAGCTGCCTCGCCAATTTGACTGATAACCTGCAGGAGGTGATCCTGCTCCTGATTGGAGGAGAGCAGCGTGCTCAGCGTGTGGGCAGCAGAGCATGGATTGGTGGAAGAGAACTATAAAGGAGGAGAGAAACAACATGCACCAGGAACATCTGAGGGAAACATCTGAGGAACCCCTGAGAGCCGGCCAGTGGTGTGCTGCTCCTCCTCGGAAGCGGGGAAAGCGGCAGGGGGGGTGCCGCCCCTCCACGGAGGTGGGGGCCGGCAGCTAACCCGGGATGGTGTTGTTCCTCCACGAGTGAGGGAACGGCAGCTAACCAGGGAAGGGCCGGGCAAAAGAACAGCGCAGGGTCCAGTGTCGTTCCTCTGCGAATGGGGGAGCGGACACGCTGGTTCAAGACCCGACTGCTCCACTTCCTGTCCAGCTCTCTGCTATGGCCCAGGAAAGTAGCAGAAGATGGCCCAAGTCCTTGGGCTCCTGTACCCACATGGGAGACTCAGAAGAAGTTCCTGGCTCCTGGCTCCAAGAAGTTCCCGGCTCCGGCCATTGGCAGCCAACTGGGGAGTGAACCATCGGATGGAAGACCTCTCTCTCTCTCTCTGCCTCTCCTCTCTCTGTGTAACTCTTTGAAATAAATAAATAAAATATTTTAAAAATATTTATTTATAAAAAAATTTAAAAAAAGCTTTAGCCTCTACACTGAAACCTACACTTCTCACAAAAGAACTAAAATGCAAGAAATGGAGTATCTAAGACTTATGAAATAGTTTTGAAAATGTTTTATGACAAAATGTAATGTGATTATGAATTTTTACACACACACACGCACACACATACATACACACACTATGCATAGTAACACATAACACATGTACACACATAAATATGCTTTTTCATAGAATGTTGGATGTGGACTCAAAGTTCCTGTCTGGCCCGCTAACCACAAGGCAGGAGTCCTCAATCAGCTGCTGCTGTGGCCGGGGCTTTGTTTCACTCTGCCAGGCCCTGATTAAACACCATCCTGCCTGTGAAGTTGCACTACCACCTGCAGCCCCCCCATGGATGGCCAGAACGTCTGCTTCAAGTCCCTTTTCATACACTGCACACATGGTGATGTTCTCTGAACTGGCTGGCCAGATTCTGCCTCATTCATTAGTCTTCATGGCTCATGGCTCCAGCTACATGTGGAATGAGGCAGTAACTATAAGGATTTGCCTATTTAAAAAACAAAACAAAACAAAAACAAAAACAGATGACATTTTTGTGTTAACAAAGGAATCTATTTCCTGACCACAGTAAGCCCTGTCCCATTCATGCCTCACTCCCTTTAGAAAGCTACACAGTATATTCCTGTGGCACAAATAGCTCCTGTTGTGAGAATGAGCCCATTTTACCTTCCCCAGCTGATAAGACTTAAGTCATCAGTGAAGACCAAGCCCATCAGGGCCCTCCATGGTGGGGAGGGGGAGATCCCACAGCAGTGAGAGAGAGAGGGGGAGAGAGAGATTGAAAGGGGGAGAGAGAGAGAACCACTGTAGCTACAGATGCATCTGAAACAGTGAAGAATGAGGTTGAAGGTGCACATTCATCCTAGAAAGATGGGAGTGCTTTCTTGTTCTTCCTCCTTTCCCTGTGTGCTGTGTCTGTACAATTAACTCACGCCCTCTAAAGTAGTAACAGTGTATTCCTGCTCCTCGTAACTTAGTGTGACTAGTACTCAAATCAAAATCTGCAAGATAGCAGAGGAGCTGGACTTCCTGAGTTTATAAGGACCACAGTGTTGCAAAAAAAGGGGTGGGACTGTCATCAAGAAAGACAGGTGCTCCAGAGGCCTGCCTGCCATGCCAGTGACACCATAGTAACTCCCATGGTTCTCACCCCAGAAGCAGATATTGTCTGCCCCTCTCTTGAAGGCCCTGCCATGAACCAGTGCCTGCTTCCTCAGTTTCCCCATGCAGACTGAAATTCACTTAGAGTCTAGCTCAAACTCTTGAAGAGACAGCATTTCCTGGGCTCAAAGAGTCACAGTGAACAGAACCTCACACCAGCACACATCACAGTCAAGGGACCAGGCTACAGACCAGCCGCTGCTCCCATGCTGTGGCCAGGGAAAAAGTGGCATGACACACACTGCACAGCAAGAACATGACAGAAGGAGCCACCAGCCTCGTTCCAGGCATGCTGAGCAGTAGCAAGGCACAGAAGTCAGCCTGGGCCATTTGTGCTGGTCATCAAGACAAATTTTTGAAATTCCAGTATTATTGGAGTTGGCCCCTGGAGTGTGGAGATTTGGGTTATTCATACTCACAACTAGGAACTTGAACCTGTGTAGAACTCCCAGTAAAAGCCAGATGGTTCTTGGGCAGGCAGGGCAAAGGGAGACAAAGTGCTCCACCTTTGGGAAGACTCAGAGTAAAACCAGAGGATCTGCAGTCTTTCCCAGGCCAAGGGTGGCAACTCTCCACTCGCTTTGGGAAGACTCCTTCATGGTTCATATGCACACTCCTGGCACTCTCAAGTGGGATATTTTTATGTCATGAAATCAAACTCTATTTGTAATAGTAAGGTGACAGAGAAAGGGACCATCTATCTATAGCTTTTAGCTTTCCCCCCTCTCTTTTCACTTGCAGAGTAAAAGGGGGAAGAAGAGACAGAGATCTGAAAAGGAAGAGGCAAGAGTTGGCATCAGCCCACAGTCAGTTGTAAGTGCAGCTGTCCATTTGGGTTGCTCTTCCCAGGCTCAGGATACCAGTCTTGTTCCTGAACACCAGGGGATACAGTGAAACCATTTCAAAAAGAGAGGCATGCTCTAGCCTGTGGTAACCAGCAAATGTGCACCTTCATGTATTTCCAATGAGGTGGGCCTCCAGAGCCTGGAAAACCTACAGGCCGACGGATGTTTATTTGCACTGAGAGTCATCTCCCACTCCTACTGACCCAGTTTATTTGAGGACATGATTATTTCAGCTTTCATCTGCCGTAATTAGTCTTGTATTTTCAGGATGATAAGATGGGTGAGGCCCACAAACAACAGGAGGTGCACAGTTTTCCTTCTTCCTGGCACACTTGGGAACAGTGAGAAGTTCTTGAATGTGACAAAAGAAGAAACAGAACATGAATGGCTGCAACCACAGGAATGCAAGAATCTTAGACTCCCCAATAGCATATTTGGGGTCCCTTCTAAGATGGTTCAAAGTACCCACAAATAAGACCTGGAAGGAGATCCCATGGCCAACTCCCCCTCCATGGTCCACACAGTGCCCAGGCATCATTCCTCTGCAGTTGGTGGGGAAGAAGAACTCATGCGAGGTTCCACACTCCAAGTACCAAGAAACAAATGGCAAAGTGGCATGGCATTTTTTAAAATACTTTAAATAGATCATAGGTCTTTTTTTTTTCAAGATTTATTTTATTTATTTGAAAGACAGAGTTACAGAGAGAGGCAGAGCCAGAGAAAGAGAGAGGTAGAGCCAGAGAGAGAGAGGTCTTCCATCACTTGTTCACTCCCCAAATGACCACAGTGGCCAGAGCTAAGCTGACCTGAAGCCAGCAGCCAGGAGCCAGGAGCTTCTTCCAGGTCTCCCACATGGCTGCAAGGGTCCAAGGTCTTTGTCCATCTTTTACTGCTTTCCAAGGCCATAGCAGAGAGCTGGATTGGAAGTGGAGCAGCCAGGACTCGAACTGGCACCCACATGGGATGCCAGCACTGCAGACTGGGGCTTTAACCCACTTCGCCACAGGGCTGGCCCCAGATCATAGGTCATTGTACTCTCTTCTCCTCTCCCTTCTCACAAATTTAATCCAAGTAGATATTGTCCTTGTATTTCTCCCAGGGGTCTAACTGTCTCTGATTATATCTGGCCTAAAATCTTCTTGGACCACATGGTTTCTGAAAGATGCTGAATTTGTGTGTCCTCAGCTGGGAAGCTCTGAGGACAGCTGGCTGCCACCACTTACAGAGGACATATTCCATGAGTCACACAATCCCACTGCACACAGCTCCCATAGGGTATGAGTAGGGGTCCTCAATTTATCATCCTTTTGAAAGGCCCCTGTCTAGGAATTGCAAGTTTATTTGTGATCAGCAATTCCATTGTCTACTTCTCTGTGCTTGGAGGAGACTAGAAGGGTAAGAAGAAGATATCTCTTTCCCCTCAATGCTAAATGAATCTTAACTCATTCCTACTTATGGAAGGCCCACTCAGAATCAGGCTAACCCCTTGATTCTCCTCTTCAATAGTCCAGTCTCCATACTGCTCCCCTCCCCATCCTCGCCCTGAATGCCTTTCCTGCAGGCCACCACATGGGGCTCCCAGGCTAAAGGTCCCCTTGCAGAGCTCTGCTGCCTGACTGGCCAGGGTTTCCTGTGCCTCCCAGAGGGGTCACACACTACCTTCCATTATGATGGTCACAGTAAATGCCCGAAATAGAGCATGGATTTTAGGGCACTTAAAGAAAAAAAACTAAGCACACTTGTGTAAAGCAAATGGAGCATTTGGGTTTGATTCAGACAATATCTGCCTGTCTTTAAGGAAGACTTCTGGGGTGGCCAGACCTGCAGATGAACATGCCTGGGCAGAGGAGTTTAATTCTGCAATGAACTTGTTGTTTCAATCAGAGGAAGAAAACGTCTGGAAGCTTTAATTTAAACAGAAACCCTGCCGGACTCACTTGTGCATACAACTGTCAAAACAACTCAATATCCAGAGATAAATAGAGTATAAGATACCCACTAGTATGTTGCACTGAAATGCAGCATCTTTTTAAAATTACGTTGCCATATTCAGCAACTTCATCAGCTACTCTCAATTTTAATATTTTATTGAACAGAATTTGTAAGTTGGCACTTGTGTGTAGCAAACAGTGAATTAAATGCTTCCATGGTTTATTAGGACAAGTAAATTCAGAATACGGTATAATTATAACATGATAATGTGAGATGTCATCAGTTTACAAAAGAAATTCCTCTAAGGAATACAAAGTTCTGAACACTTGAGTACTGCTATAATAATAGAGAAAATCAAATATTCATTATTTGTTTAGGGAAGGAAAGGTACTCACTTGTAAAAAGTTTAAAACAAAGGTAAACAAAATAAAACCTCAGGGACAGAAATAATTCTTGCCCAGCTGCCCACCACCTCACCACCAGAACCAGGGCAACCTCACTCAAAGGCCCTCCACCCCGAGCCTCCCACTGCAAGACACAGCTCAGCCATCCGCTTCTTCTCTCCTGCCTTCCAACCCCGCCAGCAGGCAGCAGATGCAGTCTTGTCTTTACACCTCCACGGCCAAGGTCCATCTCCTCACAGTATTACCGAGAGAAAGGGGGAAACAGAGAGAGGGAGACTCCACCGTGGAACACGGTGGGCCTGGCCTTTGTTGCCCTTATTGCCCCCCGCTTTTGGGCCTCCTACTCTCTGCCTTCACTTCACTGCTTGATATGAATTCCAACTTAACTTCCAGACTTTCCCTTTTCCCTTAGACTAGATGAACGCCCTCACTCTCCTATGCATTTCTCTCACTGAATAAAAAGCTTAAAAAAAACTTAAAAAAAAAAAAAAAAAGACTGGCCCGGCCTTCACATTAACTAATGTATAGCCACGACCTTTGCTCCTTGCAGACAACACATTGAGGATAAACAAATATTCCCAACTGTGAGACCTCAGCAGCTTGGTCTTTCTACCAGCCCCTCTGATCCTACTGCTCAGAGCTTCTCTTCTTATTTAAATAAAATTTCACTTCTTCTACTCTCACCATTGTGTCCAGCCTCGTAAATTGTCATCAACACTATGTCATGAACTTGATCTCACTAGTTTTCCTGCAACAATGCCGGCCCCTCAATCCACTCTTTCAGGTCCATCAGTCTGCTCCATGGCCAGAGTGATATCTGAGGCCATATCAGCAAGACTCTCTCACCTGCAATGTAGAACCTCTTATTCCAGCCATTGAAAGCCCTCCTTAAACTAATTCCAAGTTTACTGCCATCTACTCTCTAGTGGATGTTTTGCCTCGCCTATTAAAAACATTTCTAAATCATCAATTCATTTTGCACAAAACATTGGACAGGCAGTGTAGTGTAGTGGAACACATGACGGCTTTGGAGTTGGATATCCCAAATCCTGATCCTGTCACTTGCTAGACATGGCCTAAGAGAAACACACGCCTCTGAGCTTCAGTTCCCTCTTCTGTAAAATAAGGTTGATGAAACCTACCTTGTGGTGTTCAAAGGTCATTAAGAGGGCAGCATCACACTCAGCAAACGAGAGGTGTTGCAAAGGAATACACTGGGCACACAGGGAGGTAAGGTCCTGGTTGAAAGTCTGCATCACCAGGCCCATGGGCATTCTCCTCAGCTACCCTCAAGGCTCCCAAGCAACCAAGCACGAAGTCCCAGAAGCTAGAATTCCACCTGTGTGAAGGGAACTCCCATGGGTTCCACCAGACCTGTAGGAGCAGCAGGCCAAGGATGCCTCTCTTGCTAAGATATTGGGACAAGCCCACTGCGTCCCTCCTCTGTGGAGAATGTTTGCTTTTCTGGTCCATTGCTCTTTCTACCCTGTCTCCCTCTGCTCCTTTTGAAAGACAAAGTCTGTGCATCACCTCTGTAGGCAGATATTTCCCGATGTCTCTCAGGTCCTCATTCCCCTGTCCTTGCCTCCCTGTGCCCTCACAGCAGGCAGCAAGCAGTCACAACCTTCCTTTGCAGTTATCTTTCTGTCCCTGTTAGTGCCCTCCTCTCTCTCGGTGATGTGGAAAGTTTTAGTAATTTCTCCTGGGTCCTAATCTGCCCCACTCAATCTCCATTTTGGAGATTGACTGGGAGCTGCCTCTTGCCTGCACTGCTCCCTCTCTAAGTGAAACTGTTAGTAGGCAATTCACAGTACCTCCGATGCAAACTTGCCTGTAGTATAATTACATCCACTTAGACTTCCATTATAATTATAGAAACTTGAAATCCCATCTGTGGAACAAAAGATGTTTCCATTTATCATGTTTCTATTGTATACACGCTGTCCTTAAATATAACCACAAAACTCTCAGAAGAACAGACTATCTGTGGTAAATTGCCCCCATCTCTCTTTACAGTTACATAGCCCTGTTTACAAGGATACGTCTTTACAAGGGAGCACTCCTATTGTGCTTCTTTCATTAAAGTCAGAAGAAAGGCATTGCTGATAAACATCTAGTGATGGATGACGTGAGTCCGTTCATAGTCCACACTGACACGTACTATACAATCCTAGTCTTCAGGTACCAGCCAAGCAAAAACTCATCAGAACAAGGAAAGTCCACATTTATTAGCTAAACTGTTTCATTTTCTGTGGCCACATCACACAATAGGGGGTTTGTAAGGAGAGATACACAGAACTCCCTGAAATTATAGGTCATGCTTGAAGTCTTCTTGGGCAGCAAGTCCTAGATATCTGCCTTCTGAAAATAGCAATATTTTAAAGATTTGTAAGTGAAAAATATGTTATACATTACCAGCCATCAGGGAAATGCAAATCAAAACCTCTATGAGACAGCACCTCATCTCTGTCAGAATGGCTAAAATCCAAATCACAGAGAGTAAGAAATGCTGGTGAGGATGTGCACAGAGGGAAATATGTATTCACTGTTGTGGGAATGTAAATTAGTGCAGCCACTATAGAAAACAGTGAGGAAATTTCTTGAAAAAAATCCTAGACATAGACTTGCCATATGATCCAGAAATCCAACTATTGGGTATATACCCAAATACTTGAATATACTATGTCAAAGAGATAGCTGCACCACTATGTTTACAGCAGCACTGTTCACAATAGCCAAAATTCGGAATCAACCAAGGTGTCCATCATCAGATGCATGATAGAGAAAATGTGGTCTATATACACAGTGGAATATTATTCAGGTACAAAAAAGAATGAAAATTACTATTTGCAGCAAAATGGACGCAACTAGGGGACATCATGTTGAGTGAAATAAGCCAGACGCAGAAAGACAAATACCACATGTTCTCCCTTATATGTGGGAGCTGAGATCTAAAAGCCAAAGTAAAAAGAAAGAAATGTCTGTGTGTATCAGTACCTCTGCAAATATAGTTTTGTAAAACTTTGTTTTATACCTTTGTCAAACCAATGTTTAAGAATATTATACTATTATAGTTTTAGTGATCTGTAATTACTTTAAAATTTAGTATATATGGGTGAAATGGTCATTTTTCCATTCAATTCTTGTTCATCGCCATTGTCAATATCCTATTAAACTGGGGTGTTTTGCTTCTTATTGGTTAAACTTCTTAATTGGGTAAGTATTAAGCCTTTTTCTGTAATGTAATTTAAAAATGTTATCTCAAAACCTGAAAAGGAGGGAAGGAAGGAAGGGAGGGAGGGAGGAAGGGAGGGAGGGAGGAACACAGAGGATGGGAGGGAGAAATGGGAAGGGAGTGAGGGAGGGAGGGAGGGAATATCATTATGTTCTTAGAATTGTATGTACAAATCATATTGAATCTATTAGAAAACCAATTAAAATTAATAAAAGAAAAAAAGTAGATACAGATGAGATTTTTAATGATTGCAGTTAGTTAGATGGAATGCAGTTAGATGGAATGAATGACTTATAATATGCTATAGTATTGTAGTATAACTATGGTCGACCACAGTTAATTGTACATTTCAAAATAGCTAGTAAAGGGGCCACTGCTGTGGCATCACAGGTAAAGCTGCCACTTGCAGTGCCGGCATCCCATATGGGAGCCGGTTCAAGTCCTGGCTGTTCCACTTCCAATCCAGCTCTCTGCTGTGGCCTAGGAAAGCAGTAGAAGATGGCCCAAGTTCTTGGGCCCTTGCACCCACATGGGAGACCCAGAGGAGGCTCCTGGCTTTGGATCAGCACAGCTCCAGTTGTTGCGGCCATTTGGGGAGTGAATCAGCAGATGGAAGACCTCTTTCTCTCTCTCTGCCTCTACACACTCTGTGTGTAACTCTTTCAAATAAACAAATAAATCTTTAAAAAAAGGCTAGTAGAGAGAATTTTTAGTGTTCCTAACACAAAGAAATGATAAATGTTTGGGATGATGGAAGTGATAATTACCCTGACCTGATCATTTCACATTGTATATACACATTGAAATGTCACACTGTATTCCACAAACATGTAAAATTATAATGGATAAATTAAAAATAAATATATTTTTAAAGTAAACAAAAACTGAATTTTTACTTTATAATCAGTAATATTTCTCCCCATTTTAGTTATAAATAAGATTAAATGATGTAAGGTTTGTAAAACCACCAGTTGGTAATCATGACTGACCATTCACCTCAGCCAAACCAAACACATCCTTAAACTTAGGCTAGCTATGGAGCCAGTATTGTGGTACAGTGCCTTAGCCCACTGCCTGTGACACCAGCATCCCGTAGGAGCCCTGGTTGGAGTCCCGGCTGCTCCACTTCTGATCCAGCTCCTGCTAGTGCACATGGGAAGGCAGCAGAGGATGGCCCAAGTTCTTTGTCCCTGCCACCCACAGGGGAGAACAGGATGTAGATCCTGGCTCCTAACTTCAGTCTGGCCAAGTCTGGGCAGTTGTGGCCATTTCAGGAGTGAAACAGTGAACAACATTTAAGAACTTTCTCTCTCTCTCTAAGTTTTTCAAATAAATAAAATAAATCTTTTAAAAAAATTAGGCCAGGGGCTGGCCTTCTGGTGCTGTGTTAAGCCACCACCTATGATGCCAGCGTCCCACATGAGCATGATTAGGTCCTGGTTCCACCTCCAATAAAGCTCCCTGCTAATGGCCTGGGAAAAGCAACAGAAGATGGCCCAAGTGCTTGGGCCCCTGCCACCCAGATGAAGCTCCTAGTTCCTGGCTTCAGATCAGCCCAGCTCAGGCCATTGGGGCCATTTGGGGAGTGAACCAGCTGATGGAAGATCTCTGTCTCTCCATGTTTCTTTCTCTGTAACTTTGCCTTTCACATAAAGTAAATCTTTAAAAAAATGATGCCAGCTAATATTCACCTCATAAAAGGTGCAACAGTTAACTAGGAATGGAAGTCCAATTACACACATTAGTTGGGGGATGTGTGCGGTGGTACACACGGAGTGCACATGACAACAACATCTCCACGAGAGGTGCCACTCTCACTTTACAGATGAGTAAACTGAGGGTGAGAGAGGCGAAGTTGCTCAGTGCCGACACAGGAGGACAGCATTCGCTTCAAAGACTTTATTTCCCAGGACACTTCCTCCTTTCCCCCACTTCCAACTTGTTATTACGGCATCCATGCTCATGGGGTCGTTAAGTTATAAATACTATTGGAGGGCCGGCGCTGTGGCTCACTTGGCTAATCCTCTGCCTGCGGTGCCGGCACCCCAGGTTCTAGTCCCAGTTGGGGCGCCGGGTTTTAGTCCCGGTTGCTCCTCTTCTGGTCCAGCTCTCTGCTGTGGCCCAGGAGGTGCAGTGGAGGATGGCCCAAGACCAAGAGGAAGCACCTGGCTCCTGGCTTCAAATCAGTGCAGCGCCGGCCATAGCGGCCATTTGGGGAGTGAACCAATGGAAGGAAGACCTTTCTCTCTGTCTGTCTGTCTCTCTCTCTCTCACTGTCTAACTCTGCCTGTCAAAAAAAAAAAAAATACTATTGGAGACATTTTCCCCTTCTATCTTGGGGTTTAGCTCTTTCCACCTATCCTATTGCTTTTTTTTTTTTCGGGGGTAAGGGAGGAAGGGAGACGCTTATGTTTATGTTTTTACCCCTTTTTTATTATTTTGCTTTCCAATTTTTTATTAACATGCAATACCATGCACCTTTATGGGGCAGATGACGATATCTCTACAGATTCACGGGGTAAACAGACATCCGTTCAGCACGACTGAGGAAACACAGTGCCATGTAAAGTGTGAAAAAAAAAAAAAACGGACTAAAAACACCATTGAAATGCTTATGGGATTCACATAAAAGTGAAATATGCAACATTGACATTCCCTTCAGGAACTGAGTAATAAACTGAATTTCAACCATGAGTAGCAGTCAGTTTGCATGCCCTTCCCCGAGATTACATAAACACATAAACACATCTGGTATCAGCAATCTTAGAATGCCCTGCCTGTCACAGCACACAGAGATCTCTTTAACAACTTTTCTACTAGCTGAAAACTCCAGCAATAAAAAGGAAGATAATCACACATAAAGAGCACAGCAAAAAAAAAAAAAAAAAAAAAAAAAAAAAAAAAAACTCTTCTACTGCTTATTAATAAGCATAAAGCTGATAATATCATTAATGCCTCAGAGAGCTGACTGCAGTAACTTTTTACTGTTTTTGATAAGTGCTGCTATTCTGAGGAGGGTGACTTCTGTGGGCTCTTACTTTCCCAGGCAGCAAAGGTGACACTGCCAGGTCTCTCCCTCCTCTTCCTCTTCTTCTCCAAAACAGCTCAGGGCACAGCCTCAGGGGTCACATTCCCACAGCCTTGACTGCAGTGAAGGGAAAGACTTGTGTGCTTCTTCCTCAATGCCCATCCCGGCCTTTGTTGTCTTTCACAAACATCTTTGGGAAAACAAAAAAATACCTTCTTTTCCCGACTTAAGGATAAATGATGCGAAATCTTTAAAATAAAAACCATGAATTTTTCTTTTTTATCACTAAAAATAAGTTTTAGATTAAAAATTTTCTCAAAAAGTAACTTCAAATTTTATCTATGTTAACAGAAATAAAAGAGAAATAGATCCTTCTGCCCTTTGATCACGACAAGCGAAATATAATACTGGCAAACTCAATTTTTGTAAATGATAACTTTGCCCCACTGATTACATTTTGATTAAAGAAAAAATGTCACATGATGATACAATACTACATCTCAATATTTAACACTGTCTAGTAACTCTCAAGGTTTACATATTTGTCTGAATTAAACAAGTTAAGCTACTTAAGCTTTTATTTTTTACTCTATATGTGCTTTTTTGCAAATAAATGTCACTTGAATTGAATATTTTCACTTAATTTTATGTTGAAACTCCACAAGTGCTTTTAAAAAGTGAATTTTCTTACTCCTGTCGACTCCTCTGGTGAGTTGCTGAAGGATGGTCTGTCCTGCCCTGGCTTCCTCCCCAGCCTGTCCATGGAGTGTGTGTGTGTGTGTGTGTGTATAAAAGACACCAAGAGAGTAAGATAGATGGTGATACAAAGATGGGCAGATTTATTGAGAACCCAGTCAAAATCTACCACATGCTTTTAGAGCAGTAAGCTTATTGTGGAGCCTTTTTTGTCGGAGACTGCTTTGCCCCTTGGCAGACACATAGGAAGTGAAATCCCCCTCCAGGAGAGCTGGAAGATGCAAACACGGCCACGGTAGAGTTGGCTGTTTCCCTGTGATGTGAACGCCTGTGCTGTGTCTGTGATTTTGCACACAGGGTAACTGAGAGTGGATCTGATCAGGTACCCACCACCACAGACTTGTTTTTTAATTATTTGTGAGTTACACACGGCTATTACTACACCAGTAGGTGTATTGCAAAATATCCACAAAAAGAGAACTTTTGAAGTGATTGTGTGGGTTAAGTGAATAAAATATATTTTTGATTTCATAAAAGAGCAACAAGAAATGAAAATCCAGGAATTCTGCATTAAGAAAAATAAAATATACTATGCATTTAGTGACCAAATATTTTTGGGAAGACTGTGATCATTTTTATGCTAAAGGTTATTATGAATAAAAGGTTTATTTTTTAAAGATTTATTTTATTTATTTGAAAGACAGAGTTACACACAGAAGGAGAGCAGAGAGGTCTTCCATCCGCTGGTTCACTCCCCAATTGGCCGCAACAGCTGGAGCTGCGCCCATCCGAAGCCAGGAGCCAGGAGCTTCTTCCGGGTCTCCCCGGTGGGTGCAGGGGCCCAAGGACTTGGGCCATCCTCTACTTCTTTCCCAGGCCACAGCAGAGAGCTGGATCAGAAGTGGAACAGCCAGGACTAGACTGGCGCCCATATGGGATGTCGGCACTGTAGGCAGCAGCTTTACCCGATAGGCCACAGTGCCAGCCCCTAAAAAGTTTATTTTTTTCTTAGTGGTAGCTCCTGAGTTTAGTGTATAAACACATTTCCTCCAATTTTATTGTAGAAAAAGCTATTATTAAAAAATAATGTTATTGTAGTTTTACAGAGAAACAGAAATGACAAGATTTCTTTGAACTGATAGAAGTAGGAAGAAAACAAAATTAATGGCCTTGTGTTCTTATAACCCCTCCCCCCATGCACATACACAGAGAACAGTTTTCCATATTTCTGCCAATAGCCCCTAAGATTATTAGCCAGAGTGTAGACCTCACTGTCTAAAACATGAACTGAAGACTTCAAAGTGGAGTTGGTAGCACATCTTTTTTTTCATCAAAACTCGGCATCACAGCCTCTGCAATTGTGTTCTGGGATTCCTTAGGCTGCTACTGCCTCATTTTAGTGCCAGGAAAATCACTGCAAAATGAGTCAGACACAAACCCACATGGGAGGAAAGGCAAACGGTGGAGCTTCAGTCCTCCCTCACTCCTCCAGCAGGTGCTGGGCCTGGGCGGACTCTGCAGCACACTTCACAGAGTGCTGGGGTCGCAGCAGTGGAGGTGCCAGACAGGGACCCTGTAAGGTGGCAGTGCAGTGGGAAAAGTGGGGTCAACAATACAGGAATAGCATGTTCTGCAAAACAGAATTCAGGCAGGTTTGTGTGACTGACAGCAACTGGGGCACCATTTTAGCAGATGCTGGAATTATTCTTGCATTAGTTTTCCTTTGAGCTGGTCCCACAGGGTGATGAGCTGAATGTCAGGTGCAGCAGGGCCACAGGGAGAGGCTGCTGGTAGTGAGGGAGGTGTGCTGGGCTGGGTTGTGGGCGGGCACCTGGGCCATCCCACCTGTCTGCCCACCGGAGTTTAATAGGACAGCTCCAGTGAACCTTTTAAAAGTCAACCTCAAGGTACAATTATGGATCTCCAACAGTGGCTCACTCCTGACAATAAAGGCCTGAGAGCTAGAAAGAAAGTCAGTGTCAAACGCATTACTTCTGCTTAGTCCACAGCAGGATTTAGGGGTGCTGCTCCGAGTCAGGCCTTAGAAATCGGATGGCTGGGCCCAAGGTGCCTCCTGAGCAAAGGCTTCTGGGATGCAGGAAAGCAGTGCTGCCGTCGTGATGCACCTGGTGGCAGTGCGGTGCAGTTTGGTGCTGCGCGTGCACCTTCTCACTTTGGGTGACACTCACTTTCCTTTTTTTTTTTTTCATTTTTTTTAGAAAACTTTTATCTAATAATTATAAATTTTGAAAGTACAACTTTTGGATTATAGCCGTTTTTTCCCCCCATATCCACCCTCCCACCTGCAAACCATCCCATCTCCTACTCCCTCTCCCATCCCATTCTTCATTAAGATTCATTTTTAATTATCTTTATATACGGAAGATCAACTTAGTATATACTAAGTAAAGATTTCAACAGACTTCACCCACACAACACTCACCTTCCTAATAACTGCGTTATGTGTACCCAGAGTCACCTTCTCTGCTGGGACCCCAGCACCCAGCACAGCATAGACCCAGGATGTATATGATACAAGAAGATGCACGGAGGGCCCAATGCCAGCCAGAGATTAAAGGGACTGAGAGAAATTTGGCATCTCAGCCCACAGTCCCTCTGAGAGAAGCACAGGAATCAGGTCCAACGATGTGGTGTAGTGAGTAAAGCCACCGCCTGCAGTGCCGGCATACCACAAGGATGCCGGTTTGAGTCCTGGCTGCTCCACTTCCTCCATTTCCAATCCAGCTCTCTGCTGTGGCCTGAAAAAGCAGTGGAAGATGGCCAAGTCCTTGGGCCCCAGCAACTGCATGGGAGACCTGGAAGAAGCTCCTGGCTCCTGGCTTTGGATCGGCACAGCTCCAGCAGTTGCAGCCAACTGGGGAGTGAACCAGCAGATGGACGACCTCTCTGTCTCTCTCTGTCTCTCTCTCTGTCTCTCTCTCTCTCTCTGCCTCTCCTTCTGTGTGTAACTCTGACTTTCAAATAAATAAACAAATCTTTTTTTAAAAGTGCAGGAGTTAAAATCCTTCAAACTCTCTTCTTCCAAATCCAGAGAAGCCAGGATCCACTTCCCAGTTTCTTAATTTTACAATCCTTTCAGTTCCTCAGCCAACAGCTTCCCATCCTGAGTGCTCAGACATCACGTGTAAGGAGAAAGCACAAAACCAAGCCCTTTGTCATCTTCCCTTGGCACAGCAGCCCAGACAGCAAGAGGGCAGGAGGGTTCAGCCAAGTCCTGTTGCCTTAAGGGCCAGCAGAAAAAGCGAGGAGGGAAAGGGCCATGGGAAGAATGGGGACATCAGTGAGCATGTTGGGCAGGGGCGTATTTTCTTCCCCAAGCCATGCTGCCCGTGGGGAAAGAGTCGGTGATTTTTATTCGGGGAAAACAACCATTGCTGTTGGGAGCACTTGATGGGAGGGGAAGCTTTAGCAAGCAATGAATCATACTTTTGGAGAAGCTTGGCATGGTGGCGTGCTCGTTAAAAATAAATCAAGACGCACACACAGCCATTTTGCACTCCCTCTACTCCACCAGATCTCAAAGCTGCTCTGTGATTCATTTCCATCATAAAATAATTACTCGGTACCTACGGTGTATCATACCAGGTCCTTGGCAGAAGCATGCTCATTTAACTCACAACTGTATAAACTAGGTATTAATATTAACAACTTACAAATAGGAAGCAGAATTTCACAGAAGACAAGTGACTTATGTAAGATTATTCGCACAGCAAGGGGTAAAGCTGGAACTCAAACCTAGGCCTCATTCCAAAGCTTTGCTGCCACCCAAAACAAAACTAAACAAATTTCCTAATTTTCTGAGCTTCCTGAACACTTTGTGCTAGGATAACAGTCCCATGAATGACTTTGCTACAGTGCTTCTTGGGGCAGGTCTGTCTCTTCTGGTGTAATTGTGGCTATGCTCACGAGACCCCCTCTCATGAACCAGAGCCACATCCCCGCTACAGGCTGCTTCTAACAGGCTCAGCAGGCACACCATCACCCAGGACGATGACAGTGAGAGTCAACAGCACTAATGCTGCCAAGCTACTGATGAAATGAATCAAATCAAATGACAGCTGTGGACCCAAATTGGTAGGTCCATGCTGGTTTTCCACAGTGGGTTCTCACCCATCAGATTCCCATCCTGGGACAGGTTTTGGAGGAACATGCACCTGGTCCTTGCACATGCTGTGGAGATATTCACTGGATGCTGACCAAGTGAGGGGTGTTAAGACAGACACCCACAACTCGCTGGGCTCAGCCTTCATGGGTTGAAAGAATACCAGTGCACCAAGGAAATATTGATTGTGCTGGCTACTCCCTTAATCTGAATGTATATGGGCAACGTTATGTAACCAAGGATCAATTATTTTTTTTCTCTTTGTAAGGACTGACTCTGTTATATGGCATTCTAATTCAAAGTAGGTCCAAGGTAAGACTATATTTATCCATTTTTCTTGGCTTTGTCTTTGGGGACTGCAAGTACTTGTAAAAAGGGCATTACTATCATTAACTTAATAATGTTGAATTAACTTCAAGAGCCAGATAATGGGAAGCAGATCTGGCCTCACAACGTGTTTCCCATAGAAAATAGACCCTGGAAGCTTCTTTAACCTCGTGGGAATCTGCATAACCTGTAGGAAGGGGTCCAATTTTGACTCCAAAACCTTCATAATTCATTCTGCTTCTTTGGTAATTGCTTTTTACTGTGTCACATCAAACAATGAAAAAGAGAAAAATACAGAAATTTACTTAT
Organism: Oryctolagus cuniculus; assembly: GCF_051225735.1. Taxonomy (NCBI): domain Eukaryota; kingdom Metazoa; phylum Chordata; class Mammalia; order Lagomorpha; family Leporidae; genus Oryctolagus; species Oryctolagus cuniculus. Next base: position 6,349,840 of record NC_142871.1, on the reverse strand, counting down.
ATTTATTCTTCCAAAAGTTCTGGCTTTTTGGATGGAGAAGTCAAATACATGAGTACACTACTAATGTAGATTACCTATCAGATCAGTATTTTGACTACTGAAATAAGTTTTTAATGTGCATTCCAAAAAATATGTTTTTGAAGAACACACAGAGAGAGAGAGAGAGAGAGAGAGAGAGAATCATCCAATTGTTGATTCACTCCCCAAATACCCACAACAGCCATGGATGCCTCACACAGGTGGCAGGGGTTCAAGTACTTGAGCCATCACTCGCTCCCTCCCAGGGTGTGCATTAGCAGGAAGCTAGCATTAGAAGTGGAGCTGGCACTCAAAACCCAGGCCCCCTGGTAGAAGATATGGTCATCCCAAGTAGCATCTTAATCACTCTGCCAATCTCTCATCTCAACATAATTCCTAAGAGTAAAAACAGAAGGTGAACAAGAATTTCTGGGAGAGAAAAAACAGAACAACTCAGGTAATTTTTGACATAAATAAAATATTTCACAAGTACCATGGATACCTTCTTTTAACCCATAATATTACATTTTATGAAGTCCTTTTTAAAGGATATTAGAATTTCAAGGATATTTTGGTGACACTTCACTGTTAACTCTAAAAATTATTTGATCTAGGTGTGGATGTGGGGCTTAAAACACAGACATACTTATTTCAAGTGGGTTTAGAAAATCTGTAATATGAACTCATCTGGAAGATAACTTCCTTACTAAACATACTTAACCACCAGGCCACCACATGGCACCACTGCCAAGCTCCTTCACACGGCCCTCTTGGCAGTCTGCCTCAAAATATGTAATACTGCACAGTTCACACTTTTTTATATTCTTGTAAAAATCTTAGGTTACTGCTAACCTAAGATTAGTGCATTGTTTCTAAAAAGGCCAATTCATTACACTTTTCCTGGGAATAAATATTGACAACTCTAGAATTTAAATAGCACACTTGGTTAGAATTATGGATTATAGGTTCTCTGTATACTGCTATGATACAGTTCTACATATTTGAACATTCTTTGCCTTTCTTAATGCTCCATTCCATGATATTTTTCTTTTAGAAGCTATTGATTAGCACAAGGATTTCTTGGTTATGAGATCTCTTTACTGCTTGTCTCGTAGAATAAAGCAATATACCTAAAATCTTTCACCAAAATATGCTTTTTGGCATTTGCTGTTCGCAATTTTCTTACATATCATGCTTTCTCTAATTGTTGCTGGTATGCCACCTGTGTCTTCTCAGGCCAGAGTTTCTCCCAGTCCAGTCACTTCTAAGAGCATTCATAGCCTTTAGTAGCAGCTCAAGGAGGGCTTGCTGCTTTTAGAAATTGTTGGTTCTGGCCGGCGCCGCGGCTCACTACGGCACCGGCACACTGGGTTCTAGTCCCGGTCGGGGCGCCGGATTCTGGCCCGGTTGCCCCTCTTCCAGGCCAGCTCTCTGCTGTGGCCAGGGAGTGCAGTGGAGGATGGCCCAAGTACTTGGGCCCTGCACCCCAAGGGAGACCAGGAAAAGTACCTGGCTCCTGCCATCGGATCAGCGTGGTGCGCTGGCCGTGGCGGCCATTGGAGGGTGAACCAACAGCAAAGGAAGACCTTTCTCTCTGTCTCTCTCTCTCTCACTGTCCACTCTGCCTGTCCAAAAAAAAAAAAAGAAAAAGAAATTGTTGGTTCTTCTTTTCCTACCATTGGTGTTCATCACGGGTAAGCACCCACCCCTGTGAACTGGAAACTATGCACAAGCCAGCGTAGCGTATCTTCTGTTCTCACTTCCCTGCCTCTGATGACTATTACCGCTCTGATGTATGCCTGAAACTAATCCTTTTTTTTTTTCACTCCAGTGGATACAAGTTGCTGTTCTAGCAAAAGCTCATGTACTGCTACTCATAGTATTATACTCTATACTAGCTTTACAGGTAAACTAGACAAACCATTGATGCCAGCAAGCATGCAGTTCAGCTCAATCCAACCTTTGCTGCTCAGTGATAGAGTAGACACACCCATCACTTCTAAGTCTTTATTTGTTCCAATGTCTACTAGGACCTTGCTGCCATATTATAACTCTGTGAAATGATCTTCTCTGTTTTATGGCCTCAGTCCATCATTGCCAAAGCAGAAGAATTCCAATGAAAATTGGCTGTTTATTTCTATTGAGAGCACACCTTTAGGGGGAGTTAAATATACCAATATGGATGTCTGGCTCCAATGGTTAGCATAATATGTGATTGAGACTCGCAGCTGACCTTTCTCTAATTCTGCACATGGTCCAGAGTCATGAGTGGTTTTAGGGTAAAGGCTCCAGCATTCCGTATGGGAACTAGTTGCAGACCCAGCTGCTCCACTTCCAGCCCGGCTCCCTACTAATGCACCTGGGAAAGCAGCAGAGGATGGCCCCACTGCTTGGGCCCCTGCAAGTATGTGGGAGACCTGAAAGAAGTTCTCTTGGAAAATAGTGATTAATCAATTTTATTCCAACTTAGAAAAATATCCTTTGAAAAACTCCTTTTATAGTGGTTAATTAAAATTTAAAACATTTAATCTATGGGTAACTCATAAACAGACTACTGGTTGCTCAATAAACCATATTTATTTTTCAGATATGACTATGTATGGTCACTTTGACATCCAAAGACATATGAACAAAGCTTATCTGGACATCTTTTTTTTTGTTGTTGTCCTATAAAGTCAATATTCTGTTGAAATTTATTTGCTAGCAGGATCATTATATATTTTCCATACATATATATGGACAATATAAATATATGTATGGACAATATAAATTTTGTCTTTCTTCATTGCATTCCTTAAAAATCTTGATTAACTTTCCTATTCTTCCATAACAGTGAGAAAGTTTGATGCGTTTGAGGACTAATTCCTTGAAGCAGTGTGATCACAACATACTTGCTGATGAATTGCTCACTTTCTCACTGCCCACCTCCACCGTTTTACAGCCACAAACATCAGGTGCCATTCAAAAAACGTTCTCTGCTACTCGAAGGAATTCATTTCAAAGTGAGATAGAGTTGTGCTTTCTCTTAGAAAGGTCCTGGCCAAAAATGAATACCTACTTCTGTGAGCTTAGCATGTGAGGCAGAAATAGGTATTCCCCTACATTATCCTTATCTTGGAGTTACTGCCGACGCAATCGTTTTTCAGGTTAACTGAGTGCTCAGTGGGATTATAATAGCTTCACTTAGTCACTGCTACAAGACAGCCTGTGCAGCCGCCATCCAGGAGGGGCAGCCTTTCCTCTTTCCTTTATGAAGGTAACATTTGGAGCACTTAAAATAAGCCCCATCGCACCATTATAGAGCAAAGGCTTCCCTGAGCAATTATAGCTTTCGGGATACACTCGCCCAGTTTAAAAAGGCTTCCAAGCAAACTCGGCTTCATATGAATATGAAAAGTTTCTTTCTAGCAATGATAGCATTCGTGATACACCTCAAAATCTTATCTCATGACTTCCGACAAAATACATTAATTTTGCTTTGACAAAGAAATACGCCACTCTACAATGCAGTGTCTGCTCCCTCCCTGAGGTGTGCAGCCCATCACTGTGGCTTGGATAAGACACTTATGAGAGCAAGCCCCTCCACAGCACCTCTGATGTAGATCCTGAATAATATCAGACCCCAGATTCCCTGCCTTAGTTTTTTTTTTTTTTTTATCGTTGTATTTTTGTATCGTTGTATCTGTGTTCCCTGAACAGTACACTGTAGCATAGTTGAGGTCCTACCATTTTTTTTTGACAGGCAGGGTGGACAGTGAGAGAGAGAGACAGAGAGAAAGGTCTTCCTTTGCTGTTGGTTCACCCTCCAATGGCCGCCACGGCTGGTGTGCTGCAGCCAGTGCACCACGCTGATCCAATGGCAGGAGCCAGGTACTTATCCTGGTTTCCCATGGGGGTGCAGGGCCCAAGCACTTGGGCCATCCTCCACTGCACTCCCTGGCCACAGCAGAGAGCTGGCCTGGAAGAGGGGCAACCGGGACAGAATCCGGCGCCCCGACCGGGTAGAACCCGGTGTGCCGGCGCCGCTAGGTGGAGGATTAGCCTGTTGAGCGGCAGCACTGGCCTCCTGTCTTAATTTTATTAGATGCTTCAAACACTACACATCACTCTTTTCCTAAATTGAGGGACTGGGGCACTGGGTCCAGTTGGTCCCACAAGGTCCCAGATCACCAGACTGAAGTGGTTATTTGCCTCCTCTATAAACAGCATCCTGATGTTCAGTCTTATTTTGAGGGATTTTTTAGGAACCATAGGCCCTGAGCAAAAAACCACTACTGCCTGCCCTTAGGCCCCAGTCTGACTGGAGCCTATTTGCCATCATGATCATTCCCAAAAACACTATGGCAGTGCTATCGCTGGCCAATTACAAAAGGGCCGTAAGTACTAAGGACACCAGAGACCGGGCATGAGCCGAGCACATAGTTCTTTTCCTGAACTTCATATACACAATTTCTTATCCTCTACCCCTTCAAGAGTTTGGTATTAGGCAACAGCTGCCTGGACTCCTTGATTCATGGGCTTTGCAAATAGAAACCTACTTTCCTCCACAGCCCCATGTCAGTGACTGGCTTGCTGTGTGTCAGGCATGTGAACCCAGGTCTTGGAGTTATATACTTAAAGTTTGTTTCTTAAAAAGCACCTGCATTGCACTTTCTTAGTGTAATTAATTGGACACTGCAAGCTGTATGTGGCCCTGTCACATCTGAATACATGCTAGAGGTTGCTTTATTTATTTGACATAACGTTCCTTTGCAGTGGAACACGTGGTCCACTCTGAGTAGCTATGACTAAATACTTGAGACTGGACGATGTATAATGAAAGGAGCTTCATTCTACCTCACAGTGCTGGAGGCAGGAGGGTCCAAGAGCGTGGTGGTGCCAGCATCTGCTCAGCTTCTGGGAAGGCCTCTTACTGATAGATCCACATTTGAAGGTGCTGATCACCACTTCAGAGAGACTTTATCTCAATCGGCTCATTTTTGAAGTTTCATTGTTACAGAGAGAGGTATCCTGCTGCATGACACCCCAGGATTCCTCTGTGATAGCCGGCTCTCCAGAAGTCCTTCAGCAATGCACACCTCCTGGTACTCACACCCTTGACAACCCCTGCTCACACTGAGTCATGGCTGGCCCTGTGTGAACAATAAGGCAGCAGGAACAGTGTGTGTAACTTCCAAGGCTACATCATAAGGAGTGTAGCTGCCTTTTAGCCTTTTGCATTGTTCAATTCCCATCACTCCATAAGAAGAAACAAACTGTCCAGGGGAGAAATCCAAAGAGAGAACTGAGGCCCTCAGACAAGAGCCAACACTGATTTGTCAGGCACAGGGCACATGGACCAGACTAGGGGAGGATCTCGAGTTCCAGTCACATCTCCAAACGACTGTTTCTCACTAACACCCACCTGCTGCTGCATGGGATATCCCCACAAATAACTGCCCAACAGTCCTTCCAACATTCCTGACCCACAGAGGCACAAAAGAAAATACAAATTTTAAATTATTTTTAATATATTTGAGAAATTCAAAAAACAGAGAGAGAGAGAAAAAGGGATTGAGAGAGAGAGGAAGGGAGGGGGAGAGAGAGGGAGGGAGAGAGAGCGAGCAAGCAGTTATCTACTGTTCACTCACCAAGTGTCTGCAATGGCCAGTGCTAGGCCAGGCCAAAGCCAGGAGCTGGGAACACAGTCCAGCTCACATCATGTAGGTGACAGGGACCCAACTACTTGAATCATCACCACTACCTCTCAGGGTGCCCATCAGCAAGAAACTAGACTTGAGAGCAGAGCTAGGACTCAATCCAAGGTATTCCAATATGAGATGCAGGCATCCCAACCAGTGGTTTAACCACCAGGCCAATATCTACACCCAAAATATTGCTTTAAGTCATAAGTTTTGGAGGTCCTGGTTATGCAACCATAGAAGCTGATACAAACTACAAAGTTACATCAGATTCTCCATTATTTGTTCATCTTTGTCCATGGAGTAATGATGAAAATTTACATGTCAGATGTCTACCACTGCCTGGAGTTGTTGTGGGGATGGGAATCCAGATTATAAAGTGCATATTCCAAATCAAAGGGCAGGATCTCACCTCTACTCAGTCTAGCTGAGCAAACATATTAGAATACCTAAAATGTAATGTACAGGAGTGAAATTGACACTTGAGATTACATGATTGCTTATAGCCCTTGTCCCTACTATTGAGGAATAGTGGAGTTTTTCTTCTACATATTGAAATCTTTACTTAGTATAGGGTTAATCTTATGAATAAAAAGTAATCTGAAAGTGGATCATTGTAAAAATTAAGATTGGGGAAAAAGAGAGGAAGGAGGAGGAAGGGTGGGAGCTTCGGCAGGAGGGAGGATATAGTGGAAAGTACCATTGTGTTCCCAAATCTGTTTATATGAAAAATATATGAAATTTGCACACCTTAAATACAATTTTTAAAAAATGAAAAATTGATCCACATTAATGCCTTCTCCAAGACAGCAAAACCCAGTTTAATACCTGCTTCTTCACTATCAGTTTTATGACTCAGGAACTGTGCTATATACCCACTGCACCAAGAACCATTTTTTTTTTTTGACAGGCAGAGTGGACAGTGAGAGAGAGAGACAGAGAGAAAGGTCTTCCTTTGCCGTTGGTTCACCCTCCAATGGCCGCCGCGGCCGGCGCGCTGCGGCCGGCGCACCGCGCTGATCCGATGGCAGGAGCCAGGTACTTATCCTGGTCTCCCATGGGGCGCAGGGCCCAAGCACTTGGGCCATCCTCCACTGCACTCCTGGGCCACAGCAGATAGCTGGCCTGGAAGAGGGGCAACCGGGCCAGAATCCGGCGCCCCGACCGGGACTAGAACCCAGTGTGCCGGTGCTGCAAGGTGGAGGATTAGCCTAGTGAGCCGCGGCGCCAGCCCCAAGAACCATTCTGAGCATACAGTAAGTGCTCAGTAAATGTTGAATAACTGAACAAATGATTCGTGTATTAGAGACAATATTAGTAAAAGTATTAGTTGAAACCATGTGAGTTTGGAACAAGGTCTTAGCTTCAGTTAGGAGTTACTGTTGCTGGGGCAGGCATTGTAGAACAGCAGGTTAAGCTGACACTTGGAATAGCTGCTTCCCATACTGGAGAGATAGCTTGAGTCCTGGCACCTCCACTTCTGATCCAGCTTCCTGCTAATGCACACTGGGAGGCAGCAGATGAGGCCCAAGTACTTGGGCTCCTGCCACTCACATGGGAGACCTGGATGGGGCTCCTGGCTCCTGCCACTCACATGGGAGACCTGGATGGGGCTCTTGGCTCCTGACTTCAGCTTGATTCAGCACTGGCTGTTGAGGGAATTTGGGAGTGAACAACAGGATGGCAGGATACAAGATATTCTGTGTGTGTGTGTGTGTGTGTGTGTGTGTGTGTGCCACGCATATTTCAAGTAGAAGGTGAAAAAAAGTTACTGTTGCAAAGCCATTCTCAGTTTCAGGTAGCTCTCAGCATGTTATTAGGCCATTTTGTTAGTATATGTACAGAACTAGTTGGTGTTGTAGAGGTTTAAGAATGTTTTGAAAGGAAACTATGCTCTGGGATGACAAGTTGTAAGGGGCTTCAGCGTATCTTTGGCTTTTATGTCTTATAGCAAGGGGTGTGCTCATCATTTTTGCTATCTACTCCTCCTCTTCAGAGGCTCACAGAACACTGAACTAGCTGGTTCCCCCACTGTTGGGCATGACACAAGTGTACTAAGAGGCATCACTCCTGGCTACAGCATAAGATGCCAACACAAGATCTCCCAAGCTGTATTTTCCCTGCCTTGCTGACTGTAGAAACATGTCAAGGCAGAGCCTGCATCAGCCTGGGGTCTGAATGACACAGGTTGCAGACCTCCATTGGACTTATATCTTGTATGAGGAACACATTTTTCATTGCATTAAGTCAAGCAGAACACTGGTGTATTTGGTACAACACATATTTTTTTATGCTAATAGAAAAAGGCCTTTTTCTATTAGGTTAAGTGCCCACCGCTGGAGTGATGGGTTCAGGAATGGGCAGGTAACCTAACAATGTAACAGTGGGTTACATGACTTTTGCTGGAACTGTTAAGATAGAGACACTCTCTTTCTATTCTGTTTGCAAAGCTTACAGAAGGTAAGCCTATACTCACTGCGGCCATTCTGTCACTACAAGGACACAGCCTGCTTAGAGAAGTCCATGCTGAAAGAACTGACTGCTGTTAAAGAACTCTGAAAATTCTCCTTATGTAGTGTTTGTTCAAGAAGTTACCCAAAAAAAAAAGAAAGAAAGAAAGAAAGAAAAAAGAAGAATAGTACTCGGAAAGATGGAAGAACAGATTTAAGATGTTGGAGTCTGGTTAGAGCACCTGGATTAAATCATGTCTGAAGCCAATGTTAATGTCAGTGATTCACAAATATTTGATCCAACAAATTCCCTTTTCTGTGTAAGCCAGGCTGAGTTGGATTTCTACTTCTGGTAATTTACAGAGCTCTGGCTAATACACCTTCTGTATGCATATGGCTGTGTTAGGTATTTCAAGGTAGATGGAAATGTAGAAGCAGACGAAAAGTCAATATGACATGGTCCTTGCCTTGGCAACATGGAAACCCTGTGAGAGAAAAAATGACAATCCAGGGAAATCAGACACTGGGGTCCTGAGACCTTTCTGCCATCAAGCAGGTTTAGAAAGCTAGGAATGGGGCCGGCGCTATGGCTTAGTGGGTACAGCCACCGCCTGCACCGCCCATATGGATGCCGGTTTGAGTCCTGGATGTTCCACTTCCAATCCAGTGCCCTGCTAATGTAAAGGTGAAAGCAGCAGAAGATGGCCCAAGTCCTTGGACCCCTGCACCCATGTGGGATACCCAGAAGAAGCTTCTGGCTCCTGGCTTCGGATTGGTGCAGCTCCGCCACTGCAGCCAACTGGGGAGTGAACTAGCAGATGGAAGACCTCTCTCTCTCTCTCTCTCTCTCTCTCTCTCTGCCTCTCATTCTCTCTGTGTGTAACTCTTTCAAATAAATAAAAAATCTTTAAAAAAAATAAAGCTAGGGACTTGGTACCAAGAATCCCCAAGCCTTATTGAGACAGAAAAATAAACTCAGCTGTTGAAAGGTAGGAGTCGTCTCAAATAGGAGGAAAACAAACAGCACATCATATTTAACATGTACTACGTACAAGTAAATCTCACAGAAATGAAAACCTGGGCATACTATGTAATACAAACATGGAAAGTGCATGAAGGGCCTCTGGTAAAATCCCCTAGCATCCTGTTTATTCACCTCTAGCACTGTCTCACGGTTCTCATAGTTACATGGTTTTCTTTCCAAGACATCCTAGCACTGCCTCACTGTTCTCTTCCATGGTTATAGGGTTTTCATTGAAAAGTGAGGCAAGTGACACTGTCCTGCCTACTATAGTTAACCTTCATGAATTCCTTCCTATTCTCTGTTTAGGTGAGTTAATTTCTAGTGGACAATCTCTCATATTGATGGGACTTCTGTGAACACAAAGGGGTAATGCAATATTCTCCCTTCCCAATAAACCATCCTCTACCCAGGGGAAGGAGTAACTAAATGCAAACTTTTGCTGTTTTTGAAACTCAGGGGCTGTTAAGCTCTCCAGTCTTCAAAATTAACATAAAATCTGTAAAGACAACAGGAGTCAGGAAGGAACAAGTGGAAGGGAGCCAGAACATTGTCATGGAGGGAGATTATCCTGAAAATGAGAACAACAAAGTGGAAATGGGGGAAAAGACACTGGTGGCTACTCAAAGTGAATATGGTTTAGACAAACAGAGGAGACAGGAGAAATTACTAATCGCACAGCAGGGCCACCATGAGGACCAGAAGTCTGTGTCCAAGTAGGATAATCAGGAGAGTGAGCAAGCCTCAACCAGCACCTGCCTATAGCTCTACTCCACCACACATGGGATCCTCCTCCAAAACAATCCATGAACTCCACGAGTCAACATTGAGTAGCAGAACAAAGGACATGCACAAAATCAATACTACAGACCAAGAGGTCCCAACAGAAAAATGACACCCAGAAAAACTCTAAGACCACCTATTCTAAGAAGAAATGAAAACAAACCAGGCAGCCAACCAAGCAAACAAAAATCACATTCACGAAGCCAGAAAATAGAGCAGAAATACAAGAGCTGGAGAGGTAACAGCAACTTGGAACAGGAGCTGGAACATCTTAAGAAACAATTCAGAGAAAAAAAGAGAAATAAATATAAAATGGGATGGGGTACAAAGATCAAAAACTCACAGCAAAAAGTACTATCCAAAAGGATAGAGGATAGAAAGGAGAAAAGTGACCCAAAAAGATTAACATAATTGAGAAAGAACAGAAATGGCAGAAGACTTGAATCAGCATGTTGAAAGAACACACAGGTGCTGCCACTGTGGCGCAGTGGGTTAAAGCCCCAGCCTGTAGCGCTGGCATCCCATATGGGTGCCGGTTCAAATCCCAGCTGCTCCTCTTCCCATCCAGATCTCTGCTATGGCCTGGGAAAGCAATAGAAGATGGCCCAAGTCTTTGGGCCCCTGCACCCACGTGGGAGACCTAGAGGAGGCTCCTGGCTCCTGGCTTCAGATCAGCTCAGCTCTGGCCATTGGGGTCATTTGGGGAGTGAACCAGTGGAATGGAAGACCCCTCTCTCTCTTCCTCTACCTCTCTCTGTAACTCTGTCTTTCAAATAAATAAAATAATTCTTAAAAAAGAAAAGAAAGAAAGAACACACTGCAATCCAGGGAAAATTAACTTATAGTAGACACAACACTGAGTCATATCCTGATCAAATGACATGATTCGAGAGCTTAAAGAGCATCGTTGGGCAGCCAGGCAGAGAGAAATATTCACTCCTGTGGGGAAATAAGTCAGACTTATCTCTGATTTCTCAACATGCCATGTAAAAGTTATACTACATGACACCAGTAAAAACCTCAAAGGAAGAATGAACCAAGAAAAGTAGAGGAGAGTATTAAATATTATTCTCATGAATTTTCTGGAAAAAAAGCCACAAACCATCAATTTAATAGCAGAACTAAGACTAAAATGATTATGAATTTTAGGGAGACAGAGGACAGTATAATGTAGTTTATCTAAACTATAAAACAATAGAATGTCTTTAAAATAGAAGATGAGCAAGGAAATATAAATGGAAACCAGAGGAATTTCATTTCCAACACCAAAGAACTTATCTTTTCCCAAATGCTTATGGAGCCATCACTGAAGGGGACCACATATTGGGAGAAAACTGTACAGCAATGATGACAAAGTGGAAACACTGCAAACAAAGTTCTCTAGACAAAGTTCAGTAGACCTGGAAACTGATAAAACAACAGCAGCCCAACAGTTGTTCATTTTAAATAACTCTTTTCAGATAACTTTTCATATAGGAAATCATAGACTCTATCAAAAGCACTGGTATTGAATACACTACATATCACAACCCCCACCTTGCAATGAAAGCAGCATGCAAAGAAAATTCATCTTGAAAACACAAATAAATAAAAAATAAGTATTAAAAATTATAATCCCATATCATAGTGTTAGAAGATAGAACTATGGTTAAATATATTTACATAATACAAGGGGCTTCAGAAATTCTGAGGAAAATACAAATATTAAAAAATTCCAGCAAAATAAATTTATCTTTTAGTTGCATTATCCATGAGCCTTTGAAGTGCCTTCGTAAAACCCTCTTAAAAGATGGGGGAAAAAAGGAATATTGAAATAAAATCAGAAATTCCTGAATTTGAAAATGAGTAAAGATAGCAGCAAATAAATAAAAAAGCTTTTTCTTTAGGGGAGAAAAGCTGTGATCAATAAACTTCAAGCTAATAGAAGGAAAAGTGCGAACATGTAACATTAAAATAAGGGGGAACCACAAGTACAAAGGCAACTGGAACATCAGAAGCAACTACTTTGCCCAACTTGTTGTGTGTCAACTTAACTTGAAATAATTGGAAAACTTCTTAACAAAATGAAATCATCAATTCTGAGTTAAGATACAAAAAGCAGACCGACCATTTTCCCTAAGAACAGTCATTTCTTGTCTGATAACTCTTGAACCTGTTTTCAGCAAACTTCAGAGATCCTGAGGCTTTCACAGGACAATGCCCTTCCAGTGGGCAGGGCCATTCCAAAGTTTTCCAACCGCGTGCAGGCACAGAGAGCTGGGGAAACCAACTCCCACCACACCCTTCTGCACCATGGGTTTGCCTGAGCACAAGCCCCTCGCTGCCTTCGCTTCCCTCCCAGAGCAGCCGGCCTCCTACCTCTCGGCCAAACAGCCGCAGACCTCTCCCTTGAAGAGACGCTTACCTTAATTCATTGCCTCAGGCTGTAAGATCTCTAGGGTGACCAAAAATGACAACTGAACATATGTGTCCGCTTAGCCCCCTTTAACCAAAGCGCCACAAATCCACGGTAGGCTTTGCGTCTTTCCTGGTCCTGAGTGTATTTCTGTTGAGAGTGTTAGGAAAGGGATATTTTGGCCAGTGTTGGGAGGTTCCGAATTCAGACACCCAGGATGAGCTCATCCCGTCTCAAGGCTTTCAGGACCATCTGGAACAGAACTCCCAGATTTCTATCTTTTCCCCCTTGCTCTGTTCTCAACATAGCAGTCAGAATTATCATCCTCCACACCGAGTTAGAACGTGTCAATGAAAGTGAAAATCCCCTCCATTCCTCATGAGGCCCAACACCATCTGGCCGCCTTCGTTCCCCAGCCTGCCGGCAGCCCTTGCACTCACTGCTCTCAGCCTTTGCACGCTGGCTGTTCCTCATTACCAGGGCCCCAGTCCCGTGCTGCCACCTGCCTCACCTGGGAGCCCTCAAGTCTGAAGCTGAAGGCCTGCCAGTCGGCAAGGGCTCCTCCCTGCCGTCCCATGCCCAGCACATTGTGTTGGGGTCTACAACGTGCATCACTATCTGCTAGGCCAGTGTTTTCACTGATTCATCGTGTGTGTGTCACCAGCCTTGCCCTGTGAGAGCTCCAGGAGGCATGGCCAGTGGTTCCCTGTGTTTGCAGCCATGCTCTGTGGCCAGAACAGTGCCTGGCATACACCAGGTGCTCACCAAGGGTTATGGGGTGGATATGGAATAACCATGCAACTTCTGGGTTCAGATTAGTGGAGGGAAAGCAGTAGAGCATGCTGGACCTGATAGGAGCGCTGGATCAAACCACAGGGAAACCATGAAGTTTGGGCAGGATGGGAAAGAAGACCTGGTAATAGCATGGGGCTGGGGAATCACTGAATGTTGTCAGAGGAAAGGCAAATGTCAGCAAGGTGTGAGGAGATGAATCCCAAATGCTTCTTAAGGCTGCTCAGAGCTCACAGCAGGGCCTTGAAAGAAGAGGAGTGACAGAGCGGTTAAACTGCCACTTGGAGTGCTGGTATCCTTCATTAGAGTGCTGGTTTGAGTCCCCTCTACTCCACTTCTGATTCAGCTTCCTGCTAAGGCACATACTGGGAGGCAACAAGTGATGGCTCAAGTACTTGGGTCCCTGCCACCCATGTAGGAGACCTGGATTGAGTTCCTAGCTCCTGGCTTTGGCCTGAACAGCTCTGGCTGTTACAATTTGGGGAGTGAACCTATGGATGGAAGATATTCATTCATTCTCTCTCTCTCTCTCTCTCTCTCTCTCTTCCTCCCTCCTTCCCTCCCTCCCTATCTATCTCTGTCTCTCTGCATTTCAAACAACATGAAAATAAATAAATAACATGTAAAGAAAAAAAAGGAGCCCATATTTCAGAACTATTCTGTTCCCTCACTCATTTAAAATACTTCTATCTAAAACAAAGGTACTAGATGTTGATCCAATGAGAGAACTGCAAAGCAGTGACTTCTAGGGTTCATTTGAATTTCAAATACTCTTAAATTGAACTCCAAATGGAACATTGTCCAGGGACTTCTTCAACTATAGGCTTTCTGTGGCTCCTGATGTATTACAAATTATTCTAAATTTAAGCCTTTTACAAAACTGTACAAAGAGAGGCTCTATTCATAGAATAGCAACCTTGGCCTCCCACATTGTGGAAGCAAATGTAATACAGTAATTAAATGAGCTGCTATGTTATTATTGCAAATGTCAAGTCCATTGAAGCAGATGTTTCCACTGAAGATCACTACCCATTAAAATCAAACAACCAACAGGCTCTGAACCCACTATTTGATCCAGTGTGTCAACTTCAATGCTAAAGACAGTCCATCAGAACTGTCTTCCAAGTAATTGTCATGGGACTGTTATGTAACAAAGAACCAGATTTCATTTCTAATCACCTGCTAATCACTATAATTAAAATGTGGAAGAGATAATAAGTGACAAAGGTAGAGGTGATCAAATACACTACAAAAATGCGTCCACAGTATTGTGCATCTTGCTGAAGAAATCACTTGACTCTTCAAAATAGAAGACATTACTGTTAAGAATTACTCAAAATTGGAAATAAGCAAAATCACGATTAAGCAATTTGTTGATTTCCTGCTAAAACACAAGCTCACAAAATCCTCTGAGTGCTGAGGGAAAAGCAGGTATGCCAGACTTTCTACATTTTCTCTTCACGGGGACCAACACTTTACACTTCTTAATGTTTGGGTTCCTATTTTAAAAAGAAACTAAGTTAATAAAGTGAGATGCTTTATATTTTGACAGGTTAAAAAAGATAATCTGAAGCATATGTTTTTATTATACAATAGGACATTAAGCAGTATGGTATTCCCCTTACCAATTTTATTTCCGAATTCCTGTTGATCTCTGATGACAAAAAATTTTATTTTCATATCCTGTTTTGAACCAGTTTTGTCATTTTATTTATTCCCTCATCAACTAATCAGGTAATAGATCTCAGGAAAATATATATAAAACCACATCAGAAAAAGATCTGATACTATTCAAAGCATCACTTAAAAGCTAAGTAGACGTTATTACCATTATCAGAAAAAGGTCATATAAATCTCCCTGAAATTTCCCACCTATATTCAGAAAACATGGGAAATTTAAGTGACTACTTAAATGAGATTGTGAAAGAATAAAACTGTCAAGGTTATACAAGTAATGCTTTTAAAAATACTAATTTAAGAAAGCATTCATAAAATGTCTTCAATATGATTTCAGAGGAATTATTGAATGGTATATATGCTGGAAAACAAGATGTAGGTTAGCTCTTTAAAGGGAATGGACAAGTTCCAAATCCTAGGTCATCAAAAGCCTTCAAACCACTCTGTCCTACCATAATTTGCAGATGGACCACTGACCTGGACTAAAGGGGTGAGGAGAACAAGGTCTTAAGGAAGCAGCTTATGATGAAGAGTACATGACCAAGTCAGATTGGGAACTAAAGGTCTCGCTGATGACTGTTGCTATTTGAGCATGATCTAAATAGCCTGGAAGTATCTAAAGCTCATGCCTCATGTCGACCATGGACACAAACCGATGTTCTTCCTTCAGGCATCTCTCATTTTCACTTTGCTCAAGTCTTCTTTTATCGATGTATGATTACAATGCATTCTTTGCCTCTTCTTCTGCTGCTCCTCTGTATTCCTCTCCCTTTGCCCCTCTTCCTGCCCCTCCCTCCTGGCTCTCTGGCTCCTTTCTTCCCTACCCACATCCCCCCTGCGCCCCATCTCTGTTCCCTCCAGCCTCACCACATAGGCTCCTTTTATTTCCCTTGTAGATAAGGGAACACTTTACCTGGAGAGGGATGATCCTCATCTACTTCTAGGCTCTACCTTCCATTTCTCCCTTCCTCTGCGAACAACATCCATTCCTTCTTAATGGTGCACTCCCGTCCCCATCTGTTTAGTGTGATTATCAACAATGGTTGAAGCACATGAAATTGCCAATTTTGGAAGTCAACTGTAGTAGAATTCCAGCAAATAGAATCCTGGTGTTATCCCTTTAATAACACCAATGTCTCCAAACTTTTACCAAGTATACAACTAAAAGTTTTATTACTAGTTTTAAGCTTAATATTTACCTCTTTCAGATCAGAGCATAAAATATTCGGTTTGCTTAAACTACATATGTAGGACAAAATTAACAGCTCAACTGGGATTCTTAACACACTGACTGGAAACAGCTCTTAGAGAAGATAATTCAAAGACAAATTTAAAATCAATCCCACAGCAAGTAAAATCAACTTCCTATCCAAATAGTTCAGTCACATGGGAGCAAAAGAAGCAGTGTGACATTTTCTTTTCACAGGATATGTGCAACCATGCTGCTTTAAAGGCAAGAAATAAGATAAGCTGATTTTATTTCCACCAGTGAGAAAAGTTCTCAATAGAGCAGCTTTCATCAACTCAGCATGGCTAACAAAATAACACTCCCAATGAAAATAAAATGGTAGATGGGCTGAACAATCCAGGCATTTTGTTTCCAGAAGGACTTCTCCACCACTCTCCCTTGGAGAAGCACAGATGGCCCAGCCTGAGAAATAAAGTGCCCTGCTGTTTCTCTGCCCCTGCTGAGAGGACCTGAAAGAAATCAAGACTATTTCTCACCAGCTGGAGATCAACTGGTGTGGGGGCTGCCCTGGACCCAGAGGGTTTTCTTTCCCGACTTCTACTATAGAAGAGATCCACAGTCCCTTTCCTGTCCACAGCTGGTCCCAACTGAACAGCTTTCCAGGCTGAATCCAGGAACAGACCAAAGAGTGTGTCCCTGGACCGCAGCTCCCCAGTCTCAGGCATTGACCCCATCTAGCTGTGCTTCCTTGTCCCCTTGTGTGGAAGGAGGGAGGCAGTGTCCCTTCCTATCTGACTCCTGACTGAACTAGGGCTGTGGCTGTCCCCTTCGCTAAACACCAACCTTTTGTTTTTCTTCTTGACTGTCAGAGAGCCTGCCTGGGAGGAGTGTGTGGCGCATAGCAATGAAGAAAGAGGAGAACAGAGGTGATTGAAACTGAAGATAATTTTTTCCCCTGTCATTTACAGGGTTCTCCTTGAATCATGCCCCATTGGTGATTTCATTTCAAAATGCATTCTTGTCAACTGCAAGCCAGGAGGCCCTTCTCTGGTAATCTGTTCTGCTCTCTGTGAGCCTGGCTTCTGTCCTTGTCTGCAGAGCAGAGAAGTGTCCTCATGCAAGGGAGCCTCTTCTCTGCTCAGATGGGCAAAGTGAATGCTCAGGCGGGAGAGGGCTGAGAGGAGGAGAAGAGGGGAGGCAGGCACAGAGAAAGGGGGCAGCACTTAGGCTTGGCTCGGGGCTGAACTGAGTAAAGTTGACAGCAGCCATTTTGGTCTCTCCTTACTGGTGTCTAAATCAGAGTCATAAGCAATGAAAGAGCAAGAAGTGAACACATTTACATAGTACTTTGGAGCTTTGTGGTGATCCACCTAAAATTTTTCAACTCTATGCCTTGATTTTATGGGAGATATTATGAAACAAAGCTGATCTTGCAGGGACATTTTAGAATTTCAAAAATGACAACTCAAGACAGTATCTGTCAGGCATGTGAAAATGTGACCAAGGCAGGCATGAGTCTCAGTTTAAAAGATGTGACCAGGCTAATCCAGAAAAGAAAACACTTTTAAAAGACAGTGAACCTTGAGATCTGTGTGTAGCTCTTCCACCATGATGACAGTCACCAACAAGTTTCCCTTCTAGACAAACAGACCACAAGAGAACTGTGTAAGAAGCAAAGCAAGGGGGTTTTTAATTAAGCCTAATCATGTAGCACATGTTATGTTTTCTTCTGTACACCAAGGAGGGCTGTAATACTGTTTGAAATGACAGTTGTCAACTATGCAGTGTGGGCGACAAGTGGCAAGAAAGAAAACATAACATTATTATTTAATAATTATTTTAAATATCATTATCATTTAAATATTGCCTGCCAGAAAAACTTGATAAATTTGGCAATGAAAAAATATACAATCAAGAAAAAATATGCCATAAAGAATCAAAGAATCAGAATTTATGGAGGCCAGCATTGTTGTGTAGTGGGTTAAGCCTCCACCTGTGACACCAGCGTCACACATAGGAATCGGTTGGAGTCCTGGCTGCCCATTTCCAATTCAACTCTCTGCTAATGTTTCTGGTAAAGCAGCAAAAATGATCCAGGCTATTGAGGCCATTTGAGGAGTAAACCAGCAGATGGAAGATCTCTCTCTCTCTCTCTCTCTCTGTGTGTGTGTGTGTGTCCATAAATCTGCCTTTCAAATAAATCACTAAAATATCTTTTCAAAATCAGAATTTACTTTGAATCAACAAATGACATGTAAGCAATGCAAGATTGCAATTATAATTTTTGAAAATTCCCTATCACCTTCTCTAATTGAAATTATCAATAGAGCAGGACCAAATATAACCAAGAAGGCAAGCTGAGTTTACCTGGAGGGCCAACATCATTTTTCTCTGACCTGCTCAGGCTCACTTCCCCATTCTACCACATATAAAGAACATTAAAAATCCAACAAATATTTTCTACATTCAGACTACAAGTCTGTTGATCCCAACACTAGTTTAGGTCCCAGAAGTCACATTGCTTTAAATTAAACTGACTACTGAGAAAGAAATTTCCTGTGAAGAGAATGATGTTATTCTTTTGTTCACAGCTGAGATACCTGCTTTCTGATCTGGAAAGCAAGCATCACAGTTAGGAAGTTGCTTATGAAATGGGATCTTAATTTTGTTAAAAATAGAGTAGTAAGCTAAGCCTATTAACAACAACACCAAAACACTGGCTACAACTGATTTACAGATATTAAAAACAAATGTTACAATATCCACACAGCAAATCATATGCCAGAAAGTTCAAAGTAAACTCTTGAGTTGACTCCACCAAAGCGAATCGCTGAACCAGTGCACATCTAGGACAGGACACAACGCAGAGCATATCTTGTCCTGAGGATTCTAGGACACAATGAGTGGTGAACGCAGCACTGATGACCTCCAAAGGAAGAGGTATTGCAGTGCTCCCATGGATTCATTTGCTTCCCTAATGGATGAAAATGTCATGTAGTCTCAGGACAGTCAATCAAAGGGACAAGTGGGAGTAGAAACTACCAACTGCCTTACTTCATACTCCTTTCAATGGAATTCTTGCAATAATGAATCTGCTTGGTTTCAAATATCCTAAGAAAATTACCCTTCCCGCCACCACAAAGTTCACAGTGACACATTAGATATGGTTGTGTTGCCCAGAAGCTACCAACCTCACAGGTGACCCTTCCCCAAAGCTGAACATCAAGTTACATTTTGTTGCCCAACTCTCACAACCAACCAACAAAGAAAACTGGGAGCTTGAAAATGGTAGGACCTCAACTATGCTACAGTGTACTGTTCAGGGAACACAGATACAATGAGGCTGTACAAATCTGCAGACATTACAAGACTGAAAAAGACTCGACTTGTTTTGGATTCAAACACTTAAAATCCATCGAGAGGATGACAAACTGATGTTGTTGTAACTACAGTTTGATAAATCTATTGCTGGAACGTATTTTGATGCTTCTGTGTAATAAACCTGATAGCATGATAACACAAATGAGTTTGGAATGTTTTATTTCTTAAGCAAACATTTTCTTGAAAATGCAAATTGGGGGATACCAGTGTGCAATGAATAGGATAAACTGGTCTGATCAACAGGCCATATCAAATCAAATATTTCAATGTTTCATGCTCATAAAATAAGTTAGCTTTAAAGACTGAAAACTCTCTGCATAGTCTGTTTCTGTGGCATTTTTAAAATTCTTTAATATATAGGAGTCAGAACAAATAAAGAGGCTCCATCAGCTTCAGAGAGGGCCACACGTGGCTTGCAGGAGTAAAAGCTTCATGGAGCCACAGGCAGCAGTTGGGAAGGGAAGGACTGCACACCTAGCTCTCCAGCTTTGATGAAGACAGATGAGAGCTGCCAAAGCCAACAGAAATGAGCGGCAAACCTTATCTTTTCACCTCTTGCTTGCTGCCCATTTCTTCTTTCCATGTCATTCAAAAAACTATTGCTCAAATCACCATCTTATTGTCTCAGAATACAAGTTTTGCTGTTCTTTTTTACTGGTCTATCCCAGCATTTCAGATATAGCTGTTAGCAGAACATGTTGCCCCAGATTATAAATATGAAACTTAGCAAACATGACTACTGGTCCCACACCATTCCAGCTCTCAGTTTAAGCTGATGTCTCTGATAAGTAGGGCAGGCAGGTTTGAAGAGATGTAAGGACAAAACAATGCTTCCAGAGGGATACAGATTGCATTCCTATTTACAAAATAGGACAGTGAAATATTGTGACTGGAAAATGTAGAGATTATGTTTAATACTAAATACACGTGTATACACATATAATGAGCATTCTTAAAACTGCTCATGAAAGCCCTGCAACGTCACACCCCATATGGACACCAGTTTGAGTCCTGGCTGCTCTACTTCCAATCCAGTTCCCTGCTAATGCACCTGTGAAAGCAGCAGAAGATGACCCAAGTGCTTGGGCCCCTGCATATACGTGCAAGAACCAGAAGAAGCTCCTGGATCCTGGTTTTGAATTGGCTCAGCTCTGGCTATTGTGGCCATTTGGGGAGTGTGGGGAGCAACTCGGACTAGACTGTTACTGGAATTAAGACTTATTCTATGCATCTGCTCTCCCACAATATGGCGCTGGGAGAGGAGGAAACAGCTTCTACACAGCTGCCTCCAGTTCAACCAATAAACAGCAGGACCTGCTCCTGATTGGAGGAGAGCAGCGTACTCGGCGTGTGGGTAGCAGAGTTGGGATTGGTGAAAGAGGACTATAAAGGAGGAGAGAGACAACATGCACCAGGAACATCTATCTGAAGGAACACCTGTGCAGCCCCCGAGAGAGCCGGCCGGCGGTGTGCCGCTCCCCCGCGGAAGTGGGGAAAGTGGCAGGGGGAACCGCCCTTCCAAGGAGGTGGAAGGGTCGGTAGCCAACCCGGGAAGAACCAGCAGCAAACCCGGGGAGAGCCGAGCAGACAAAAGAACAGCGCAGGGTTTAGTTTCGTTCCTCCACGAAGAAGGGGAGCAACAGGGGAGTGAACCAGCAGATGGAAGACCTCTCTCTCTCTCTCTCTCTCTGCCTCTGCCTCTCTGTAACACTGCCTTTCAAATAAACAAATATTTTTTTAAAAAGAAACTTCTCATCAGTGATGTCAATCTATGAATTAGTCTGTCTTAAAAGAGTAATGGATCTTCTATCAGTGGAAGTATTATATATGACTATAAATTGTTCCCAAACTTTTGACTTTATAGACCAGTAAAAAAGTCTGCTATTGTATTTAGAAAGATAAAGGATAGGGGCCGGCACCGTGGCTCACTTGGTTAATCCTCTGCCTGGGGCACTGGCATCCCATGTGGGTGCTGGGTGCTAGTCCCGGTTGCTTCTCTTCCAGTCCAGCTCTCTGCTGTGGCTCGGGAGGGCAATGTTAGATGGCCCAAGTGCTTGGAAGCCTACACCCACACGGGAGACCAGGAAGAAGCACCTGGCTCCTGGCTTCAGATCTGCACAGTGCCAGTCGTAACAGCCATTTGGGGGGTGAACCAACAGGAAGGAAAACCTTTCTCTCTGTCTCTCTCTCTCACTATCTATATCTCTACCTGTTAAATAAATTTTAAAAAAAGATAAATGATATTTGATTCTAAGGAATAGTGAATATATTCACTTATTTCTCAGAGATGACTACATAGTTATGAGCAACCACTCTTCAAAGATAATCAGATTCAGGGAAAGCATTTGGCATAGCCACAAAGAGGGAACTTGGGATGCCCACGTCCTATACTGGAGGACCTGGGTTGCAATCTCAGCTCCAGGCCTGATTCTAGCTTCCTGTTAATGTGCACTATGGAAGGTAGCTGGTTCATTTCTGAAGTGCCTACAATGGGAGCCAGGAACTCAGTCCAGGTATCCCACATGGGTGGCAGAGAGCCATCAACACTGCCTCCCATGGTCATTCTAATGAGTGGTCCCGATGAATAAATACTGCGCCAGTGTTGTGGCACAGCAGGTTAAACCACCACCTGCAACACTTGCTGTTCAACTTCTGATCCAGCTCCCAGCTGATCTGCCTGAGAAAGTAGAAGAAGATGACCCAAGACCTCAGGCCCCTGCCAAGAAGACCCTGACAGAATTCCTGACTCTTGGCTTTGGCCTGGTCTGTCCCTGACTTTTGTGGCCATTTGGGGAGATATGTGTGTGTGTGTGTGTGTGTGTGTCCCTATCTCTCTCTGTAACTATGCCTTTCAAATAAATACAATGAATCTTTCAAAAAACAATAGTAAGATAAAATAAATACTCAGAAACATTGTCAATGGGCATCTTTCCATTTGGGAAACTGCACATCACTGAATATCATTGTTCAGTGGCACTGAAATTTAGTCATTTAAAAATCCAAGTGACTTTAAACAGGCCATCTCTAGTTCCTCAGAGGCTCCGTTTCTTTCCAACATCAGACTTTAAAACACCTGGGAAGGGTATTTGGGCTAGAGGTTAAGATGCTGGTGAGCATGCCTCCATCCCAAATCCAAGTGCTTAGGTTTGATTACTGGCTCTGATTCTTGACTCCAGCTTCCTGGTAACATTGACCCTGGGGGGCAGCAGTGGACGCTCAACAAGCTGGGTCCCTGCCATCTATGTGGGAGAGTTGGACTGAGCTCCTGACTCCTGTAATGAGCATCTGGGGATTGAACCAGCTGACAGGATCCTTCTCTCTCTGTCTCTCTCTCTCTCTCTCTCTCTCTCTGTGTGTGTGTGTGTGTGTGTCTTCTTCTCAATTAAATAAAAAAATAATAAAAAATAAATTAAATCTGCCTAGCACTTGCAAACATTTGTGCTAATGACTCTTGGCGTTTACACAATGATGACTTAATAATAGCAGTTTGTGGAGGGCGAGAATTCATGTGAATATTCTGTCCTATTTCCCCAAACTGTGTCATTAAAAATCCTCAGTTAAGTGTTATGTACGTCAGCCCCCCTCCCCCTGACACAAACTGATTCTCCCAGACTCTGCCCTTCTGGTGACTGACGGATGGTGATGGCACAGTAGCCCTAGACATGATGGAGCCTACACTGCTGAGAGGTGGGGAAGGCGGTTAATTTCTCAGATCAAGTCTGCCCTGCCAGCTGTGCTCCCAGATGAAAACCATGCTTCTAGCTGTGGCTGGAAATAGTACCTCTAGATTTATTTCCTCCCTCTTCTCATGGCTACGCTCCTCCAAACTAGCAAAGTAAGTAGATTTTATTTGATAAATTCAGTGCAGTCTGTGGCTAGGCTATAAGATGTTTTGTGTGTAGTTTGGGGGAGGACCTCCATCAGTTCAAATTGTTTTTAGTTTCTAGATTATTTCTTCAGGCAGAGAAAAAGCTTATTTACCACATTGTTAAATTTATCAAGTTTCTTTTTTCTTTCTGGCCTTTAAAACTTTTTACTTATTTATTTTTATCTGAAGGGCAGAGCAATGGGGCAGGGGGAAGGAAGGATGGGAGACAGGGGGAGAGAGAGAGAGAGAGAAAGAGAGAGAGAACGGTCTTTTACCTATTGATCCACTTCCCCCAATGCCTGCATGTTGTTGCCTGGAGCCTGAAACTGCATCTGGATCTCCCAAGTGGGTGGCAGGGACTCATACTGGAGCCATAATCTGCTGCCTCTCAGGAAGCTGGATTGGATGCTGAGGCAGGACTCAATCCCCTGCACTCAGATATGGGATGCAGGTGCCCCAAGCAGCTGTGCCACAGTGTCCACCCCTTTCTGGTTTATCCTTAATAACTCACCTACTCATTCAGACCAGGCTGAGGACAATAATTTACATTCCTACAAACCATCCCACTTCTAAAATGATTCTGTAAATAGAAGATTTAAATGCTTTAAAATACACTGAAATGAGTCAACTTAAGAATTTATGAGAGAAATTTTATATGAAAAAAATGACGGGGTTTGTTTGAAATGGCCCAACCCTAGTGCCCAACACCAAACCTCTGTCTGGGTTAAACAGCTGTTCTAGCTACATGGCACCTCTGCTCCACCATCTTCACAGCTGGAAGAAATCTCAGTGCAGAGAGACATGTGCATAATTTGAGTTAAACAGATGCAGGCAGTGAAGAAAATCAAACAGCTCAGGGTAATAGATGCAAACAATAGTACCGAAACTCCAAGGAATTTTTATTTGTTTTTCAAAATGATGGCAAATGTTGCCATACTTGTGATACAAACTACCTAAACTAATAAAACACAGTGAGCTTTTTCTCCAAATGTCCAAAGAAAGACATGCCAAATTCTCAATCAAAACCACAACATAGTTGTATCTCCAATTTTCCATTTTACAACACTGTGGAAACACGGAATGTAGGCAGCATGAGCTGCCTTTACTCCCGCTGCTGCCACGTGTTTTCTGATGGGATCCACACCACACAAAACATGGGATCCACACCACACTGACTCAGGATGCCGGGGAAGGGGAGCAAGGAAAGGTGAGGGATGACAGAAAGGTTAGGGAAATATGAGTTCAGCAGAAAAGGAGTTACTTAAATGTCATTTTCCAATTCAAAATATGTTTGACCCACTTTAATGAGCAAAAGTCTGCCTTTAAAACCACCAAGTTGTTCACATGCTCAGGGCCAGATGGTGCCCTTTGGAATAAAAGCACTCTCAAATGGAACGTGCCAGGGGAGCACAAGGCGCCCGAATGGAAGAGCACCGCTCCAGATTACAGCCCTTAACTTTTATGGCTGCCTGTTTCCAGTTCAGTTAATGGAAGTGTTTACAGATTGTCACTTTAGAAACCAGGAGTTAGCGTTCACCCTCCAGGGGTTCTATACCTAGGCTTGAAAGTGACAACCATATTTTTTAATATCACCTTAATAATATTGACAATGTACTAGCCATCATGACCAAGGAAAAGATTAGTTTCAAATAACCAAAATCAGAAACAAAGAGTGTGACAACATAATCAACATTACAAGAAAGAAAAAGAATTATTGGTCAATACTATAGCAATTGTATCCCAGCAAAATAGATAAGGTAAGTGTAATAAAAAAATTCTTAGCATCACAAAAACTATCAAAACTGACAAGAGAACAAGTAGAAAATCTGAACTGTACCACAATTTGTAAAGGATATAATCTTTTTTAAAAGATGTATTTATTTATTTGAAAGGCAGAGAGGCAGAGAAAGGGGGGGTTGTCTTCCATTCACTGGTTCACTCCCCAAATGGCCACAACAACTGGAGCTGCACTGATCCAAAGCCAAGAGCCAGGAGCTTCTTCTGGGTCTCCCATATGGGTGCAGGGGACCAAGCACTTGGGCCATCTTCTACTGCTTTCCCAGGCCACAGCAGAGAGCTGGATTGAAAGTGGAGCAGCGGGGTCTCGAACCAGTGCCCATATGGGATGCCGGCACTGCAGGCACCAGCTTTATCCGCTACACCACAGTACCAGCCCCAAGGATATAATCTTAATTATAAAAGTCCAACAAAATGAAGCTCGAAACAGAAGACTTGCTGGAAAATTCTAATAATTGTTTAAAGAATAATTAACACCAATCCTTGTCTAGAACCTTCAAAACTAAGAGATAAAAATCTCTTCTTGATCTCAAGCTGTGAGGCCAGGACCTCCAAAGGTTGACAAAAACAAAAGCCGAAAAAGAAAACTGCACATCAGTAACCCTCCAGAATACAGATGCGGAAATTCTGCATTAAATACAGGCAAACAAATCCAGTAGTTTATTACAAGGAATGTAAACAATGATAAAGTAAGATTTTCCCCTGGAACTCAAGGGCAAGGTGATTCTACAGGAGCAAATCAATGTAAAGTATTTTATTAATTAAATTATTAAAAGACACTCCCCAAACAGGGTCTTCTCATCTGACGTGCAGTATGTCCATTGCTGACAGTGAGGTGGTACTTGAAAACAGGTATTTATTGCAAAGTGCAGAGCAAGGAGCTGGGCTCTCTTAGGAATTAGGGGTAAAAGTTCTTAAACCTGGGGTCGACCAGTGTATGTTCAGCTTGTGTCCAAGTTTCTGGTTTGTCCATGCTGCTTGTGGCCCTCCTCTGGTTGGTCCAATATCATGTTCTGTAGGGAGTTTTGATGATGTCAGAGTCCAGGGCCTACATGTAGGTGTAGTTACTTTTTGCTTGTGGCCTAGGGTTCCTTGAAAAGAAACCTCTCAAGATAAGATTGAAAAAAAAAGTGACGATTGTATTTTTTATACCTCATCACCATCAGTTCTGGGTGGACTGTTGATGATTAACAGGAAACAAAGTAAACATAAATACCAACAAGCACTTGGGATGAAGTCTGGCGGCTCCTCAAACAGTTAAATACGTATTGTACACTGCCATATGATCCAGCAATTCTACTCCTAGGCATACTCCTTTATTAAGAAAACTGAAAACTTATATCCACAAAAATCTGTACACATACATTCAGAGTAGCATTATTCATAATGATAAAAAGTAGAAACAACACACATATCCATCAACAGATGAATTAACAGATAATTCACATCAATATATGTGGTATAATGTTATCTGGCAGTAAAAATAAAATACAGATTCATGCTACAACACGGGTGAGCTTTGAAAACATTGTATGTAGTGAAAACAGGGAGTCACAAAAACAGACATTGTATGATTCTATTTATAAGAAATGTCCACAGTAGATTCACGCACTTCCACAGGGAGTAGATGAATGGTTTTCAGGAGCTGGGAGGGGGAATAGGGAGATGACTGCTGTTAAGTATGGGCTTTCCTTGTGGGGCTTATGAAATTTTCGAGGACTGGTTGCAGTGATGGATTCACAACTCCTGAAGACACTAAAATCCACAGACTCATACACTTAAATGGCATGTGAATTACATATCAATAAAGCTGCTAAGTAGTATCAGTAGGCACCAGAACTGGCTCATTTTTTTCTCATTTTACTTGAACCAAAGTCTACAGCCAGAAAAATCAGAGATGGTTGAAATTCTGGTGACAATCCAGTTTTAGTCTTCTACTTACATACTCTCCTTTGCTATTATTAAATCAAAAAAAGCCAGAACAGCAAGCCCAAGCCAAACAATACAATCAAGCTCAAGGAAAAACTGGGGTCAAGTCCAGCACTTCAACCCTAATGGAAACCAGCAATCCTCTAGCACACCCTCTCTGCTTGCAGCAAGAGCCCCACCAACAGCATCCCCAGACCCATGTTTGGAGAAAATCTGCTTAATATACCTTCAGGTAGTTTTTAATAACCGTCAAAGAGCACTCTCACTTGGAAAATGTACTGTACTCAATGTGTTATTAATAGCAAACTGTGAATTAGGAAGAGAGGGGCAACATTTGTGCCAGGCACGGCACCAGATACTTTGCAGACATTATTTTACTTCACTCTTGCACCCCTCTGAAGGTCAGATTTTACCTCGATTTTTATTATCTCTGTCTGTTCAAGGAATGAAACTGAGGCGCAGGAGCATTAACTAACTCAC
Organism: Oryctolagus cuniculus; assembly: GCF_051225735.1. Taxonomy (NCBI): domain Eukaryota; kingdom Metazoa; phylum Chordata; class Mammalia; order Lagomorpha; family Leporidae; genus Oryctolagus; species Oryctolagus cuniculus. The sequence goes on along the minus strand of NC_142871.1, from coordinate 6,322,379 downwards.
CTGCCAGTCCATGATTAATAGATTGATAGAGCAAAGCCCCAGCCCACAAACACCTGCCATCCTTTACTTCCCTGACCCGCTGGGCCGCCTCTATTAGAAGGAGAGGGCCTTAACGTCCACAGCCTGTAACAGACTTCGAGAGGTGCGTCTACCTATGCAAGAATAAACAAGAAGGTTTCTTTAACCAAGCAACTTAAAAGATGACGTCAGTCTGTCAAAAGAACAGCACTAGATGACTGTGGTCTCCTGTATACAAAGGATCCCCAAAGACTGTGATGAACACACAGCTTCAGACTCAGAGTCCGTAACCTGCACCAGGGAGTATCTGCTACGCCTCTGATAGCAAGGTGAACCCGGAACTAAAATCTCATTACCTTCGCCACAAGCATATTCCCCAAAGAGCAATAAATAGAATCAGATTTGAACCTGCCAAGTTCTGAGGCCTAAGAGGTTCTGATGACAAACTTTAGCACACAACCTTAGATATTTTTACTTATTAATTTTTAAAGACTTATTTATTTATTTGAAAATCAGTTACACAGAGAGGGAGAGGCAGAGAGAGAGAGAGTGCCTATTAATTTTTAATCTTAATGACCCTCATTCCCAAATACATCCAGTCATAATTAACAAAAATCTCACATACTTTAAATAAGCCAACTAATAGCCAAAGAATCTTTTTTGGAGGAATCACACAAATACTGTATTTGGTGATTTAAGCAGTAGCATAAATAATTATGCTTACTTATATTTGAAAATCCACATTAAATTTGTTTCAGCCCTTGATTTCATGTTTTCAATATGCTTCTTTATATTATTATTAATTCTCAAGAACTGGAAATGCTCAAGGAGGTAGGAAATCCTTATTAACCAGGTGCATCAATGAGACCCAACTTGGGAGAGTTACATGTTCCATTTTTATCTTTTTAAATTTAGTTTTGATAAATATTAAATAAAGATTATATACATTTTATTTTCACATTTTCATCAAGATGAAAATAAATTTTATTTATTTTATTTTATTTATTGGTTATTTGAGAGCCAGAGAGAGCTCCCATCTACTGGGTCACTCCCTAAATGCCTGCAATGGTTGGTCTTCAGCTAGAGCTGAAACCAGGAGCTAGGACCCCATCATTGTCTCCTATGTGGGCGGCAGGGGGCCCACATAGTCATCACTTGAGTCATCACCAGTAGTCTCCCAGGTCTGCCTAAATAAGAAGCTGGAGCCAAGAGTCAGGCATAGAACCTACGCATATTGAAGTGGGACACAGGTGTTTTAACCTCTAGGCTAAATTCCCACAGACAGATACCTGCATTATATTACAAAATTTTAAGTGTAATTTTTAAAGGAATTACTATACTACCAGAAAGATATAAAGTGAAAAAGTGCTTTGCAAATAAGTAAACCAAAGTGTTACTCTATTCAGTTATAATGGTCAGGCCAAACTACACACACAAAAAACGTACGACCACATGTAGTGTTTCTGGGAGAAACAGTGGCATCACCGTAGCATCCACGTGACTCTCAGAGGAAGGGTTAAGCGATAATACCGTAGGGTTTTACTTCTTCATCTTTTTCTTCCTCCTCCTCTTCCTTTTTCTTCCTTCCCCTGTTCTTCACATTGGAAAGAGGTAGCTAACAAAACAAACCTCAGCAAACAGCTTCTTTTAGGAAGTCTGTCTCCTGGCATGGCCAAGGGATCTGGTCCCACCTTGGTGTCATGAGCCAGTGTGACCATTTCTGAGCCAACAATGTACAAATGTTCTTGTTTGTACATGGAGATGGCACGTGCTCTGAGATTGCTCACACTGGTGTTTGAAAGTTGATAACTTCCTTGTGACTTCCAACTTTATGTTTGATAACTCAGTGCTTCTTAATTTAGCCATACAAAATTTTAATCAATTATACCCTGATAATTCCAATGTTTGGTTTGTGTTTATTATTTGTGATCAGGAATGATACCATATGATACCTTCTACACTAGCCCATCTATTGATATCAGGATGTCTAGCTATGAATTAACAAGTATCTATCAAATAAATACTCCATGGATGTGACAGGTACAGTAAGTGGATATGACAAGACTGATATGGCACAGTCATGCATAGATGGTGGTCTGCAAACAAGGAGAGTAGAGTAAGGAAGGCAAGGATACTGAAGAACACATGAGTGTCATCACATAACATTGGCCTGTAAGTATAAAGCAAAGTGAAATAAGAATGAAAGGTATTGACTTAAGGAGCTACAAAAGTAAGAGATTTTTTTTTTAACTTTTTTTTAACAAATATAAATTTCCAAAGTACAGCTTATGGATTACAGTGGCTTTTTCCCCCCATTACTTCCTTCCTACCCGCAACCCTCCCATCTCCTGTGCCCTCTCCCATTCCATTCACATCAAGATTCATTTTCAATTATCTTTATATACAGAAGATCAATTTATTACATATTAAAAAGATTTCAACAGCTTGCACCCATACAGAAACATAAAGTGTAAAGTACTGTTTAAGTACTAGTTATAGCATTAATTCACATTGTACAACACATTAAGGACAGAGATCCTACATGAGGAGTAAGTGCACAGTGACTCCTGTTGTTGACTTAACAAATTCACACTCTTATTTATGGCGTCAGTAATCACCCGAGGCTCTTGTCATAAGTTGCCAAGGCTATGGAAGCCTTTTGAGTTCGCCAACTCCGATCTTATTTAGACAAGGTCATAGTCAAAGTGGAAGGTCTCTCCTCCCTTCAGAGAATGGTACCTCCTTCTTTGATGGCCCGTTGTTTCCGCTGGGATCTCACAGAGATCTTTCATTTAGGTGTTTTGTGTGTGTGTGTCTGTGTGTGTGTGTCTGTGTGTGTTTGCCAGAGTGTCTTAGCTTTCCATGTCTAAAATACTCTCATGGACTCTTCAGCCAGATCCGAATGCTTTAAGGGTTGATTCTGAAGCCAGAGTGCTATTTAGGACATCTGCCATTTTATGAGTCTGCTGTGTATCCTGCTTCCCATATTGGATTGTTCTCTCTGTTTTTAATTCTATCAGTTAGTATTAGCAGACACTAGTCTTGTTTATGTGATCCCTTTGACTCTTAATCCTATCATTATGATCAATTGTGAACTGAAACTTATTACTTTGACTAGTGAGATGGCATTGGTACCTGCCACCTTGATGGGATTGAATTGGAATCCTCTGGCGCATTTCTAACTCTACCATTTGGGGCAAGTCAGATTGAGCATGACTCAAATTGTACGTCTCCCCCTCTCATTCCCACTCTGATATTTAACAAGGATCACTTTTCAGTTAAATTTAAATTCCTAAGAATAATTGTGTGTTAATTAAAGAGTTCAACCAATAGTATTAAGTATAAAAAAAAAGGATTAAAAAAAACTAAAAGGGATAAAGTATTAAGTTGTTCATCAACATTCAGGACAAGGGCTGATCAAGTCACTGTTTCTCATGCAAGCTTCCATGTGTCTCTGTTGACATAAACAAAGAGCTCTGGAGTTCTACTTTCATGTTTTCAGAGTTTGGCAGTATCGGCATGAAAGTATATTAGAAAAGTAGGTCTACTTAAAATAAGATTTCCCTAATCCACTTCTCCAGAAGTGATTTTTCTGTGCCAATGGCATTTCTGCTGGAAAAATGTACCCATCCTTTGCACACAAAGGTAAAATTACAGTAGAGCTGGTGGCTCATCATTGATAGAACACATTGGACAAAGGATGGAATATCATAATTGGGTACTTTTTATATCAGTGCATATGAATAGATAGTCTCATTTGGGTCCATTATGGGAAGACCATCCTGAGCAAAAAAGGTCAAGAATTCAGCATTTGTGTCTGCTTATCATATTTCTAGTGATACTTTTTAAAAATAGAAACTTCAGGGGTCAGTGTTGTAGAATAGCAGTTAAAGCCACTGTCTATGATGCTGTCATCTTATATGGGTACCAGTCAGGCTGGCTGCTGCACTTCCAATCCAGCTCCCTGCTAATGGCTTGGGAAAAGTAGTGAAAGATGGCTCAAGTGTTTGGGCCCCTGCACCCATGTAGGAGACCCGGATGAAGCTCCTGGATTCAGCATGGCAGAACCCCAGCCATTGTGGCCATCTTGGGAGTAAACCAATAGATGGAAGATTCTCTCTTTCACTCTTTTCCCTCTCTCTCTCTTTCTCTGTCATGCCCTCTCTCTCTCTGTATCTCTGACTTTCGTATAAATAAATAACTTAAACAGAATAGAAACTTCAGGAGCATTCAGAACATGTTTACTTCCTGAGGCAGAATGGGAGATAATGTGGAGGACTCAGAAAGTTGTTTCTTTAAAAGGCTGACAGGACATTAGGAGACAGAAGAAGGGAGCAAAAGTAATTACTCTTCTAGGCTTCTTCTGGATTCTTTGACATTCAGTGTTTCTATGGCATACCTTAATAACACAAAGAACCCTGAAGTGAGATGGATAGGCATTCCCTTACAAATGCCAAAGTAACTGCGCAGCCATGCTCCAACCATGCAGAGGTTATACTTCTGGGTAACCCAAGTGACTTGATCTTTTTGGCAGCTTCTCAACTCAGTAGCTTTATATACAAGTCAAAGATCACATTTCATAACATGAATTTTCAATAAAGAGCTATTGACAACAGGTTATACCTGTTACAAAGTAAAATAAAAGCTGATCTCCCTCCTACAACACGCATAAAGATGAATCTCTAGTATTAAAGATCTACATTTTTACACTAAAATTTTGGAAGAAATTTTTTTAAAACATTAAAGGTCTTTACATAGAAATTTTTTAAATCAGACACATAAAGTATAAACTGTAAATAAAGGTAGGTTAATTTTTACACATTAAAATAGGAAATATTTATAGCCAATACCAACATCAAAGTTAAAAGACAAACTATAGCCTGGAAGATTATTTATAACTAAGTTAATCCAAACAGTATTACTTTTCACTATGTACAAAATAATGTACATTGAAACAAATAGTGTATTCATAAGAACACTGGACTACAGTGCACTGTAGGCTCAGAAGAGGAAATACATGTTCAAATGGCCAGCAAATGTGCGAAGACGGTCAATCAATTTCTAAGCAGGGAAATGCGCTTGACATCTATAATGATATAAACCTTCACACCAATACGATTTAAAATTTAAAAGGCTGAAAATATTAAACAGTGTCTAAGCTGTGAGCAATTGAGATGCTACAACTATCTAGCAGAGTAATTACTCAGTAGTTAGTAAATTTGAAGGTATGTATTCCTTTGAGCCAGAGATTCTGCTCCTAGGAATTGATTACAGAAATTCTAGTAAACATGCACAGAGAGACTTGCATTAGAATACTCAGTGCAGCATTACTGTGACACACACACACACAAAACCAGTAGAAAAACTTAAATCCCCACAATCGTGAGCATGACTATAACATGAGAATGAACACATCACAGTGTTGCATTGTGACAGAGTCATACAGTGGGATGTCAGCCATTAGTGAACACATATGATACAGCTCTACATGTACCCACACAGATGAATCTGCAAATATGGCTGAATAAAATCACTGGGTTGTAGAGTAGCACTCGGCCTTACAGTTCAGATGTCAGTTAAGACAACCTCTTCCCATATCCTAGTTCCTGGATTCAATTCACAGCCCTCGCTCCTTCTTTTAACTTCCTGCTAATGAGGACCCTGGGGACAGAAGCTTATGGCTCAAGTAGCTGAGTCCCTGCCACCCATGTGGGAGATCTGCATTGAGTATCTGGCTCCTGGCTCCTGTCCCAGACTCAGCTCAAGTCATTGCAGGCATTTGAGGAAGGAACCAGTGAATGGGAGTTGTCTCTCTGTCAGTTTGTCTCTGTCTTTATCTTCCTCTCTCTCTTGAATTAAAAAAAAAAAAAGTTGGGTTACATAAAATAGGTAATACAGTGTCACTTATTTAAAGTTTAAAAGAATGCAAATTACTAATATTCCACATTACTTAGGAATGGCAAATATATTTTAAATGGTATAAAAATGGATGGTGATGACAAATTTCAAATTCAGGAAAACATTGACCTCTGTGGGGAAGAGAGGAGCAGCTAAAACCAGAAAGTAGTACCCTGAGTGCTGAAATTTTACCTGCGATTTTTCTTTCTCTTGAGCTGCCTGGTAGGTGCACTGCCATTTGTACACAGTTCCCAATCTCTTTTGCATTACTAAAGCACTTCACAGTAACAGTAACAAATACATATCCCCCTCTGAAGTTCATGGAATAGCTCCCATACAAACCATTCATTCATCTTTGATTTGTAAAGGAAATTTGACTTGTATTGGAAATCAAGATTGCTAACATCAGGTTGTGCAAAAGAACAAGCATACTAATCAAGTTCAAAGTCAGTAATACAATTTCCATGTATGCTCATTGCATTTCTCTATTTAGATTCTATATCTAACCTCATCTCGACTGTGAATTTACATGTATATTTTCAAGTGAACTTAACAGAAGAATGTGTCTTATCATATATTGTCAGATAGCACTGAGTGTCAAACACTGAGTCCCAAACTTACATTTCTGCTGTGTTCTCAATCCCTAACAATAGAAGCATAAACAAACTTCCTACTGGTTATCTACACTTAAAATTTATTTGAAACATTAAACCTTTCAAATAAAAATTTATTGGAAATCCCTTTCCTAAAAGCATTCTCTTTCTTCCACTTTACTCTGTCTCTTATGACATCAACAAATAATAGGTATTCAAGCCACATATCTATGGGTCACATGTTTTAAAAAAAGAGATTTATTTATTGACTTTAAAGGCAGAGAAAGAGAGAGAGAGAGATATCCAACAGTTCCCTGTCCAGTTGCCCAACAACAGCCTGGACTATGCCAGGCCAAAGCCCAAAACTAGGAATTTTATCCATGCCTCCCACATAGTCTAAAGGAACCCAAATACTTGGGCCATCATTGGCTTCTTTCCAGGACGTGCATGAGCAAGAAGCTGTATCAGAAGCTGGTAGTAACCAGGCCCTCTGATACGACATGCAGGCATCCCACGCAGTGGCTTTATGCCATGTGTGAATCTGCTCTTGCCCACAGCTCCATGACCTGTTCATCAGCAAAATCTTTTTGAGTCCATTCTAAAGCATCACAGATATATACACTTTCCTCCAAAATCTAGCTTCCAAGATCCTAGTCAAGCCATGTCGTCTCTCCCCACAGCTAAAGATCAATCCCTTAATTTATCCCCTTGTATCTCTGTGTTCTAGTGACATTCACCTTCTTCATGGCTCCCAAACATGCTGCTCAGTTCCCACTTTTGGCCCTTTCACTGGCTGCTCCATGTATCTGTAGAACAGTTTTCTCCAGATATCCCCAGCATGGGCAATTTTGATCTCACCTCAGACATCACCTTCCAAGAGAACACCTTCCTAAATTTGTGATATAAGGTAGCATCACTAGTACCAGCCCATGTCCTGTCATCCTGAGCTTGAGTAACTATTAGAAGTTCACCACTCTTCAGGTTTACTTGCTTTAACAGTTGGGCTTGAGTTCAGTTATATGTAGCAAAACACTGTATGCCGATGCACAACTACTATAGGTTATTATTCACAAATAACAAGAAGTCTGGACAAAAGCTGTCTAGGTTTGTCCAGGGGTTACATGTCATCTGATATCCAGGTTCATGGCATCTTTCTGCTGTCCCTTTAACCTGTGGCTTTTATCTTCATGATGTTCTGATAAAAAAAAAGCTTTATTAACTTCTTCTTGTTCATGGAATGCAGTCTCCATGAGAACAGGGACCTTGACTGTCTTGCCCATCACTGGAAGAATGACAGCCATGTTAACAGCTTCATCAACATTATTATAAACCATGAAAGAAGCATTCAAATGTCCACTACTCAGGGATCTCTCCTGCATCCTGCAACTATGCATAATGGTCATACCCTCCAAACTCATTGACTGTATGGATTCTACCTGGATTTTTCTTTAGAGCCCTCAGTTTCATTTCTCTCTTACCATCCTGCCTGTCCAGGACTTAGGACCTCTCCCACCACAATCAGCCTACTAAGCAGCAGCCACCCACCCACTTCTTGTTTCTCTCACAGCTGTAACACATCTGCCAATAAACTTAGCATATTATCTCTAATATTTCTCTGTTTTGTTATTGTTGGCACCTAAACAGAAAGCTCCATAAAAGCAGGGCAATGCCTGTCCTGTCTGTCAAAGTTCTCCCAGGTCTATGAGCCAGGAGCACTTGCTAAGGAGCAAACATCCCAGAAATATGCATAAAAAGAATCAAAGATTCCATCCAATGCCCTTAGTCTCATGGTCAAGTCCTCAGTGCATAGCTAGTCCAGCCTCTTCACAGTGAGGTCTCCTCTTCCCTTCATTCACACCATGTTACTGTAGTCCTAGGCTGTTTCAGCTCTCTGCATCGATTTGTATTTTACCATTTCTGCATAAAATGTTTACCCCTTTTAATATGGGAAAACGTAATATTCCATTCTTTTTTAGTATTTATTTTGAAAGTCAGAGAGAGGAAGAGACGGAAAGAGATCTTTTTCTTTTTAAGATTCATTTTATTATTTAGTTGAAAGGCAGAGTTACGGAGAGAGAAAGAGAGAGAGAGGTCTCCCATCCACTGTTTTATTCCCTAAATGGCCGCACCAGCCAGGGCTAGAACAGGCTGAAGCCAGGAGCCAGGAGCTTCTTCCAAGTCTGCCATGTGGGTGCAGGGGCCCAACCACTTGGGGCATCCTCCACTGCTTTCCCAGGCCATAGCAGAGAGCTGGATTGGATGTGGAACAACTGGGTCTAGAACCAGCATCTACATGGGATTCTGGTGCTATAGGTGATGGCTTCACCTGCTATGCTACAATGTGGGCCCCTAACTCATAATTTTCAATGAAGAATCACCTCAGCTTAGATGCCATCCTGACCCCCACCGGGCACAGAAATCTGCCCCCTCCTTCACATAGCACTTTTATATTGGCAATGATAATAAAATGGAATTTGTATAACTAAATAAAAATTATATATCTCATTAACATATGTAACCAAACACAGAGTGTTTTCAATGTTCCAGACCCTCTTGTAAGCCCTCCAAATATATTGTCATTTCACCCTCAGAACAACTCACTAAGGTAGGCTTTCAAACCTAAGCAATCCAACCTAAATAATCCATCAGCTGTGGACCACACATGTAATTGTCACCAGGTGAAAAGGCTATCTGAGGCAGTGCCCAAGCCTTATTCATGAGCCATAATGATTTTCAATAAAAGTGGTGAGTGAATATATTTTTAAAACAATCAGCTATACAGAATGGGAAGCGCAGGTTGAAGGGGACTGGCTTGAATAAGGGTCTTATGAATAAACCTAGGGATTTAAATGGTATATATGACTACCTAAGTCATATCATCAATGCTAAAATAAAAAATTGGGTTGCATTAATGGGCATGTCACACTTGTGGACACATCAGAGTTTTAGCATAGATCTGGCCAGTTCAAGAGTCTAGTGCTATACTCATGCTTTAAAAATGGCCACATAAACTTGCTGTGTCAAAGTGAGACCCAAACCACCATGTTTGTAGCAGCACTGATCACAATAGCCAAAATACATACTCAACTTGTTGTTTATCATCAGATGAAACAGTAAACCCTGAAAAACCATCAACAAATTATTCTTCAGGTTCCTAATATCATACCTTCTAGTATGTTTTCTATATAAATTAAGCCTTAGAAGGAAATGAAAATAGTATGTCAAGAAGACATCTGAACTCTCATGTTTATTACAGCAAAATTCACAATAGTCAATATATGGAATCAACCAAGGCATTCACCAATGGACGATTAGATAAAAAAAATGTAGTATGTATGTATGCATTGGAATATTATTCAGTCATTAAAAAGAGGAAATCTTGTCATTTGCAAATGCCCACCTCATAGCAACATGGATAGAACTGAAGGACCTTATGCTGTGTGAATTAATCCAGACATGGAAAGGCATAAATATTGCCTGTTCTGTGGAGGCTAAAAATGTTAACCTCATATAAGTAGAGTAGAATAGTGGCTACCAAAGGCTGAGGAGAGTGGTGGAGGGCAGATGGTGAGAGGATGCTTAATGAGTACAGGGATATACTTAAATAGAAGGAATAACTTCTAATACTTGATAGCATAGTAGAGTAATCTATTGACAAGGAATAATCAAACATTTCAAAATAGCTAGTAGAGAGGATCTGGGACATTCCAAACACAAAGAAATGATAAATAACTGAGGTGATCCCTATGCCAATCACCCTGATCTGATCATTGTACATAACATATATGCAACAAAATATCACACGGGACCCATAAATATGCACAAATGTTTTGTGTCATTTAGAATTTTAAAAACATTTTAAAGTAATTAATTAACTTATCCCTATTTTCAAACAGTATTTAATATCTTTATTTTTTCTATGCACTCACATTGTTTTTTTAAAATTTTAATGGAATGTTTTTAATAATTAAAATAAATAAATCATGGAGAGAATTTTTCCTTTACCAAAACTGTTACAGGGAAGTGGAACAAAGTATTTTTTATTTAAGATTTGCTTTTATTTATTTGAAAGACAGAGTTACAGAGAGAGGTCGAGTCAGAGAGAGAAAGTTCTTCCATCCACTGGTTCACTCCCCAAATGGCCAAAATGGCCGGAGCTGAGCTGATCCGAAGTCAGGAGCCAGAAACTTCTGCTGGTCTCCCATGTGGGTCCAGGGGCCCAAGGATTTGGGCCATCTTCTACTGCTTTCCCAGGCCACAGCAGAGAGTTAGATGGGAAGAAGAGCAGCTGGGACTTGAACTGGAGCCCATATGGGATGCCGGAGCTTCAGGCCAGGGCTTTAATCTGCTGCACCACAGCATGGGTCCCGGAACAAGGCATTTTTTTAAATTATTTGCTACCAGTGAAATGATTGAATAATCAAAACACAATTTATATACATATTTTTAAAGCAATAAGATGCAGTTGAGGGCCAAGGACAGAGGTGACCTCAGCAACTAGAGATAATATAATGCAACAAACCATAAAGGCTGGTACTTAAGAAAACAACCTTTTCCTTTTAAAACACTCAAAATCAACATAAACACAAAAATTACAAATTTAATCTACAAAGTAAGAGCCACACAGCTAGCTTTATGTGGAGACTACAAAATGATAGATCATGTAAATTTAGTCTACTTATAAATTACAATGGCAATAGATTAATCATTTGAATAGGTCTTATAATGCATTTTCTCTTCAGAGTGCTTCCTGATCTTCTTGCCCTCTATTTAACATTCAAATGACTCACAACTCTTAGGAGCAATATCAAATTATTGTGTACCCCTTGTTAAACAAATTTAGAACAGTAAGTACTCATAAAATTGTTTCCAGCATAAAACAGTATATGCAGATATATTCAATGCATTAAACAAGAATGAAACTCCATTAGAACAGAATATGCTCTTTTCTTGAGCTAACAATCCACCATAGGATTTACATGAAAGGAGTCCCACATTATGCCACACAACACAGTGCTGAGGTTTACTTTAAGAGGGAATAGGCAGTGTGGCCTATGGCAAATGTGCTCCTTTCTGGAGTGTTTTAAAGTGCAACAAATTTCAGGGTGAATCTATTGCACAGCAGAAATAAAAGACTTATCTTTTATGAACTTTATGAATTCTTCATAGAATTAAACTGATAATACCCTAAAATGTGCTTAGATGTCAGTCCTTTGCAGGTAAAACTTCATTTAATACTCAAAACAATCACATAGACAAGCAGGCACCATTACTATCTCCACTTTCTAGATGGGAAAAACAAAGGCTGGAGAATCCCATCCCAGACAGTCTGACTTTGGAATGATTCATACCTACTTCATTATACATTGCAAAGTCTAGTGGAATTCTAAGTAAGTGATTTAATCTTGCATATGACATTCCTGAAATTTTAACTCCTCTGTTATGAATGGCAATAAATGTATGGTTGAGATGACATCATCAAGCTCCCCTGGAATGGAAAAAAAATTCAAAAGGCATTTAGGCTTCCGCAGAAACAGCGTGCCATCTCAATGCCACTTCAGTGAGAATCAAATGAGAGGCAAAACAGGGAAACTGAGGGAGCAGAAGTTTTCTACTTAGGCAGATTCTGAAGTTCTTAATGCCCAAGCTTCCAAGAACACTAGAAATCTCTTAGACAAGTTTTTGTTTTTATTTTTCTCTTTTCAGAACAATGTTTTGATGAATTATGCATAAGCGGAATGCAAACGCACAGATCAAATTCCCTTCGAGAGACTTAAGGATGTGAAAACGAACAGGAGATTTCCTTTGCAGAACCTGTACTGAGCTTGCAAAAGCCCACACAGTGGAAAAAGAGTTTGTGATGTGCTCCAGAACACAACATCAATGGCTTCTCACAGGCCTCATTTCTCCTCTGATGTCAGAATGTTTTATAATTTAAAAAGGAGAGCTCTCTGCCATAATTAGTCTACATATTAAATCTTATCTGAGTGAAACTTCTGAATGCAAATTGACCAGGCCTATTTATAGGACAGGAAACAGCTGATGGCAACATAAAATGCAATGATAGAAGGAAATTCTCAACAAAATGAGTTCTACACAAAGGTGCCCACAAAAGGTATAAAAATTCTTCCAAAGAATTGTATTCACAAAGGAACATGAATGTGAGGATACAGATGCACAAAACACTAAAATCCTATAAACAACTGCTACCAGAGCACTCCACTGACACTGACACTGAATCAAGAGCTTGCACAAGAGATTAGGAAGACGTGAGAGTCTGTGTCCATTCCCGTGAGTCTCTGTGTCCTCCGTGTTAGCACACAGCCGAAGAACCATCTCTCAGCACATCCCGTAGTGCCTGGGATAGCCCACTGTGACAACATTCTCTTACCTAAAGTCAATTTCACTTAATTAAATTTCTGCTGCTGAATAATTCATGAGAATTACATTCTTACTGAAAGCAAACCAATACTTAAAGAAAATAACACATGGTTTTAGGACACCAAAGTAGAACTCTCCTTTCCCACGTAACTGGTTTCTCTGTAATTGAATAACTCTGTGAAACTCATTTGACTTTACCATCCATATAACATATATACAAAGAAAATAAATAAAAACTCTTTTGAACTATTAATGAATGAAAGCTATGAACCAAACCTATACACACACAGAAAATGAAGGAGAGCATATATTCTCATTTTTATTCATCACAAATGAGTTTGTGGTATGATCTTCAAAAAAGCCTTTTCATATAAAATGTACTTTTGTTCTGTGACAATAATCTCAGGCTTATTACAATTACTTGGTAAAAGGGAAGAAGGAGAAGGCAGAATGTGGTGAATAATCATTTCATTTAGAAACTTCAGGGGAGTAATGTAGTAGGAACAGACACAGACTCTCATTTATTAAACTTTCCTCTGAAGGATGATATCCATATTCAACAAAATCTCCAACAACCTCAGGTCAACCTGGCAACAGGATTGGAGTCCAGTAATAAGACAACAGAACAGTATATCTGAAAGCAGGATTTCAGTGATCAATCACCAAGTTTCAGGATGTGCACTCGGTTTTGTTTGCCACGTTTCCTATGAGACAGGCTTTTACATCACATTCTCTGCTAAAACACAGCCAATGCAAAGGCTTGAGGCTTGGTTTGCTCCAGTGTTTCACCCCTTCTCACAATGCCTGCCCTGGAATCTGAGCTCGATAAGTACCATGGAAATATCTGTGAGACGTGAACCTATTAAATAAATCCTCAGACTAGGTATCCTCAGCCTCCTAGAAGCTAAGAGAATCTCAACTTTCTTTTCTTCAACTCAGTGCTTATCCACAGAAATACTCAAAGACGCTTCCTAAGTCTGCAGGGGCACAGAAATGTCAAGAATCCCTTTTAATATAAAAATAACACTTCTGAGGGTTCTGAATTATGAAAAGAGGGAGGTAAGTAATTCAGGGACTCTTCCTGTTGGACATATATAAACATCCAGACCTAAACAGATAGGGCAGGGGTCTTCCTGCAGGAAGCATTTGCTTCACAGGGATTATCATCCTTTGATTCTAGACTCTGATGCCCAACAGCACTCATGGGCTACTGTAATAATGTACCACTCCTTAAGAGGAAGTCAAGAGGGCCTCCACATTTACCCAGACAGAAGAGGCCAGCAGTGAGGTTCATTAGCAAGGAGGCCCCTCAGAGAAGATGCTGGTGCTGGTCCTGCAACGAGTGAGGTTGTCATTGACACAACAGTACTCTTACACACAAGAAATCACTAGCACTCTGAATATAATGGCATTCAGCCTGGCTTCCTTTTGTTTTATAGTCAGAGAGAAGAAAAAGAATTACACTGGCCATGTATACTGTCATCCGGGCAATTATTTTATAGACAAACAAGAATTCATGGCAGAAATGCATTCAATGCTCTAAATTCATCCAACCTCTGTCTTGTGTTCAATGGAAAAAGTAAATGAGTTTTTAGCAAATTTAGTTTACAAATGAAACCATTTTACCTAAGGTCCCTCTATTACATAAATGTATAATAACAATGAAAGGAAAACAATTTGTAACTGAATGTCTTCTCTAACCATTATAACCACAGTAGTTACATGAAATGCTCATTTATTTTGTAAAATTATAGTGCATGACTCTCAATTTTAAAAAATGTACAGCTGAAGTACACAATTGTCAGGAACTATTTGTTTTTGTTTAGCTGAAGTATTTGGTAAAGGCTTCGTAAACAAACAGTAAGCATGCCTATTCTGATTTATAAGGTACTGAAGATTATGCTTAAGAATTCAAGAGAGATACTCTAAATATTTCTGTTTTATTGACCCTACACTGCAAGTAGGAATTAGCCATTAAATATCTCTGAAAATCGGTTAAATTATTTTTCTAATATATTACATAAAAATCACTCATTTGTGTCTGAGTCTAAGTCCTGGTTCTACTTCTGATTTCAGCTCCATGCTAACGTGAACCCTGAGAGGCAGCAGGTGATGGTTCTAGTAGTTAGAGCTCTGCCACCTATGTGAAAGGCCTGGATTGAATTCCTGGCTCCCAGGATCAGCCTGGCCCTGCGCCAGCCTGTGTGATCATTTTGGGTGAACAAACTAGTGGATGGGAACTCTCTCTGTGTCTCTCTGTCTCTCTCTCTGTCTGTCTCTCTGTCTCTCTCTCTCATCTTCTACTATCTCTCTAACTCCTAAATAAACAAAAAATAAAAATTTCAAAATAAGTTAATCTCATTCAGAAGCACTCTCAGAGACACACAGAATAATTTTTGACTAAATGTCTGGGCATTTAGACATATGGCACAGTCACATCAATACATAAAATTAACCATAAAAGCCAGGACATGAGAAATCTTGCTATAATTACTTAGTTCATAGCAAAGTTATTTTATTGGTATTCTCTTTATAATAAGGAGTTTGGCTCACATAAAAGCAAAATACATAACTGTTCACAATACACCTGAAATTTATGCTTTATGGAAGGATTCATCTAGATATTTATATATCCCTTTAAAAATATATATACACATTTGAAGAATATCATTTCATAAAGTAGAGAATTCTTGCTGTAAGTAGCACAGCACCTAAGTTTATTTTTCCAACTCTTCCAAGGTTTATGATATGATAAGATCTGAGTATGGAAAACCAGGAACATTAAAAACTTTAATAACTTAGGTTGAAACATATTATTTAATTGGCTATATTTTTGGTGTGCACAGTACCCATATTTCAAAATACAGGGCAGACCATATCCAATGACTAGAAGAATTCTAATCACATATAAAGTGTAATAAAATTTACATGCTATTGTTAGAAACGACATAGATTGTTTTTGTCACATCTGTAATTAACCTACCAAATTTTGAAACTTTAAAAACTGATCCAAAATGTTATGAGTACCCTGTATGCCCCTTGATTCACTTCTAACTACAGTAAATATTGTTTAATTGTACTCTGGAAAGTTGTTTTTTTACTTATTGTCCTTTTATTTATTTTTCCAACATTATTATTTATCCATTAATACAATTAGGTAACATTCTTCTGATAACAAAATTCACTTGTAGCTATAAAAATTAAATGATAGTGACATATTCTAAAAAGGCTTTAAATAATCAGTGATCCTTTTTAAAATATGATAAGCATAGTATCACAATCTCATAATTATGTATTTTTCCTTTAATGGTATTAGGTGGTCTTATATTTTATTGGCATTATAAGTTCAAATACTCCTGATGATGTTGAAAAAGACAACTTCTGACATTTATGAGACTTTGATTAGAGCACCGTTTAGTGTAGAGATGTTGGCAAAATGGTTTATATATGAGTTTAATTGTTAAAAAGCAGGCAGTAACAAATTTAACTGTGAGTTTTACGGCTATATTTTATTTAGGTGTGTAATTGGCAGAATTGTAGCATTGTGTGATATGCTTTGATATCATAGAACACATGTTTACAACTATTTACTCACTGCTATTTAACTTCCCTTTATCATTACAGGTACTATACTTGCTAGCATAAGTACAACATGTATAACAAGAAGCTGCTGCTGAGAATAAGGAAGTGAACCTTGCCCATGAGCTACTCTGCATGTGTGAAAGTTACACACACAGCCTGGTACTCTGCATGTGTGAAAGTTACACAGACAGCCTGGTACTCTGCATGTGTGAAAGTTACACACACAGCCTGGTACTCTGCATGTGTGAAAGTTACACACCCAGCCTGGTACTCTGCATGTGTGAAGGTTACACACACAGCCTGGTACTCTGCATGTGTGAAGGTTACACACACAGCCTGGTACTCTGCATGTGTGAAAGTTACACACCCAGCCTGGTACTCTGCGTGTGTGAAAGTTACATAGACAGCCTGGTACTCTGCATGTGTGAAAGTTATATACACAGCCTGGTACTCTGCGTGTGTGAAAGTTACACAGACAGCCTGGTACTCTGCATGTGTGAAAGTTACACACCCAGCCTGGAACTCTGCATGTGTGAAAGTTACACACCCAGCCTGGTACTCTGCATGTGTGAAAGTTACACACACAGCCTGGTACTCTGCATGTGTGAATGTTACACACACAGCCTGGTACTCTGCATGTGTGAAAGTTACACACACAGCCTGGTACTCTGCATGTGTGAATGTTACACACACAGCCTGGTACTCTGCATGTGTGAAAGTTACACACACAGCCTGGTACTCTGCATGTGTGAATGTTACACACACAGCCTGGTACTCTGCATGTGTGAATGTTACACACACAGCCTGGTACTCTGCATGTGTGAAAGTTACACACACAGCCTGGTACTCTGCATGTGTGAATGTTACACACACAGCCTGGTACTCTGCATGTGTGAAAGTTACACAGACAGCCTGGTACTCTGCATGTGTGAAAGTTACACACACAGCCTGGTACTCTGCATGTGTGAAAGTTACACAGACAGCCTGGTACTCTGCATGTGTGAAAGTTACACACCCAGCCTGGAACTCTGCATGTGTGAAAGTTACACACCCAGCCTGGAACTCTGCATGTGTGAAAGTTACACACCCAGCCTGGAACTCTGCATGTGTGAAAGTTACACACACAGCCTGGTACTCTGCATGTGTGAAAGTTACACACCCAGCCTGGTACTCTGCATGTGTGAAAGTTACACACCCAGCCTGGTACTCTGCATGTGTGAAAGTTACACACACAGCCTGGTACTCTGCATGTGTGAAAGTTACACACCCAGCCTGGTACTCTGCATGTGTGAAAGTTACACACCCAGCCTGGTACTCTGCATGTGTGAAAGTTACACACCCAGCCTGGTACTCTGCATGTGTGAAAGTTACACACCCAGCCTGGAACTCTGCATGTGTGAAAGTTACACACCCAGCCTGGTACTCTGCATGTGTGAAAGTTACACACCCAGCCTGGTACTCTGCATGTGTGAAAGTTACACACCCAGCCTGGTACTCTGCATGTGTGAAAGTTACACACCCAGCCTGGTACTCTGCATGTGTGAATGTTACATACACAGCTTGGTACCCCGCAGGAGTGATGAACAGGCTTGCTGCTTTTTCCCTGTTTTATTCTGTTTCTTTCCATGTTTATCACAGGTAAGAAGACCACATGTATCATGGGAAGTAGGACACTTTTGAGAATAAAAGATGCCTCTATTAATAATTAGGATAACAGATGTATTCTGACAATGTCCTGGGCAAACTGAAACATACTTATAGTCACCCAGGTATCAGATAGTATCCCTCACACTGACGAGTTTCAACATCATTTAATAACTCATCCCAGGTTCTTTGTGACTCAGTAGCCTAATATCACTGTCTTATAAAATTTTCCTCATAAAATGAGTTTGTCTTTTCAACTAGTGAAAGGGATTTGTAAGATTATAATAGACCTGACATAACAACAATCAGTTCTTAGAGACTATATCCACAGGATACTCTGAGAAGCACTATTAGAGTATAATTATTTCCATTATTCACTAGTATGTTCCATTTTGTTATTTGCAAGACTTTATGAAATTTAAAGAGTTAAAGGAAAATGGAAACAAATATGGACATCAAAAAAACAGATGATCTGTCACGGATGGGAAGCTGGAAGAGATCTGCTTTTCCTCTTTCCTCTTGTAAGTACACTAAAAAGTCTGGATATTACTTATAATATAAACATATGGAGATTCTGAAAGGTAGAAAGAAGAATGAAGATTCACTAGGGACCAAAGGAAGAAAACAGGGGTGAGTTCCTTCAGATTTCTTTTTGCCACATTATCCTGGACTGGAAGCTGAAAAAAAAGTCAATCAGTATAGACAAAACAATAACAGCAAAATCTTGCCCCCAAATATCCTGCTATCTATCCAGAGAACCAGGAATGAGGCCATCTAGCAACACAGGGAACATTTAAAAAATAACTTACCTACTCTAGAAAAATGCCAGAGAAAAAATATGGCTTCATTCCTGCCCAGCAACACTAGCAAAGAGTGAGTGGAGGACCTAGGTTTTTAGATAAACAGTTCAGTGAATGGGCTCAGTAGAAGAATGGAAGGTACAGAGGCAAAAGCTGGTGAACTGGAAGATGTGGAATAACAGAATTAACAATGTGAGCAACAAGAAAGGAGAACAGAAAAGGAAGAGAACTTCAGAGATCTGTGGAACAGTAACAGAACATTTATCATCTGTGCCGTGAGGGTGCTGGAGAGGATACACATGATCAACTGCTGAAAGAAATAGTAGTTGACAACTTTCCAAATTTTCCAAGACAATAAATGTAAAGATTTTTGAAGCTCTACAAACCCCAGACAGGAAAAATACAAAAGAAACCTACAGAAAAACACATCATAATTAAACTTCTTAAAACCAAAGACAGAAAATAAAATTTTAAAACAAGCCAGAGAATTTTTACACCTTATCAACAGAGATGAAACTATTTTTTAATGACAGCAGATTTTTCTTCAGAAACTATGAAGGCTAGAAGGAAGTGGCATGTTATTTTTCAAATATTGAAAGAAAAGAATTGCCAATCCAGACTAAATGAAAATACTACTTAGGACTGGGCGAGAAATCAATACATTCAGAGGTGAAGAAAGGCTGAGCGAATTTTTCACCAGAAGACAGACATACCCTAAAGAAATACCTAGAGGATATTCTCTGAACAAAAATGCAACAATAAAAGAAGGAAATTTGGAACACTGGGAAGAAGAAAACAATGCAATAGGTTTCCTTCTCACTCTTCTCTATTATTTTAATGTCATTCGCATTTGCCAGAAGCTAGAAAGAACTCTGCTGTTTCAATGGGCAAATGTTTAAACAAACTGCCCTATATCTACCCATACCCCAGAATACTACTCAGCAGTAAGAAAAGAAACAAAATTTATACACAGAACACCTTGGATGGGTATGAAAGGAATCATGCTGAGTGATAAAAGCCAATACAAAAGGTTGCCCTACTGAACAATTCCATTTGTATGACACTCTTGATGTGATGAGTACTAGATACTGAGAACAGATTGGTGGTTACCAGGATTTAAGGAAGGTGTAGGAGGAGGAGAGAAGAGAGTGTGGCTGTAAAAGGACAAGAGGGGCCCCTATGGTGATGAATATTCTACATGTTGACTACAACAATGCTAATAGTACAACTGCAACATGGCAGTCACCCCGTAACAATAGGGGATAATTACCAAGATCCACAGTGTGATGCCTGGAGCTGCAGATAGCATTGAACCTTATATTTACTGTTTTTTTTTTCCTACACATACATATTCTTGATGAAGTTTGAATAATAAATTAGGCACAGTGAAACATGAAGAATAATAATTCCAATAAAAGTTACAGGGATGTGGTCTCTCATCTCCCTCTTGAAAGAATCAAGATAAATGGTATTTGCAGGCTGCAATTAACTCTAGGCAACTAAAACCACAGGAGATGAGACCACAGATAAAGGCAGGCTACGCGTTTTCTTGCTATGGCAGGTTGTTACTTTTGGGAAAATCAGGAAAAGGGCCTAGGACCTCTCTGTGTTATTTCTTACAGCTACATGCAAATTTACAAGTATTTCAGAATAAAATTTGATTGAAAAAATAGCAACTAACATGATGTAGCATGTTAAGCAACTGCTTGTAACATCAGCATTCCATTTTTGAGTGCTGGTTCAAACCCTAGCTGCTCTGCTTCTGATTCAGTTCCCTGCTAAAATGATGGCTCAAGCACTTGGGCCTCTCCTCCCATGTGGGAAACCAGGATGCAGCTTCTGGCTCCTGGCTTAGGCCAGGCCCAGAACAGTGAAGTTTTCTCAAACTTGCTTAATTAAAATTCTACTATTTGTATAATAAGTAAAAACCTGTATATACAGGGGCTATGAGTTTATTTATAAACTTTATAAAATTCTTATTAGTTTAAATGTCTAAAAATTATTCACACATAGGACAGTACTGTAAAAATACTTACTCCATTATCATTGCCTTAACTCTAACTTATTGCAGGTATAGTCTTCCAACAAGCCCTGGATTATTTAAGGTAATCTCTAAGATCCTGGAATAACTGCATAATGCTGATGACAATCATGCTGACGATGTTACAGAGGCTAACATTTTCATGGTGCTTACTATATGTTGTGCCTTTTCTGACAGCTTTAAATAAATTTATTTCCTACAAAATCCCAACAAGATAAGCATTATTATTACAAATATTTCTTATTTTATAAATCAGAAAACACTCAATGAGGCTAATTTCTCTAAGTATTTAATATACATCTAAAAATTGGTCTGCCTTAAATTTGTAATATTAAACACTTGACATGACCTAACTTCTTAAGATCTAAATGATGATATAAACACTCTAGAGTATAATCCATACACTTAGAAATGGAGATTATATACCATGAAAATGCTTTTAATATGATGTTAGGTGAAAGATAATTAGAATATAAAATTGTATATTCGCACTGATTATGACTATCTAGAAGACTGCATAATGTCAAGGGCTAGGAAACAGAGAACAACGTGGGGATGAGAGAAAACTCCTGAACTGTACCACATTTAATTATGAGGGTCAGGGGATGGAGGGGAGGAGAGATGGGAGAGGTTAATAAGTTAAAAAGTTAAGGGATGAGAATAAGACACAATCTCACATTCTTGAGTGGATACTAGAGCCTTAATTCAAATCCCATCATGATGCCCTGGGTCCCATGGTGGTCTGTTCATGACCCCAAACACTGTAGAAGCAACAACCACTACTATGAAAGGTCTCCCAGCCCAAAGCTAGCCCCAAGTTCTGCTGGCCCACCGCTCGTAGTTATAGCTCATGTGAGTTCCATGTAAACAACTTATGCTTTCTCCCCATTGTAAGACACTGTTATCTTTTTAGGTTCGGTGGATCTTTTTCCAACAGCTTTCCTGCAAGTATTAGCAGGAAATTGCCCCAGGATGGGTCCTTTCCCTTCTGGCAAGTGTCTGTAATAGTTTAATAAGTCCCTGTACTGGAGAGAGTTTTATTTTAACAAAGGCATGGGATCTACTTCTCCTCCCTTTGTGTGTACATATGCCTGCCGTGAATCACTGACCTAAGCACATTACCTACTCCCAGGACTTGCGTTGCAACTCTGCCACCTGCTTTCACCAACCAATGAGCTAGACTGGGGTCCTGAGGGTCTCAAGGTCACTAAATCCAAAGCCACTTCTTCCAAACCATCCCCATCTTTTCACAGCATAGACGGTTCTTTAACAGTCCTACCTTCTTGAACCTTGCCTGTTTTCCAAACTCAATTCCATTGCTTGCCCAGTCTTCAACATCTCCTATTCCAAGCATATTCTGTGTCATTCCTCCAACTACGGTGTCCCACCTGAGGTCAGTTCATCCATTACGTCTTTCCTGGTGACTCAGATGTGTTTTCTCTACCATTAAACTTCCTAATACTTATTTTTCAGTTGCAATAGGACAATGATTATGTTTGGCATCCTTATATTATGGCTATTAGGCTGTACCACACAAAATTGTTGATAATAATATCCTACAAAATGACAATCCCGTACAGTTCAACCTGACATTTCTTCCTATTTCAGAACTCCTAAGTGAAGAGCCACCTCCTTGAAGGCAGGGGCTGAATTCTGCTTTTCTTTTGGATCCCTGGGGCAGAAAGTGTTTAAGAAGTGTTTATCAAAACAAAGACTCTTAAATCAATAGATATATTTTGCATATGTTTGCAAAATGATTCATCTGTAGCAATTAGTCTAATGGAATACGAAGTAGCTAATTATTTTGCCAATCAGCTCAAAGGTTGGAGGTCAGTAGATTTAGAACCTAGATATTTTGGTATTATAAAACATTTTCATTCATGTTTTAAAATCATCTATTTGTGAAGGAAACATTCATGATTTAGAGGTTGGCAGGTACAGTAAAATGCTGTTCAGTTGACTGCAATTAAAAAATGTATCTAAACACTTTTCAGCACATGCACTTCCTTTATAACAACAAAATTCCTGAAAGCAGAAACACAGTGGTTTGCGCATAGTGAGCCTGGGCTTCACCACCACAAATAGGAGAAGCAAGGGAGGGTGACAGGAACAATTTGCATTTCTACAGCTCCTTCCTCTACTCAGATTCCAAAGGCATTTCACAAAGCAACAAAAATCAGGGCCCAGAAGGGACAGTGATAGGATGTAGCAACCAGGAGGGCCTCCCCCATAGCCAGACTCAGAGCCCCTGTACATGGTAGTGGTCCCCACACAGCTGTAAACATGAGAGCAATAAACCGCTGGTACAGGTCAAGAAAAGGATAAAACGTGTCTGGGATAATTCAGCAGCCATCAGGAACATCCCCAGGAAGAGTCCATCCTTCCTGCTGCCCCAAAGAGCCCCTTTATCATGCAGATTGTACTGGCCTGCTTCTCCAGCAAGCTACTGGCTGTCCTACTAGGTGATGGCACTGTCATAAACCCCCAATTCCTACAAAAATCACCACTGAGCTGGGATGCCCTGGGAGCAGAGGACACGCCAGGCTTACTCTGCAGTCGCCAGAGGTCTGTTTGAGAGAAAATTTGACAGAACTTTAGGAAAATTGCATGCAAAGCAGCCTTCTGCTGTGCCCAGGCCTTCCCCTTTCCCCACCAGACTCTGGAACTGGTCAAGCGATTCTCAGGAGCTGACTATGGGTCTGAGAGGCCCCTGCTCTGGTACACGCGGCGGCAACCCCAAGCGTCCTCCAGGGGTCACACTCGGGTTACGAATCCACACAGCGCAGTGACTGAGCAGCCTGATTGGGCACAATTTATTCGATTCCTTCTTCATTAAGATTCAAACGGAATAAGTAAGGTAGAAATTGAACAGACACAGAAATTGTGCCTTGCTGCTCCTGTAGTCAGTAAACATTTATTCACGGTGCCCAGCTCGCGGGCCGTGCGCTCTCTCCCCCTCACTTACAGCGGTGCTTCCAATCCTTACTGCTTGCCGTTTTAATGCATAATTAAGAAGGTCAGAATTAATGAAGCATTGTGGAGTAAAGTTCAAGGAATCCCCAGGCACTATTTATTCTATTAGATCTCGGGCATGAATGTCAGATTGGCAGCAGAAGCGGCATTGGCAATCGGGCTAGTGGTGTCCTGGGAGCAATCCGCCCGGGGAGACTCACCTGCACTGTTGACTCATCCCCAAGCTCCTTCCCTGCGAAGATCACACGCAACTGGTCAGCTGGAACCCCCTGTCGCTTAGCAACCGCCTCCTTGAGCTGGGAGATGCTGGTGTCAGAATCGACCTCCACTGGGAAACCGTGGCTGGAGTTGAACCTGACGAACACTGAACCACGGAAATGGGAAGAGAAAAGAAAGGCAGTGAGCCTGACTTGAAGCCCTCAAATCGCAGTGACAGCATTTCTGAACTGACTTACCCTCACCTGCCCTTCAACGAATGGCACACATTTTCTTTCACTTAAAACAAAAAAATAATAATGCTACTAATGCTATCTGGAGCAATAGTTTGAGGAAAAATGGAGTTTCCCAGTAGGATTTCCCTTTCATATATTAGTCAGTGACCTGCAAACCAAAATTGCACACTCCCTTTGACATCTATTCTGGGAAAGAGAGGGAGTCAAGCAGAACCCTTGCTTGATTGGAATTGTAAGATTCCCAGGAGTTCGTATAGGAGATTCAGCTCTGACAGCCTGTACAAACTCGCCCACCATCCATAGGGCCCCTCCTAACAAAAAGAAAAGGCAGTGTGCCAGCAGCACTCAAGGAGAAATGGAAAAAGTCCAGGCCACTTCACAGACCACAGTGAAGACCCTCTCGGCGCCGCAGCTGCTGCACAAAACGCTCCACTGGGGCTATGGACACAATCATTCTCCTTTTCTTTTGAAGCTTCTGACAGCACTGCTCTTTCTGCAGCCACTCTTCCCCACCGGGACCACACAGTCTTTTGCCTGCTGTCTTCTCACTTCAGTGGCCACCACCTTTCAATGCCTCTCATGCCAGAACTCTCCTTTCCACAACTTCGTGCACCGCTCTAAGTCAGCCTCTCATCAAATCTTTGCTAGATTCTTGCAGTAGCATCCAAACTGGAGTCTTTTTTTAAAGATTTTATTTATTTTATTTGAGAGTTAGAGTTACAGACAGATGGAGAGACAGAGAGAAAGGTCTTCCTTCCATTGGTTCACCCCCCAAATGGCCGCTACAGCCGGCGCTACACCGATCCGAAGCCAGGAGCCAGGTGCTTCTTCCTGGTCTCCCATGTGGGTGTAGGGACCCAAGCACTTGGGCCATCTTCTACTGCTTTCCCAGGACATAGCAGAGAGCTGGACTGGAAGAGGGGCAGCCGAGACTAGAACCGGTGCCCATATGGGATGCCGGCGCCGCAGCAGAGGATTAACCTACTGTGCCACAGTCCCAGCCCCCAAACTGGAGTCTTGATGCCTTATTCTTCACTTCCGAAAGCCCCCGCACCATGCTACAAGAAGACTTATCAATCCAGAGTTCTGACCATGTCACCTTTTGCTATCAGATCCAGCAAAAAATTGATTTTGCATATATTAATCCATTTTTTGTTGATATAAAAAAAAGACACTTGAAGTTTTTCTTCTCAAGAAAAGAGGTTTATTCAGCTCCACAGTTTGGGAGGCTGCATGTTCAAAATTAGGCAGCTCCATCGGTTTGGCCTCTCCGAGGTTCCCGTTGGCTGTCTCACAACATTGTGGACAAGTAGGAAGGAAATGGCTGCACACAAAAGAGGCCAAGCCCAAAAAGAGACCTCATTTTATGGCAACCCACTCTTGTGAGAACTGAGGTTCCACAAGAACTAAGAACTACATGAATCCCTTCCGAGTGCGATGCCTCCAATGGCCTAATTGCCTCCTAACTGGGAACCAAGCCTCCCACACACAGACCAGAGCCTTGGGGACACATTCAGCCAGAGCAGGTCTCCAGTGACATTTATTATGTGAGTCTTATAACACTTGACAGGTTCCAGGTGGAAGCAACATAGCACAGAGGTTCAAATCCATCTACATGCTCCTTTGTGGATTTTGTAGGTTTTGTAGCCTGAATATAAACATACTAACCCTCACTCTTTGAATCTCAGCTCTCTAATATTCTTTTATTTTCTTTAAAATTTATTTTATTTGAAAGGCAGAGTGACAGAGAGAAAAGGAAAGACAGAGAGAGAAACAGATCTTCTATCCACTGGTTTACTCCACATATGGCTGCAATGACAGGTGTTGGGCCAGACCAGAGCCTTCAAGATTAAGCACTGGGCTACCTTCCACTGATTTCCCAGGAGCATTAGCAGGAAGCTGCATATGAAGTGGAGCAGCTGGCACTTGAACCAGCACTCATATAGGATGCTGGTGTTGTAGGCAATGGCTTAACCTGCTGCACCACAACATGGGGCCCCAACTCTAATCTTGAACATATGAACAAACCATGGAGAATGTTATGTGACACATTAAATAAAATTTTGCAGTATTTCCCTAGTAACTTCTAGTAACTTTCCAAATAGTAAATATTTGCATGTGTCTCAGTTATTTTGGGTGTACATTTCATCTTCTTTAAAAGATGATAAACTCAATGCCAGGTAATTTTACTATTATTTCTCTTTTAAATATGGCATAATTGCCAACTTGCTCTCAATTAAAATGAGATGACCCACTTAATAATGATTATAATAAAATAATAATTACAATGCCAATAATCATCAGGTACTTACAATGTGCCCGGTGTTATCCCTTAGATCTGGTCAGGTCACCATTATTACCCTGATTTAATAGAATAGTAAATGAGGGCCCAGAGAATTATAATCACCTTCCTAAGGACATCAACAACTTTTTTTAATCAGAATTCACATTCAGTTCAATCTAACTCTAATGCTCAACCCATTTTTATCATCACACACTGCCTAAAGACTTCTCAGATGAAATGTCCACATTCTCTTTCCTTATGATAAAAAAGATAAACAAGAACATCACAAGAGCTTTAAAACACAATTCAGATATTTCTTATATCAGCTGAAGATGGGGTTAAAAAATTTGATAGCTAAGAGCAAAGAATAGTGAACTGTGGCCATAAGATGCGGTGGAATAAAAATGGCACTAAACACAGGCAGGGGGCATAGATGACCACATCAGGGCAAAACCCTGATGTATTTGACCAGTATGGAAAATAGAAAAAGGAAGGACTGGAAGTAACAGAATTTTCCAAATATAGAAAACTCATGAAAAAATACCAATTACAGAGGTAAAGGTGCTTTTGATATACTTTTAAGTAGATTTCATCCCACACTTTTGAAAGTAGAAGAGAAGAAATAAAAATGTATTGGGAGCCCTTGAGGTACACTCACAGCATCCTCGGATCAAAGACCATAAGACAACCAATTCATCAGATAACACACAGAAGAAGGAGGGGGCTGAATGGGACAAAAGGTAGAGTCCCTGTTTTAAACGTGATTTTCTACTACTGTGAACAGATCTTTCAAAAAAGCAAAGCACCATAGGGGGGACATCAGAAGAAGCAGCTGGGAACCATATAAAAGCTACTACAAAACCAGGTAAAAATTCCAGGAGATCTAAAGTTGATGATTTTTCCCTAGGGGTTCAGATTGTAGGAATCCTACTGCAAATATAAGAATTATAAAGAAACACAAACCACCAAATAACTCTGCACAACAGCCTGTTTTATAAAACAAAGTTTTAAAGCTTACAATTGGGTTAATTAAGTTGCAATTTGGATGTCATATAAATACTCCAGAAATAAATAATTTTTGAACAGTAAATACAATATATAATATGAATTTATTAAGGAAAGAGTAATAGGTATTTGACCTATTACATAATAGGTATTTGACCAAATAAAATATTTGCGAATAAAAAACAAATATCTTAAGAAAGTGACCCAGTCAATAATCATATAGCATTGTCTGAAGGTGCTACAGATTAATGGCAGTAGCATATATTGCAATGGGTCTCAACTTCCTTCCCATATGTGAGAAATGTGTCACATCCCATTGGTTCTATCCTGTTAGCTTCAGCCAGGATTCTCCAAAGGACACCGCAGGGAAGCAGTCCACCTGCTGTCCCTCCTCCACTAGTTCTTTTAAAATCACAGAGCACAGAACATTTTTTCCCCTCAAAGAAATGTTTTTATTTAATGAGTATAAATTTCATAGCTACAGCTTTAGTTCTATACTGATTCTTCCCACCATACCCACCTTCCCACCCTCAGTCCCACCCTATCTCTTCTTCCCTCTTCTGTTCCCAGTTCCATTCTCCATTAAGATTAATTTTCAATTAACTTTATACATAGAAGACCAACTCTATACTAAGTAAAGATGTTAACAAATGGCACATACATGCATTAAAAAACTGTTTGAAGACAAGTTTTACAGTTAATTCTCATAATACAACTCACTGAGGACAGAAGTCCTTCATGGGAAGTAAGTGCACAGTGACTCTTGTTATTAGTTTAACAATTAGCATTCTTATGGGTGATATCAGTGATCACCTGAGGCTCTTGACATGAGCTGCCAAGGCTATGGAAGCATTTTGAATCCAGAATCTCTGTCAGTATTTAGACAAGGCCATAAGACAAGTAGTAGTCCTCTCCTCCCTTCAGAGAAAACTACATCCTTCTTTAATGGCCGGTGCTTTCCACTGGAATCTCACTCACAGAGATCCTTCATGTAGGACATTTTTTTGCCACAGTGTCTTGGCTTCCCATGCCTAAAATGCAGCAGAACATCTTTAGAACTGGTAAAAGAGAAATTTGAATATCTGTTACAAAAGATTTATTGAGATCTTAAGTGCATTAGAAAATTTCAAAAAGAGTCATTGTTTTAGGGACAACTCTCTCAGTACAGGGCAAGGATGTGCTTCAAATGTAGTCCTTTAATTTTAGTCACCTAGAAGAGGGAGAGTAAATAAAAGTGGAATCCATTGTGTGTACTATAAATAGGACAAATTAGATGGGATACAGGTGAATACTAGAAGAGTCACTGATTGTTCCGTTTTCTGCTCCTCTTCATGATGGACAGAAAATGTCCAGGGACAGAGATATGAAAGATATTTCAGCTTGTCTC
Source organism: Oryctolagus cuniculus (assembly GCF_051225735.1). NCBI lineage: Eukaryota > Metazoa > Chordata > Mammalia > Lagomorpha > Leporidae > Oryctolagus > Oryctolagus cuniculus. The sequence continues at coordinate 6,293,321 of NC_142871.1, read as the reverse complement.
CATTTTCTGATATTTAATTAAGTCTCCAAATAATTATTAAATGCAGTTATAGTATTAGTAGAAATAAACACCATATAATAGACATATTCAATAGCATCAATAAATATTTTAACACCATGATAAGAAAAAAGATATAAAACATATTCACACTCAATTTCTACATTATCCCTAACCACGGTTCACAAGTCCTAATTGGCAAGGAAGTAACTGGGAGAGAACAGGGTTAATGAATACTTTTCAAGGCTATCTTATTCGCCCATTCTGATCAGAGCATAACATTTTTGAAAGTTATTTATTTATTTGAAAAGCAAAGTGACACACAGAAAGAGACAGAGACAGAGCTAGAGTTCTTCCATGGGCTGTTCATTCGCCAAATGCCTGTAACAGCAAGGGGTCTTCCAGGAACCTGATGGCTGGAGTCACCTGCTACTGCCTCCTGGGAGCATTAGCATGGGACTTTCTTGGGAGCATAGGCAGGACTCCATCCCAGGCACTTTTATATGGGGCGCACACATCCAAGCTGCAACTTCACTCCCTGTGTCACAATGCCTACCCCCAGCATATAAGGTTTTGAGTTATAAAGACAGTATTTCAGTAAACAAGACCCCAGCAGAAGGAACAGGCCATCAAGGAGAGAGGCACCTTTCTCTGAAGGGAGGAAGGAACCTCCACTGTGATACGGCCTTGACTAAACAAGTTCAGAGTCGGTGAACTCAAGGAGCTTCCACAGCCTAGACAGCTCATAGCAAGAGTCTCGGGTGATTGCTGACGTCATAAATAAGAGCACCAATTGTTAAAAACAACGGGAGTCACTGGATACATGCTCCCCACGTGGGATCTCTGTCCTTAATGTGTTCTACTATGAAACTTAAAAACAACACTACTAGTCAAACAGTACTCTATACCTTGTGTGGTTGTGTGAGTGCAGCCTGTTGAAATCCTTGCTTAGTATATACTAAGTTGATCTTCAGTATATGAAGGTAATTGAAAATGAAACTCGATGAAGGGCGGGATGGGAGAGGGAGCGGAAGAGGGGAGGGCTGCGGGAGGGAGGGAGGTTGGGGGTGGGGGGAAGCCACAACAATACAAAAGTTGCACTTTGTAAATTCACATTTATTAAATAAAAAGTAACTATATAACAAACAAAAAAAAGAAAAAAAAGAACTTAATACTTTACCCTTTTAGTATTTTTTATGTTCTACTTAAAACTATTGGTTGAACTCTGTAATTAACACACAATTACTCTTAGGTGTTTAATTAATGCTATAACTAGTACTCAAATAGTATTTTACACTTTGTGTTTCTGTGTGGGTAAAAACTGTTGAAATCTTTACTGAATATATGCTAAATTGATCTTCTGTATGTAAAGATAATTGAAAATTAATCTTGATGTGAATGGAAGGGGAGAGAGAGTGGGAGAGGGGAGTGTTGTGGGTGGGAGGGAAGTTATGGGGGGGAAGCTATTGTAATCCATAAGCTGTACTTTGGAAATTTATGTTCATAAAATAAAATAAAATAAAATACAGTATTTCAGTATCATTCACTGATGATTATGATCGTTGCCTGACTCTGGCTGCTCATCCTGTACAGACAATAGTCATTTGAATTACATGGGGCTAACTCACCCTTCCCAGGAGTAGATTCTGAGTAATCCGCACACTAGCATCATTCTGGTAATTGGTTCAGGGATTGGCTCAAGGATGGGTGTAAACCAATCAGCATTTGGCTTTCCCTGATCACACTGATGAGACTGTGATATAAGGTGGAATCATCCAAGTGGAATTCCAAGATTTAGTGAAGAGGTGCTTTTATATGTATGAAATATGTATCAGATGAGAACTAGAGACATTTTTGCTGGGAGACGAAAAAAAAACAGACCCAAGGTAGACTATTGATACCATCAGCATATAAATGGTTCAGCGTATTGTGGCCAAGGCAGTTCTTCTTTTAGGTTATAGGTTCTCTAGGGTGATTAACTCTACTTGCCTCCCAGTAAGTGTCAGCAGCAGTCCCTAGCACTTGTGACAACCAACAAGTACCCTACATATTTCCAAATGTTGTTAAGGGAGGGAGTTTCTCTTTCACTCTTGATAAAATTACCAAGTCTAGTGTTCCCTGTCATAAATCAACAAGCAAACGAAAATTGTCCTCTTATTCCCCTCCAGTCACTATCCCAAGTTCCTGCATGGCAAAGTTTATAGAGAATGTCTTAGAGTCCTGTTCCTCACTTCCTTATTTTGTATTCTTTTCTGAACCCATTTGTGGACATTGTTTCTGGTAAAGAAGCAACCTCTAATGAAAAAATACATTTCCAGTCCATTTCACCTTTTAATTCTTATCATATTGACTTTAAGAGACAGTCAAGCCGGTGCCATGGCTCAATAGGATAATCCTCCGCCTTGCGGCACCGGCACACCGGGTTCTAGTCCCGGTCGGGGCGCCGGATTCTGTCCCAGTTGCCCCTCTTCCAGACCAGCTCTCTGCTGTGGCCAGGGAGTGCAGTGGAGGATGGCCCAAGTGCTTGGGCCCTGCACCCGCATGGGAGACTAGGAGAAGCACCTGGCTCCTGGCTTCGGATCAGCGCAATGCGCTGGCTGCAGCATGCTGGCCGCGGCGCCCATTGAGGGGGTGAACCAACGGCAAAAGGAAGACCTTTCTCTCTGTCTCTCTCACTGTCCACTCTGCCTGTCAAAAAAAAAAAAAAAAAAAAAAAAGAGAGAGAGAGACAGTCAGCTCCTGTTCTTATAACACTTTTTTTTTTCTTGGCACCTGCCGCTAGCCCCTCTGATTTTCCCACAACACAGGACATATTTCTGTCATTTCATCTTTTGGATTCTCTTCCTTGTTGAACTTACAAATACATATTTCATACTCAGTGTTTTACAAACCTAGGTAAATAAGTTGTCAAATTCAGTATTCTTTTGAACATTTTAAAAGAGAATTTTGGAAACTTTTTTCTTAAACTGAGAAAAGTGCAAATTATAATACAGGAAGAACATTACAATTTAGGATTAAAGTTAGTCAAGAATGAAAGTATTACATCAGATACATATCTATACCAAAGTCAACATTTTAAAAAAAGTTGCTTTGAGAGATGGATATTACAGTCTAATTATTTCATAAAAATAACAAATGCAATGCCACTAATTAAGAAATAACAGGCCCTGCTATCATACAGGTTCATACAGGTAATCTCTGAGTTAAAAGAAAAAGTAAGAAGAGACCTAACAGCAATAGCTAGTGGAACAGCCCCCTCCACCCACCAGGTATAAAGAACAACAATAAAGCACACATCCAGGGGAAGGTGTTTGCTTAGAGGCCTGAGTGTTCATTAAGTAAACAGGCTTCCTGTGAATAATCTTTCTGGTAGTTGAAAGACTCACCTTCAACTGATACAGCATAGGTTCCTCCTTGGGAATGCACGCTCTGGACCCATCGAGGTCTGAGTCATGATCACACTCAACTAGCAGATTCTACAAGGGGCCAACTTAACCTCTTCTTTACCCTCATGTAGTAGCCCATCACTCCAGATGCTGTCCATTAGGGCAATGAACATGACTTTCCTTGAGTGATGTGCTAGGAACTAGCATCAAGAAAAAAGGTACTGGATTAACCACCAGGATGAGAACCCTGCAAAATTATCCCTTCACAGCAGTGAAAAGAAAGATTTAAACTTCTATTTTTTTCCAGAATGAAGTCAATTTGTTGAATCAGTTTCCATTGATTCAAGTCCTATTTCATTTCTAAATTAATCTTTCCTCTCGTAATCTACTAGCCTATACATTGGATAGTGGTGAAAAACAAAAACTCTGGCATTTTTGGAGTAACAGCTCAGTGTTACACGACCTTGCATAAACAATGTATTCTTTCTTGGACTGTTATAGGAATCTAGGTTATTGTTTGCTATTGCTATCTTTTAAAAATTATTACTTATATCATATATCCTAGCATTTGATTACACATTGACATTGTCTTTTAACAGCTTGATGCCTAATTCTTGATCCCTTACTGTCATTTGAGTTCTTGTTGACCACAAACCTCACTTCATCTCCTCACTTCCACAACCATGGTGCAAAACACAAAGCAATATGATACCAGATTAACTTGCCCTGAAAAAAAACTATAAAATCTAGACTAGATGCAAATAACCAAAATGAAAACAAAAACAAATAAACAAAACAAAATAAAAACCCAGATACCTAAAAAGCCACAAAAGAAGGAAGATTCTGTAGGGAATGAAGATGTGTAAAGTGGGCACCCATTTTCACAGCTGCAGCCTGAAGCCAGGTGCCCACTGAGTGGCCGACAGGGCAGTGGGTAAACCAGTGAGAAAATATTAGTCTTCCTGGCTTGAGGGAGCAAAATGCCAGCATGAGGAGAGGACGAAGGACACATCACAGGAGGAAAAGAGTCAGAAAAGGGCTTCTCACATTCTGTTCTCCCATTTCGCTTGCTGACCCCTGAACAATGAAAAGGCAAGACAGACTCCAAGCAGCTCAGCCAAAGGAAAGAACTGTGCATGGAAGCAGAGTCAAACTCCCCATCCTTTGGACATGGACTGTCCAGTGTGCAGAGCCACGTCTACAATGACTGGGGCTAGGCTTAGCCAAAGCCAGGAGCTGGAAACTCAAACTAATTCTCCTATGTGGCTGGCAAGGATCCCATTACTTGAGCACAACATGGGAAGTGGGAACAGGAGCCTTGGCTCTGCCAGGTTGAGGTCAACATCAACCCAGAAAGTGCCTTACTGTCACAGGATACAATGAGAATGGCATGCACCGTGCCTCTGTGCTCTTCTCTCAGGGGGCAGAACTCCAGTCCCCTCTTGATACAGTACTGGACAAGACCCGTTTAGGGGCATTCTTAAAAGTGCCTGCCAGGTACTCTCCAACTTTCAAGGTCATCAAAACCAAGGGAAGTCTAAGAAACTGTAGAATCTAGAGGAGCCTATGGAGACAAGATGACTGAGTGCATTGTGGGAACCTGGGGAACCTGGGAGACAAAAAAGCATATTTGGTGAAAACTAAGATCCAAATAAAGTTTGCATTTTAGTTAATAAAAATATATCAATGTTAATTCATTCATGATAACAAATGTAGTATGACAAAGTAAGATGGTAAAGATAGCAGGAACTGGGTTAGAGTGCACAGGAACTCCCTGTAATATCTTTGCATTTTTTTTCTGCAAAACTAAAACTGTTCTTCAATAAAAGTTTATTTTTTTAAAAAAATAAAAGATGTGGACTGATACCAGACTTGCTTCTCCAATTTTTTTTTCTTTCAAGTCCAACTAAAATATTTCCTCCTAAAACAAAAGAAACAACTGTCATTAGGGAAAAATAACAGATTCCAGAGTCTCCAAAAAGTACATTTCTAATATCTGGTGTACAATTAAAAGATCACCTAGCATTTCAAACAATGGAAAAATACAGAATATTCTCAGGAGGGAAAAAAAAAGCAAGCAAGATGAATCCTAAGTTGACTTTAAGAACTAGGGTTCTGGAACTAGAAGACAGAATTTTAAATATTAAGTATTATTACCCTCAATAAAGTAGGATAAAAATATTTTCGTGTGAGTGGTGAGATAGGGCAAATCAGAGAAACTATAAAAAGAATCAAACAGAAATTCTAGAACTAAATCTACAATATCTAGAATAAAAATTCATTGGATAAATTTTATAACCAAGTGGAGGCAAGTGAGTGTTAGTGAACAATACAGATAAGAAATATTTTCTAAATAAATGAACAGATGTTAGGGGACCTATTAAATGATATCTAATGATGTAACATGTGTAGATGCACTCACAAAGGAAGAAAGAATGAGGCAAAAATACTTGAAGAAGTAATGTCCCTAAAATTTATTTTATAAAGAAAAAGATGGCGCTTCCAACCACTGGAACACTTCTGCAGTGACTGGGGCTAGGCTTAGCCAAAGCCAGGAGCTGGAAACTCAAACTAATTCTCCTATGTGGCTGGTAAGGATCCCATTACTTGAGCTGTGTCTGGTGCCCCTCAAGAGTCTGCCCTGGTAAGAAGCTGGAATTAGGAGCTGGAGTTAGAGCTGGGTATGTAACCCAGGCACTTCATGATCATCTTAATCTCCCAAATGTTTATTAATCTTCATTCTTTTCTCCCTTACTTCTTTATTTTCTCCTCAAACCCCTGTTTTCTCACCCCTGTTTTCTCTCCTTCTCTTTCTTTCTTTTTAGAGACAGAGACAGAGAACTTGTTGCTCCACAACACCCAAAATGGTTGTGGTTGAGGTTGTGCCAGGGCTAGGGCCAAAGCAAAGGATGAGGAACACAGTACAGGTCTCCCACATGAGTGGGAGGAACCCAATTACACGGGCCATCACCACTGCTTCCCAGGATCTGCATTGACAGGAAGCTGGAGTTAGGAATTGGAACCAGGAATCAAATCCAGGCACTGTTGTGAGAAATGTGCATCTTAACCTCTAGGCCAAATGCCCACTCCCCACCAAATTTTAAATATGTGATACAAGCAGAAAAATGTAAATAGTCAAGATGTTCAACAAACACCGAGCATGATAAGCAAAAATAAGGCTATGCTATGACACATCATAGTCAAACTAAGGAACAGATTTTTAAAACATCAAGAAAAGTGGGCCCCTCACATCCAGAGATGCCATTATGTAATTAATGATTAACTTCTCCTTAGAAGTGAGGGTATGACATCTTTAAAATTTGGAAAGAGAATCAAAAATAGAAACACTGTCAATGCAGAATTCTATGTCCATTAAAAATATACATCAGGGATGAGGGCCAAATAAAGAATTGTTAAGATGAACTATAGCTAAGAGAACTTGACACAAATGGGCTCATACTGGGAAATGGTAAAATAATTCTTCAAACTGAAGGGAAAAATAAGATAGAAATTCTGATCCTCAAAAAAGGTATAAGAGTGCCAGGAATGCTAAATACCTGAGCAAATACCAGGGGCAATCACAGATGGGTGTGTTGCTTTATTCATTTTAACTTCTGGCATACATATGACCACATGAGACCAATATTTCATGTGGACTTCAGAGAGCGCTGATATGATGTGTATACCAACCACACTATCAAGGATAGCAGGATGCATAGATATCTTACATGTTTTTGCATGTGAAGTGGTATGCTATTAGTAATAAACTGTGAAAAGTTAAGGATATACATTAAAATTCTTAGAGTAAGAATAAAACTGAATAAATATGGTGACCTGAAAACTACAGGTTTAAGGATTGCAACAGGATTCTAAAAGATATTTTAAATGAATCCAAAAGGGCAAGAAATAAGGAAGATAATAATTAAAATGAAGGAGTAAACATGAAAAAAAAATTAAAAGTTAGATACAAAGTTTATCATATCAGTATTACAGTAAATCTTAATGAAATACCCACTTAAAAAGGCAGAGATTTTCAGAAAGGATAGAAACAAATAGATCTACATATTTACTGTCAACAAGAGCTGCACTGTAAATGCAAAGAAGTAGAGTTTAGACAAAATGAATAAAAATAAATATTCCAAGCAGAGTAGTCAGAAGAAGGTAAGGGTGGCAATATTACTGGAACACAGAATAGCTTAAAGACAACCTGGTTGTGACAAACAGGCATTTCAGACTGTGCTGTCAGCACTGGGAAGAGACAGGCGGGAAGGCTCAGATGTCAAGGTCCTCACCCTTCTGTTCCATCTGCCCTCGGGTGAGTTGGGAGAGGTGCCTTGTACCTCATTTGAATAGACATGGTAGATGGGCCACTCAGTGCTTCCAGCCCTCGGGATGGAGACATACGATATGGGGAGAGCTTCCTATCCTCCTCAGAGCAAATAGGAGATGAAATCTCAGAAGACAGCAATTGCTATAGATATCATCTGTGGGCTTGGGCAATTGCTTTGATTCTTTGATAAGGGTGTATCACCAACAGAATTCCCACTGGACTTTGAACCTCTCCTCCTCTTTTTCTTTTCTTGACTAATTCATCCATTTTCATTCTTAATTATTTAGTAAAAGTCACATTATGGGATACGGAGACTGGAAGGTAGGAAAATCCAAATAAGAATCCATAAAATATGAGGTATGTATTGGTGGCTAAGACACAACTGTGGAATCACTTGCCTGGGGTCAAAGCCTAGCACCGCCACTTCCCTTACCAACTGTCTAACTATTTCACACAGATCTGTCTCTCAGTTTATTCCCTCTAAAATAAGAGACACCACTGTACCTGTTTCATAAGGTTGTTGTGGGAATTTAATAAATTAACTTAAGGAAAGTACTTAAGAGTACCTAGCACATTGTAAATTCCAACAATCATTGCCTTTTACTTAAAGCCCAATATACGGCTTAGAAATTAATGTTGATTGGCATGTTATTTGCACAATTTTAATGTTTGGGTAACTAAAATGTACCTTTTATTTTCTTTCAATAAGAAAGATTTTCCTGATGGAGCTCCATTTCACTCTGTAGTACAGCGTAATTCATCTCAAATGACTTCAGTATACTGATAATGGTATCTTCTGTTTAGATAGAGCTCTCAATTTTCAAAGTACTTTTATATACATTATCTTAGTTAATCCTCACTATAGCACTGAAAGATAATTGAGACTGAATTTATTATTTCTACTTTTAAAATAAAGAATCTGATGCATGGGAAGGAGAAGTGGCTTGTCCAAGATTTACAAGGAACAAAAATCCTGGGGTCCTGAACCCCTCTTCTTTATATCAGTGATCTCAACACTGGGCTGTCTGTCAGCCTGGGGGCATGAGAGGACTTGTCAAGTGAGAGCAATCTTTCCACTTTCTCTTCCTCAAATACCTTCCATGGAATAGACATGGCCAAAAACATGGCTACAGGTGATGTCTTACAATAGCTTTCTGTCCTACCTTCCCTTCAAAGTCACATCCCTCCATTTTGCAGACAAAATGAATACCACTCACACTCCACCAAGGCTCCTCTGGTGCACTGTTCTGGGGTCCCAAACAAGGACACCTTGAATCATGGGTGACTGAAAAGCCTTTTTTAACCAAGGCCCTGCTACCTCACAGTTGAGTTTCAATTCTTTCACAGTTGAACAAAGGTTGGCATTAGGAACAGTGTATCTTTGGCCATGTCAGACTGTGTTCTAGCACCACTCATTAAAAATTCAGATATACAGTAAAGAGGAACCACAGGGATGATAATGTTTAGTAACTATCCTAGTATAGTACCAAGTATCCTTGGTACTGCCAAGTAAGCAAGTTCTCCTCTGGGAGAATCTCAGACCAGAGCCAAGAGTGTGGTTTCAAAGAGGTCACAGTGCCTTATTTCATCCAGGACACAAACTGCTAGCCAAATCCCACTCCTTACCTAACCATCCATTTATGACACTACAGTATAAGAATTCAAATGTAACAAGTTGGCTATGTGGATCCACCTCATTTCTGACAAATTAATGTATTGTTTTATGTTTAGTTGGCACATAATAATTGCGCATATTTATGAGGCACTATGTGATGTTTTGATTCACATATACATTGTGTAATGAGCAAACTGGGGTAATTAGCATATCCCTCACCTTAGACATTGACATTTCTTTGTGCTGAGAACAATCAAAATCCTCTCTTCTAGCTGTCTTGAATCAGATGACGCATCATTGTTATCTACCCTCAATCTGCTGTGCAATAGGACACAGGAACGTGTTCCTCCTGTTAACTGTGCCACTGTACCCACTGGTGAACATGTCTAGTCTGCATTCCCCTCTACTCTTCCTAGTGATTGGGAACCATTACTGTACTCTGACTTTTATAAGATCTACATTTTTTAGATTCACATACAAGTGAAATCATAGGGAATACAGTACTGAGGTTCCTCAACAAATTAAAAACAAAATTATTATACATTCCAGTAATCTCACAAAAGAAATGAAATCAGCCTGTGGAAGAAGCAGCTATATTCCCAAGTTTATAGCAGCATGATTCATAGTAGACAAGATATAGCATCAACCTAAATATCTATCAAGATGAATGGTTAAAGAAAATATAGTGTGTGTGTGTATATATATATATATAGTGTGTGTATATATATATATATATATATATATTTGGTGAAATGCTATGCAGCCATGAAAAAGCAGAAATCTTGTCATTCACCATAGCAACAAAATTGATGAACGCAGAGCAAAAATTAAATAAATAAGCCAGGCACAGAATGACAAATGAATTCTTACTGGCTGGCTGATTTGGTAAAGACAGGTTTTTATCAAAATTAAAAAGCAATTGTTGGGGCCAGTGCTGTGGCATAGCACATATAACTGGTTCAAGTCCTGGCTGCTCCACTTCTAACCCAGCTCTCTTCTATGGCCTGGGAAAACAGCAGAAGATGACCCAAGTCCTTGGACCCCTGAACCTGCATGGGAGACTCGGAAGAAATTACTGGCTCCTGGTTTCAGAGTAGCACAGCTTTGGCCACTGCAGCTATTTGGAGAGTGAACCAGAGGATGGAAGACCTCTCTCTCTCTCTCTCTCTCTCTTTCCCTCTCTGCCACTCTGCCTTTAAAATAAATATTTTTAAGAAAGCAATTCTTCTCTACAAATTGAAAAGGTTATATATGCAGCTTTAAGGATTTGATAAAAAATAAATTAAAACAAAAGTATATAATCGGGGCCGGCACTGTGGCGCAGCAGGTTAACGCCCTGGCCTGAAGCACCGGCATCCCATATGGGTTCTCGTTCTAGTCTCAGCTGCTCCTCTTCTGATGACAGTTATAATAAATCTTAAAAGAAAGATTTATTTTTATTTATTTGAAAGACAAGAGTTACAGAGAGAGATAAAGACACAGAGAGAGGTATTCCATCTGCTGGTTCACTCCCCAGATGGCTGCAATGGCCGGAGCTGAGCCTATCGTAATCCAGTAGTCAGAAGTCAGGAGCCAGGAGCTTCCTCCAGGTCTCCTACGTGGGTGCAGGGGCTCAAGGACTTGGGCCATCTTCAACTGCTTTCCCAAACCATAGCAGAGAGCTGGATCGGAAGAGGAGCAGCTGGGACTAGAACCTGTGCCCATATGGGATGCTGGAGCTTCAGGCCATGGCGCTGGCCTCTCAAGTGGGTAGTTTTAATATTCTTTTGTTTTCAACAAAATTAAAGACAGATTCAGTTGAGTTATAAATTGGGAGATCACTGGAAAAAAAGTAAAGAATAATTACTAAGTGATTTCTGTTGTTTGTAACTTTACGGACATTAAAAGATTGAAGTGATGTTGCTATCTTAAGAAACCCTTCTATCTCCACACAGTTATTTTTTAGAACAAGGACTTACAACTCTTAAAATGAAAAGGAAGAACAGAATGACACAGAAGCAATTTAATTCTAGCTACAGTAAGACTCATCCATAGATACATGTAACAAATTAGAAAATGAGTCAAATTCAAATAAGGGAAGCGTTTCTATTATTTTCATGTTTAGTAATAATTGTGAAGACATCAAGAAATGAATTCAAATATAAGATGTTGTTTTAATATTTTTACACAGAATGTTTTATATTAAAAATAGCACTAATGATATCACAATCCAGTAGAGATTTTTAATACTACAGGCTATGATCCCAAGAAATTTTAAAATATTTCTTGTCTTGTTTTTTTTTTTGTTGTTGTTGTTGCAGAGATGTATTTAAGATGACAAATAAAGATACTTATAAAAATAGTTTGTTCTTGTAACTTTTCATGGTTCTGTCCTCTAAGATTACTGTGAACAATGAATTAGTGAATATTGAAGTGTTGTTCCTCAGGGGATAACAGGGTTGGCGTCCTTCAAGCCTCTGGTCACAACGCTATCATCCACCAGTCAATTTATCAGCTTGTTTTATGTGTGTTTCTGTTTATGGAAAGCTTATTTGATAGTACATGCTAATATTTAATAGTACACATTAATTCTTTAACATTCAACCATAGCCAATAACACTAGAACCCATGTCTGAACTGCTCTTCTCTCACCCATAAGGTACATCCCCACCTTCTTAGGCACCAGGCTTGGGAGCTATCTTATCAGCGAAATCACCAATAAGAAGCACAAAAAATGTAAAAGTTATGACACTAGATAGAGCTCAAGAAGGACATTTCTTTTTGGAACATATACGAGAGCAGAAACAAGAAAGGAGAGCGTCACCTGATTCACCCTCAGCTGGGAACGAGCTTGTCAAGCAACTCAAAGCTTTCACCTTTCTGCCATGTCTGCAATGACTCTGAGAGGAGAAGCACTTCGAGTATTGATTGTAGGGCTACAACTAAATGTTACCTTGTTGGTGAATTCTCAAACGTGGAATCCATGGAAAATGAGGACTGACTTCCTGCACTGCTATGAAGTTATGTGAGAGAGCAGGACAGAAACAAACTCCAAGAAAAAGAAACAACAGAAAGTTTCTATCTATTAAAGATGATCTTTTATGTGTATCACTGCAGTGGCAGCCTACAGCAAATCATCATTTTTTAATATCTTACTGAAAACATTCTGAAAGTTAATGCAGTTGCTTATAATAAATATTTATAAATAAATATATTTAAATAACTAAGTTACAATATGAAAACATTGAAATGGTTTAGACCTATTATACTATGTTTTATGTCTACTTAAAAATATGCAAGGAAGTACATGGTTCCCCAGGGTAAGTACTTTCACAAATCTCCATGAGGAAACTGGTGTGAAGATTACTATAATATAAATGGAAGCCAAAATCACAATAATGCTGATTAATACAAACAAATAAATGATACTACACTAAACCCAAATTGAATCCCTAACTTAGAATCACTTGGTGGAAAACAATGACCCTTTAGTGATGCACACACAGACCCTGGGATCACACTGTAATGAGGCTTGTGCTTTGGTTGGTTGTTAAATCATAGCTGAAATGTTTCTTGCAGATCTTTTTCTCATTTTTCATGTATAATTTTATAGAAAGCTTTTAATAAATATAAATTTCGTAAGTACAACATTTGGATTATAGTGGTTCTTCCCCCCATACCCGCCCTCCCACTCCAAAACTGTCCCACCTCCTACTCCCCCTCCCATCCCATTCTTCATTAAGATTCATTTTCAGTTATCTTTATATACAGAAGATCAACTCTGTACTAAGTAAAGGTTTTAATAGTTTGCACCAACACAGACACACAAAGCATAAAGTACTGCTTGAAGACTAGCTTTACCGTTAATTCTCATAGTACAAATTAAGGACAGAGGTCCTAAATGGGGCTCAAGTGCACAGTGACTGCTGTTGCTGATTTAACAATTGACACACTTATTTATGTTAGTGATCACCCGAGGCTCTTGTCATGAGCTGTAAAGGCTATGGAAGCCTCTGGAGTCCACAAACTCCGACACTATTTAGGCAGGGCCATAATCAAAGTGGAAGTTCTCTCCTCCCTTCAGAGAAAGGTACCTCCTTCTTTGATGGCCCCTTCTTTCCACTGGAATCTCACTCACATTTTTTGACATGCTTCTGCTCAGTGACAGAGGCCAATCAGGAGAGGTCAAATGCTGTGTGATTCACTCACAAGAAAGGTTTAGAACATGTGCACACACAGACACAGCACCTTAGTGATTGTCCAGGGTGCTGATGGAGGGTGTTTCGGGTGAAAGGGGAGTTATTGCAAGGGCCCAGGGGGATTCTTTTGGGGATGATGAATCTTCTAAATAAATTGTGGTGAAGCTAAAAGCAAACTCCATGGATATACAAGAGTTCTTCAAAGCATTCTTGGAAAAATGGAATTAAAAGGTGAATTTATTATGGTACAATAAATTTTGAAAGCCATGAATGAGGTTTTCGTAATATGCATTTTCCACCAATTTCTGAATATCTTTCTTATGCACGGATTTCAAAATTTTTTTGGCAACAAAGTTTAATTCCATTTTCCACCCGCTTTTTGAAGTACCATTGTACTCAAAATCATTTAATTATATATTTTTAGTGGGTGAATTTTATAGTATGTGAATTAGGTTTTAGCAAAACTATCATTTCCCCCATACCACTCCTGCCCCCAAAACACAACCTCTTCTCTGTATACCCATAAATTGTTGGGAAAAAGACAACTATTTTAGCATGGAATAAACAAATTCATGAGTATACATCCACTTCATTTTTAATGGCACACTTCCCTATTTTTATCCATTACAGAAGCTTGCAATTTTGAGGAGAAACTTAACAAATTTTGTAAACATCATGTCTTGCAGTTAGATGTTTGTTTGTTTTTATTATGTGACAAAGTTTTCTTGTTAAGTGTCTCACAGTTGCCGTACCTACAAGTGTTTTATGGACCTGAAATACTGCTAATAGAATCTTAAAAAAAAGGAGACATATATTTCAACATTTAATATAGCACATCTAATTTTCTCAAATTACTCACACACTTCTAATTTCCATATGTTCTAAAGTCAGGATGAATAAGATTCAGACAAAATTGCTGGTGACATTAAAATTCATTCATTCATACTTTCAACAAATATTTACTGACTAAGTAACTAAGTGCTAGGCACAGTGCTAGAAACGGATGTCATGAAAATGAATAACACAGCCTGGGGCAGAAATGTTAAAACCGAATCACGTACAAGAATATGATGAATGCTATATTGGGGTCTGTACCATGTGCACCATACCAAATGTTTGGGGAGCAGAGAGAGGGAGTGGCTAAAAGCTGGAGGAGTTATAGAAGATAAAAGGAAAATGTGTGACTATTAGAGAAAAAGAAGTAGCAGGTTTTCAGGTAGAGATTTTTTTTTTAATTGCTACAGATCAAAGTCATAGTTTACTAACTGATCTTTTAGAAAAAAACAAGGTCTTTGCATTACTCATGGGGTTATCATTACTAAGGATACATATACTTGTGGTTGTGAGCAGAGTTGGCAGGGTCTCATCACCATGAGAACTATGGAGGTTTCCTTAAAGCTTTCCAAATGCTAATTTTCTATTATAAACACATATACACACACACACACAAAAAAAAAGTCAATAACTCATCTTTCATTATCAAGATAAGTTAACTAACCAGAAATACTCTGGTCATCATACTTTTTTCAAAAGGAAAATATTCAAATATCTACATTTACATTCTGAATTGCATGGTATTCTATAAGTTGTTCCATGATTATTAGCTGTACACAAAGGCCAATACCCGGTTAACTAATGTATACTACCAATGAAATTGACATTAGATACAGGATTGCACATGGTTCCCCACACATCTATTTCTCAACTATGTAAATGTATAGAAATATCAGAAATGCCAGGCACAGCTCATTCCAACTTGGCTTTCATGACAAATGTGTATGTATGAGTGTGTACTCTCTAAGTGTGTGTGTGTGTGTGCGCATGTGTGTGTGTACTCTACTGTGTTATAAGCTGTAAGCAACATTCCCAATGGGAATGAATGAATCTTCTCATCACAAATAGTTCTATAGGTTCAATTGCGATAACTATGTGCCTTGAACAAACATATTACAGATCCACGAGATGATTTGCTAGACTAACCACATGAAGTTCAGGAATAAGAGTGGAAGGAAACTTTATTTTACCCAACAGCTTTCACACTCATCTTTGAACTTGTTAATACTTGCTTAGATGCAAAGTCTCCACATGAGTTTCTATTAAATCACTTAACGCCCCTGGCTGCAATTTCCTCCATTATTAAGCGACAGTAATGCTCCTAACCTTTTTCAAATGATTACATATCAGGGCAAAAAATAACAAAAATTATAGTAGACATTATTCAAGTAAAAAGTTGCCCATGAAGTCATTTTAAGGTTAACATGGTACAAAAGAAAACAGAAGCCAAATTTTTGCACTGGGAGGTCATTCTCCATGGGTCTCCTGCCTCTTTGCAATCTTGCCTCGCTGCCTCAGTGTGGAGCCACTACATTTTCAAGGAGGTTGGCTTTACAAAGACGGAGACTGACTCTGTCTCTGACGCAAAAGGCAGGCTGACTCACTGTCTAGTAAAGAGACTCAGGTTCCCATTTGTCTGGGTTCCTTTCCTTTAACAGAGCCTGTTGTGTGGGCAGATGGTACTGGTCCGTGTCAAGTTTGTACAAAACCGGGACTTGTGAGATGCTGACAATGTGCCTGCCACTACTGCTCTGAGGAACAAACCATCCTCTTCCCAGATCCAGGAGTCTCGTGTCCTCCCAGCATCCACAAAACTGCGGAAGGATGGCAAGGAGGGAAAAATCTCAGACGCTTTGTTGTTTCTGACCCTGCGCACCATTTCTTCCACGTAGGCATCGACTCACTCTCTGGGGTGTTTTTTGTTTTTACCTTTGGCACTCCACAAAGCATTTTTAAAACATAAAAATGAACTGTGGTCTGAAATCAATACTGGTCTTTATTTTAATCAAAGGCTTTCCACATTTTGTTCATGTTGAGATGAGATCATGAGGTAATGTATAAGCTTTGGTGATGATACTTGCTGGTACTTCCAAACCTAATGTTTTTCATGCCAACTTGGAAGATAGCAAGCATTGTTTTTCTTTGCTATTCAAAAACCTGATGCTGACACAAAGATGATTACCTTTTTTCAAACACTTAAGTCTTAAATCCAAATTGACTATATCTCTGTTAATGGGAATCTGGTATCCACCATGACATAAATGTAGTAGCAGATACATTGAATAAATTGATCGATGAAGTTTGCAAACCACACTGTAATTAAGCAAAAAAGAATTTAGTTTTTAATAAATTTTAGTCATTGGAGATCATTATGTTTAGCTCATCCTCAAAAGACAAAGATCATGTTTTCTTTGATTTAAGGTAACTAATATATAGAGTACAAAAATAGGTAATGTATACAAGTGAAATTGATATTTTGAGATTTGATTATTGTTTATAGCCCTTGTGGATACTCCTGAGGAACAGTGGTGTTTCTACTTACTGCTTGTTGAATTATTTGTTTAGTGGAGGATTAAGCTTGTGATTATAAACTAAATTAAAAGTGCATAGCTGCAAAAATTAAAAGAAAAATAAGAAAGGAAAGATGAGGAAGAGTGGGAGTGAGGAAGGGAAGGAGAGTAAGGTAGAAAGTATCATTATGTTTTTAAAACTGTATATATGAAATACATGAAATACATGAAAGGTGTTCCCTTTATATAAACAAAAATTAATTTTAATAAAACTTATTTTTGTTAAAGAAAGATTAAGCTTTAATTTTAAAAGTTCTAGATATTTTACGACTGAATACTATTCCACTGTGTGTATATACCAGATTTTCCTCATCCAGTCAAAATGTTTGGAACTGAACATTGTTATAATCAATGAAATAAGCCAGGAACAGAAAGACAGATAAAGTATGTTTTCTCTGATAAGTAGAAATTTAAAAATTTGCATCTAAATCTCAAATATTAATTATTAGAAGCTGGGAAGAATCAGGGGCACAAGGGATAAATGGAAATTCGATAACAGGTACCAAAACAACATTAGGAGGAAGGAACCGTTTCTAGCATTCCACAGCACGGTTGTGTGTGGTATGTGTGGGGCGGGGGAGGGGTAACTATAATTCACAACAATGCATTATATACTGTACAAAGAACTGGAGGGGAGAAGCTGGTAGGTTCTAACATAAAGAAGAGATAAGGAAATGCAAAAACTAATTGCCTGATTTGATCAGTTTTCAGTCTATCCGTGGGTTGAAATAGTGCACTATTCCCCATAAGAATGTGCATGTTAATCAAAGTTGTTTAAAATTTCTAAATATTCCCATAAATAATACAAAAGCCATCTAAGTGGCAAACTTTCAAAGCCATGTCCCAGTCCATTACAAATCTGTCTACAAGTACAAGTTGTAAAAGCCTGCCTGTCCCCTTCTAACCAATGTTAGCGTCTCTGTCACTCCACTGAGAACGCTGAGAAAGCTGAGTGCAGTCTTGGATCCAGGTGCCCTCACTGGTCTGCACATTCACCGTGGCTCTGCATCTGTGGAGCTACCCATATTCTACACCTCTCGACACAACTGAGAGGGTGCTTACCTTAAAATTCCTAGAGCTTATGGAAATGTCCCAAAGATTATTCAGCATCAGGCTCACTGCTTACTTGTAAGACCTCACTTCCATAAGTATTGAAAAGAGAAACCAGTGGGGGAGTCAAAACAGCTATGTCCAAGCTTTCAGGACTCCAAAAAGCAGATTAGTGTATCTCCCCACTAGTCCTAATTTGACACAATGGGATATATCACAATTTGTTTGCTTTTAATACATTGGCCCTTTATTTTCCTTCAGTTTCAGATCTCTGAACAGTCTGGGACCTACTTACAGAATGGACGCAACGTTCAGCAGGGTTCCTCTTTCCGAGGAAAGGGTCACCTGCCATCGCACCAGTTCTGCACCTGCCTCTGGAAGTAGATTGTAGGGATTCTCCTATGCTTCTCAGTACTGCAATAAAAGCTTCTGATTGCCTTTCAGAAGACACATGGATATCCTTTTTACTGAAATATAATTCACACACTATAAACTGCATTCTTTTAAAGTGCACAAAAGCATTCTTTTTAGTTTATTCACAGAGTTGGACAACCATCATCACTACCTAGTTCCCTCAAAAATCCTGTAACCATGAATTAGCATTCATTCTCCATCATCCTCTTTCTCCAGCTCCAGGCAGCCACTCATTCACTTTCTTTCTCTACAGATTTGCCAATTCTGGATATTTTGTATAAATGTATTCATATACTGTGTGCCCTGCTGTGTCTGGATCATTCTTCTTGGCATGCTTTCAAGAGGTTCTTCCATGTTGTGTGGGGATCAACACTTGATTCATTTGATGTGTAAATAACACTTCATGGTATGGATACACTACATGTGTCCATCAATAAATGAATGGACATTTGGACATTTGGGTTGCTCCTACTTTTTTTCCACCATTTTTTTATAAGTAGTGCCACTATGAACATTGTATTTAAGTTTTCATATGGACTTTTTCTTTTCAATTTCTGAGTTTTACCTTTTGCTGAATCATATGGTAGACAACTCTGTTTAATTGTTAAAAGAATGGCCAAACCTTAATAGATTTTTTAATGTGGTATAAATGTGAGAGTCTCATTCAATTCTGTCAAACCAGAAATGCCTAAATTTTTGAGGAGCTATCATACTACTTTTCACAACAGTTGCACAATTGTACATCCCCACTGGCAATACACAAGGCTTCTAATTTTGCCACATTTTCACCAACATTTGATATTTTTTAATACAGCCATCCTACTGGCTGTGAAGTTAGGCTTAAGTTTTTAAACAAGCATTTCATACAGCCATGTGTATGTTTGAATTTTAGTGCTTTGTCATGGTAAGGTTTGGGTTGTGTGGAAAATTAATATTATGAAAGTTTTTCTAGAAATTAGCTACACAGTTCTGCATGAATTTAGAAATCACATTTTCCCATTTGCAACCAAGGTTAGCAGTATGGCCTCTTAAAAGTAATGTAATCTGTTCTCTTGGATAAAGTTCACCTTAAATTTCAATATCATTCCTCACTAGCATTAAAATTACCCAATTTCTCATAACACCCCAAAAACTCTATTCACCAATTGAAACTTAGGTTTCTAGTTGGCAAGACCCTTTGAAAGACAAAACCAGGGCCAGTGCCGTGGCGTACGAGGTTAATCCTCCACCTGCGGCACCAGCATCCCATATGGGCGCCAGTTCTAGTCCCGGCTGCTCCTCTTCCAGTCCAGATCTCTGCTGTGGCCTGGGATAGCAGTAGAGGATGGCCCAAGTGCTTGGGCACCTATACCACGTGGGAGACCAGGAAGAGGCACCTGGCTCCTGGTTCGGATCGGCGCAGCGCCGGCCGTTGTGGCCATTTGGAAAGTGAACCAACGGAAGGAAGACCTTTCTCTCTCTCTCTCTCTCTCTCTCTCTCACTGTCTGTAATTCTACCTGTCAAATAAATAAATCTTTTTTTTAATTAGATAAATGGGGAGTCAAGGGGATGTATTTCTTTTTTTATTATTTATTTATTTGAAAGGTAGAGTTACAGTGAGAGAGAGAGAGAGAGAGAGAAAGGTCTTCCTTCCGTTGGTTCACTTTCCAATTGGCCGCTATGGCCGGCGCTGCACTGATCCGAACCAGGAGCCAGGTGCCTCTTCCTGGTCTCCCACGTGGTACAGGGGCCCGAGCACTTGGGCCATCTTCTACTGCTATCCCAGGCCACAGCAGAGATCTGGACTGGAAGAGGAGCAGCGGGACTAGAACCGGCGCCCATATGGGATGCCGGTACTGCAGGCGGAGGATTAACCAAGTAAGCCACGGCGCCAGTCCCAAATAAATAAAATCTTAAAAAACAAAAAAAGAAAGAAAGAAAAAGTGAAAACAGTGAAGTAATGATGGAGCCTGCTGGAGTGATGATGATTTGACCTTGTGACTGTGCTCACGTGGGCTGTAGGGTGGATGGAGGTAAGTCCAGCAATCCATTAGCTGGTACAGTCATGCATTTTCCAACATCTTCACTTCATTCACTGCACATGGTGGCATTGGATAAATTTCTGATTAATTTATAAGCAACCTTATAAATTCATGGATGGGTCCAATTTCATCTGAAATTACTAAAGAAACAGACTTCTTAAGTTCCTATTTCTCTGCCTTTTCTCCATTTGAACAAAATATTGTTCATTTAAATATAGGGAGTACAGATACATAGCACTTACTAGAGTAAATACTGCTCTCAGGCTACAATATATCAGTTGTGGTTTCACATCTACGTATATAGAGGCAGTACAAATATTGATCAAAGAAATTATACCCAACAGAAGCAGATTAAATAAATGACCTAGTTGTTCCAAATACATCAAAATGCAAAATAATTTTCTGGATGTAGTGTTTAGCTCTACCATAATATTTATGTACAAGTTATAAAAAATAATAGGTAGTGTTAATGATGTACATACAAACTATTATGTCAAGTGTTAATGGTAGTAAACACTGAATTCACCTGTATATACTGATAAATAAATTTTGTCTTTACATTGTACATAACAGAAAAATTTAATCATGGACAAATCATTTGACAGAGTTATCAGTCCCTGAAAATCCACTAAAATTGGGTTCATACGAGGTTATACAATGATATTTAAGAATTTAACAAAGTTGTCTCAAGAACATTACACTCAAATTTTATTCTCACTCTCTCATACTATCTGCAACTCCTGGATATATGGTGGCTGTTATATCTTAATGTAGTTCTTTCTATCAATATTTTTATTATGTTATTTCTTAAGATATAAACTCCAAATAATAACTAACACTGAAAGAAAATACCAGAACTACCAATATATTTACATACTTGCAGATATGTATCTTTACATTCATAACAGAAGTTAATAAAGAAACATGCTCAGCTTATTACTTCTGGATTGACTGCGGAAATAACTTCTACCCTTTCTGATGATATGGCAGTTATACATGTATTGATGAAGCAACAGCTGTGATAAATTACTTCAAGAAAATAACATTTCCCATTGCTTCTGTCTTGCTTCCTTATAAGCAGTGAGTGAACTGTGCTTGGGTGGGCCTCTGGGAATGAGAAGTGATCATCTGCCAAATAGGATGTGTGTGTTAACTTTTAATATTTACCTATGCCCTAGGCATCATATTATTGGTGATTTTGAGAAAGCTGATGCCTCAATTTTTTTATATGCCACGGCTGAATCGGCTTCAATGATAGAATAATAAAAAAAACACTGTCCTCTGTGTTTTCCATTAATTTTTTTCTTCTTTTTAACATCATATCCATTTTTTAAAGGCTAGGTGGATTTGCTAATTCCTCATTAAGTAAAGTAACTAAAAACTGTAGGTAATATGTGTGTGTGTGTGTGTGTGTGTGCAGCTTACTTTGTTTCAAGAAATACACTGTTAATAAGTCAGCTCTTAGGTTTATCCTCAACTGCTTGCAGAACAACAGGTCGAATAAATAAGCAACTCTGGTAAGTAAAAACACACTGAACCCAATTATTACTAACTATCCCCAAGGTTACAGCATGCACTTCTTTATAAACACTGCAAGTCATTGCTAAAATGTTGATTTCCTATGGAAGATGTTTTAACCACGCAATTTAAAAATCACAAGCAATCCCTTCACATGGCACACCCTCACCCTTCTTCTTGTCTTTTTTTTACCTCCACAGGATTTATTGATATCAGATATGCTGCATCATAAAATCCAGGGTTTATGTTTGTTTTGTTCATGCTGTATTCCCACTGTTTGGTAAATACTAACTGCTCAGTTAATATAGAATGAATGAAAAGTTAAAGTGTGTATAGAGTATGTACCATACTCTTTACAGCACTGATCACATTTATCCTAAGTTATCAGTCATCAGTGACTGCCCTCACCCATCTGTTCCTGTTCTGTTTTTCACCAAATGAGTAAATAACAACTCAATGAGTGGCTCATGCTGAAAACTCAGTGTTATCATCAATTTAGCCCTTTCTCTTATCTTTATATTGAGCCTTTGGTTCTCTCTCCAAAATGTATCTTGGATTTCCCCCTTCTTATCTTCACTGCCTCCAACGTTATCGCTCTCTCAAGAACAATAATCATGACAGGTCTTTCTTCTGGATACATGACCCTCCAAAGAAACTTCAGATGAATCTGTGACACAAGAACAAACTCATGTCACTTCCTACTTAAAATCCTTCATTGGCTTTCCACTGTCCACAGAATAAAGTATACATGCCATTTCCAGTTATCCTGGCCTCTCCTTTGTGAGTCTGGAAAAACCCAAACTCTTTCTAGATTTAGATCTCAGCACTTGTTTCCTTCCAGAGCCCTCTTCTTCCAAATCACTACATGGCTCGTTCCCATCCTTTGGACAGCATTTCAAGCACCATCTTTACAGACTTCCTGTAATCACACTGAGTGGTCTCCCCGCCTGTCCTCTCCTCACCTTGTTCATTAACTCCATAGTTCACATCACCAATTGATTCATTTACTTGCTATTGATCAGAGTGTAAGCCCCAAGGACTCTGCCTGTTTATATTCACAGGCACTAACAAAATACTTGTCTCCATATAGAGCAACTGAATTGGTAAATGCAGCATTCTTCATGCCCAAAAGTGTGGATCCTGATTTTCTATAATCACAGTGTCTCACAATAAGAAACATGCTACAAATGTTTAGTGACGTGAATGAGGAAACGTAAACACTCTATGTATCAGGAGAGCCACCCAGAAAGGCCTTGTTCATTTATATTTGCATACAATAACTGGAGTGAGGGAAAGTGTTGAACTTATTTGATTGACATTTACTCTGTCCATTAAGCATCAGAAGGAGCACATGGCAATTTGGACATGTGAGCCTAGGACAGAGGTTACCATTTCTTAACTATCTGGTAATTCCACAAATGTAAGACACATGCATTTCACCAAGGCATTTGACAGAACTCTCATTATATAATTGTTTTGACATGCAGAATGTGGGATGGTTAGCAGCCCTGTTAATGGATTTGGTACAGTAAAGTGACTGGATGATGAACCATACTCCAAGAGTGCAGAGCATGTTCAACTACACATTCAATTAAATATTAAGAAGCTCCTCTCAGCCACATACTGAGCTTTATGTGAGAACAACAACAAACTAACATGGCCTCTATCTAGAGGGATACATTAAATTTTCCAATAACAAATCTCAGTTATTTACCCAATAACATTAACATTATTTTAAAATTAACACAGTTGATGAATATACTTCATCAATGCCATATGAGAACTATAGAAAAAAGAAAACACAAGGAATAAATAGATCCAGATCCAAGAGATGATATCTAGGAAGGCTGGGATGAATTCTTTAAATTAAATTTAATTCAGATAAATATAAAGCCCTACCAAGAAACTATTTACATATTTCAAAAACGAGGGAAATGCAGAAGATAATCACTCATAGGAATTTCTTAGGGGTTTTAATGTATGATACCTTTGTAAAAATTCATTGTGACAGACTTATCACAGAAATTAGTTTCATCTCCTGGTATACATACGAGGGAATAATCAGTCCTATATTGGTGAGACCACACTCACACTAACAGTTTGGAAATGCAGAAAGTACCGGGGGGACAGCCAAGATGAACATGAGGATCCTTGCTGCTACAATAATTGGAATTGCTAAAAGACTTGCAGTACGAAGAATCTGCAAAAGTGACTGTGGTATGTTAAGTGAGGCTGGATGAATGGTGGGGAAGTAGAGAGCTGCTATCTGCCCTTAGATACCCAAAGAGAAGGGATAATGGACTTATACAGTGACTGCAGCGGCCTAAGTCAGAAGGGATAGCGTCCAGGGTATGAAGACAACCTATAGCTGTCTCTCAGATAACAAAACCTTTCAAGGAACCTCAACTGAGACCAAAGAAACTTCAGTCCTGGACAAGAAAACATCTACTGTACCTGAAGAAGTCTTAGGACCATTGTAGGAAGAGCAATTAATGACCCAATTATTTGGCTCTTCCTGCATATAGGTAGCATCCCATATGGGAAAGAGCGCGCAATGTAATGCGTCTCCTTAATCAATAATTAAGTCTATTAGCTATCACCAGATATTCTTCAATTTTCAATGAGACATTCTTTAATTTTCTATCTGACTGATTAAACACATATGCATCTCCATTGTTTTACACCTGACTCAAGGCAAGTACTTACCCTGTAAGAAAAATATAAAACCTGTAACCAAATTCACACTTGTGGAACAGTCAACTCAGACAACTGCTTGTTTCTGGGTTTAAAACCTCAGCTTGATGAACTGAATAAACTTCAACTTTGATTTTTCAATCAGATTCTATTTCTTTTTTATTTAATTTTTAATTTTAATTTTAATTTTAATTCATTTTTAACAGATTCAATATGATTTATAAATATAGGTCTAAGAATATAACGATATTCCCTTCCTCCCTCCCAACCTCCCACCTTTCTTCCTTCTACCTTTCTTTTTTTTTTCTAGTTTTTGAGATAACATATTTTTAAATTACATTACAGTAAAAAGGCTTAATACTTCACTGAATAAGAAGTTTAACAAGTAAAAAGCAAAAAGACCCTAGTTTAGTGGGAATTTACACAATAAAAATTATATATATATTTATATATATAAATATAGTGTAAAAAATTTACACTATAAAAATAATTTTAAAAAATAACCATTTCACTCATATGTAATTTTTTGTCATTTAGTCATAATTTCTTTCAGACTGCAATTATTTCAGTTCACAGTAAGCAGGAGATATTTAGACCCATGAAACATGGTCCCAAGGCACCCAACTAGGAACTACAGGAGATTTTGATTCACCATAAATAAAGTCCAACTCAGCGTTTTTCTGAGACAAAGTGATCTATGTCATGAGGAAGTGAGCTTTCTACAAATGGCAGGTCTCACGGACAGACAAGTCTTTTCTGCAGAGATGTTATACATGGGATCTGGATGCTGAATACATGGTAGGATTCGATGATTTCTACACCCAGAGATCTGGATGCTTATGATAACATGAAGACAGATGTAAAAATTAGGAAGGGTAAATTTTCATGCCATAGACCCAAGAGGGAGATTAAATAGGCCAAAATCCTTTCTCCCATTAATCTGACATTCTAGATGATCTGAAACAAAATATGAGGACAAACATGAATATTTCCTTTTTGTTTGAGAGGCAACTTGTTAGTTTGAGGCAAAGCTATGGTTGAGGCATTCGTGCATTTTTTTAAAACTTGGAAGTTATTATGGACAGAGCTGTATTTGTTTTAGTCACAGTAATTGCATTAGCATCTTTGTTTTTCTTCCTACTTTATTTTATTCTTATTTAATATTTTATTTCACTAATCATTAAAAATAACAATTTGTAATTTGTTTCCACTGCAATTATTAATAAAATATATTTTCCTAAATACAAAAATAGTAGATACTCATATCTTCTCTTAATTCTGAGTTCCTACAAAATACCACTTCCACTTTCAAAATTATAAAAATATGCTGTGACGTAGCAGGTGAAGACACTGCCTGCAGTGCCAGCATCCCATATAGGCAACGGTTGGAGATCTGACTACTCCACTTCCGATCCAGCTCTCTGCTATGGCCTGGGAAAGCAGTACAGGATGGCCCAGGTGTTTGGGCCCCTGCACCTGCATGGGAGACTCAGAAGAAGCTCCTGGATCCTGGCTTCAGATCAGTGCAGCTCCAACTGGCCAGCTGGGGAGTGAACCAGCGGATGGAGAACCTTTCTCTCTGCTTCTTCTCTCTCTGTGTAACTCTGGCTTTCAAATAAATAAATAAATCTTAAAAAAATAAATAAATGTAGTGTGCATTAAAATTTATAATGTACAGAGAGGTATATAAACCTGAAAGATGTTTTTACATCTGTTCCTTTTATAGTATAATCTATTCACACCTACAAATATAGTTTTAAACATATATTATTTCAAATCTGGTGGCATTTCTGCAGTTTATCACTATCATATTTTTATATTCTATTCTTATTTTTGAGCTAACATATTTTAATATACATTATAATCAAAGGCTTAGTGCTCCACTTAATAAAAATTTCAGCAAGTGAAAAGAAAGAAGACCATAGTTCAGCAAGAATATAGACAAGGGTGATGAACAGTAATCATATGAAAAGATGCCTATTTCACTCATATACAATAAATTTTAAAATAATCACAGATGATTAAAACTGTAGTAGTGTATCATTCTCAACAATTTGTTTGACAAAGATATAAACTAATGTTTGCCAAAACTATATTTACAGCAACACTGCTGCACACATTTATATTCTTTTTTTCTTTTTCCTTTTGTTTTTAATTTTAGCTCCCACATAAAAGGGAGAACATGCAGTATGTGTCTTTAAAATTATCAGAACATTCATCCTTTAAATATTGTTATAACATGTTCCTCCATTGAGATTATAGTCATCATTTTAGTCTGTCTTAAGCTCAAGAAAAACCAACAAATTCTCATCATCAAATGATTTTTAATATCAGTGTTGGACACTGGTATATAATAATCTTAAGAATAAACAATCTACATACTGACTTGATTCAATCAATACACCCCAAGTTAATGATGCCAGAGAACTTTCTGTGGATAGAATGAATGCCACCTATATCACAACAGAAAAACTCAAGAAAACAAACATAATGTTCCTTATTGATCTAAACATGCCTAAAATAATGCTTTTATTTATCATTTTGAGTTCTGTTGTGCCATAGCATAAGACATCCAAACTTTCCATTTCCACTGTAAAATAGTAGAATTGAGAAAATATTTCCAAAGTTATTCAGAACAACACAGAAATCGACATAATGGAAACTTGTGTGGGCCCCCATGTTAGGGGTGGAAGCACATACAATACTCTCAGTCTAAAACACTGCATTTGTAATGCAGCCTCACAGTGCCTGGATATTACAGCCAGCTATTCCAGAATCCTTGTGATGTTTTCAAATGTGGTGACTTGGCCATGGTTTATTCAGTTGAGGGGATAAGATCTCACATTTATTTTCTATCACTCCTTTCTACTCAAGACCATGAAGACAGCAGAGTACACATAGTTAATTAAGCCTATTATCAACTCCCCTTCATAATTAGTTAATATTATCTTTTTCAATGCAGGATATTCTAACATTTTCATGTGCATCTTTACAAAATACTATTTCATTGTTCACTTTATCTCCCCTAAAATTCCTGTAAGCCTTTCTACATCTCTGCAGAATCCAATGTTTCAAGCATGGAAGTATCAAGATTTTAAGCAAAGATTGGAAGGTAATTTATTTTCTGTTTGCAAGTAATTGGTGTCTTATAGTTTATCAGTCTTTTAGTAAAAGCATTAGACCAAACCACTGTCTTCAGAGACTAGGACTTAATGATGCTAAGTTTTGTTACCTAGTAAACATGAATTGGAATTGTTTTTTCCCAAATGCACTTCCTTATATTTGCCAATGTTAAGATCAATATCAGATATAATGATTTCTCAAGGCCTAAATACAAGGGTGTAGCATTTGTACAACACCTGCTTGATCCTTGTCTCTAAAGCAGTACAAACCAACAAGAGAAAAATGCAAGTAACTGGGAGGAGCCAAAGAGAATAACAATCAAAATCTGAAGGCAGGGTCAGACATCTGGGACAGCAGTTAGGATGCCAAACCCCACAACACAGTATCTGGGGTAGGATCTGCCTTCCCCCCTATTCTAGTTTCCTGTTAATGCATACCACGGGAGGCAGTAGACGATGGCTCAGTCAGGCCCCTGCCAGCCACGTGGGATACCCGGATTAAGTTCCCAGTTCCTGGCTTCAGCCTAATCTAGCCTAAGACGTTAGGTGCAACTGGGACTAATTAGTGGGTAGCAGAGTGCTCTCGCTCTCTCTCTCTCTTCCTCTCCCCCGTGTCTCTCTCTCTCTTCTCTCCTCGCTTCTCCTTTCCTCTATTACTCTCTGCTTTTCAAATAAATAAAATAAAAAATAATTTAAAAAGTAAAGAAATTTAAGTCATCGGGTATCCAAGCCCTTCAAACTTTCCTTTTTCCTCCAATTTCTCACAAGACTTTTCCCTTTCAGTGTCTGCCCGCTCTCCTCTTCTTCCTCTTGGTGGAGGCCTCCTACACATCAACGCCACCCACAATGATTTGTTCCAGACACTTCATAATCTCCTGCAAGCTGAATCTTTCTCTCAAGCTGCAAGCATTCTATGGAATAATCTTCCTACCACCATTTCTCTAAGAACAAAGAATCTAATCTTTTTTGGTTTTTGGTTTCTTTCTGGTTTCTTTCCAGCTCCCAGTCCTTTTCTAAGTGCCCTGATAGCTCTCCTCTGTTGTCTGGCCTCACTAAGACCCTTTGCTGTAAGCACTCAGCTTTGGCTCATGTTTCCTGGCTCATGTATCTGTGTTTCTTGCCACACAGCAGACCCTAGACATTGAGTATGTTCTTCATTCATGGCTAGATCTTCGTCACACAGCACCTACCACAGTCTCTTATATCAAAGACATTGACACGTGTGTGTGTGTGTGTGTGTGTGTGTGTATGTTTACTTTTATGAGCAACTGAAGAGCATACTCTGAGAAAAGGGGTTTGACACTGGTGTGTGATTGTTCTCTTTTGTTCTAGAATTATCACCTCCCTGATTCAGGCTTAGGCTCCAAGTTCTCTAAAGGATGAGTACAATTTCTTGTGTTGAAAGTGACTCTGCCTGCAATGTTAAAAAAGTGATTAAAGTTTGCTGCTGCCAGAAGTTCTGTTTAAAGACAGCAGTAGGAGAAGAGGAAGCCCCAGAATTCACAGGCAGGTTCAAGAAAAACATGTGAAGACTGCAGAGCGAACCCTTCCCAAAACCTCTGACACAAAGCTTGGGATGATGACAAGGTGGCTACTTCCTCATGGCCAGGCAGCAAACTCCAGGCTGCTGAGCAAGAGCGAAGAATAAGAAGACATCCATCTGTGTCTTCCTGAGGCACCAACCCAGAAAACACAAGAGAAGTGGTGGAACAACCAGGTACTGGCCAGCGGAAGAAGAGAAGGGGAAAGAAGAAAGGAGGATAGCTGGCGCCTTGGCTCACTAGGTTAATCCTCAGACTGCGGCGCCAGCACCCCGGGTTCTAGTCCCAGTTGGGGCACCGGATTCGGTTCTGGTTGCTCCTCTTCCAGTCCAGCTCTCTGCTGTGGCCCAGGAGTGCAGTGGAGGAGGACCCAAGTCCTTGGGCCCTGCACCTGCATGGGAGACCAGGAGGAAGTGCCTGGCTCCTGGCTTCAGATCCGTGCAGTGCGCCGACTGCAATGCACCGGCCGTAGCGGCCACTTCGGGGGTGAACCAACGGAAAAAGGAGAGGAAGATGATGACAAAGAAGGAGACAAAGAAGTTAAAAACTATTTCTGAAAGAGAAAAATAAAATACTTCAGTAAAAGTCTCATTTATTGTATCGTGAATTTACTATTTAATGAGACTGAAAAGCAGCCACCCAATAATGGCCAAGAGAACAAAGTGTGTGTTTTGTATGAAAATTAATAAGTGTTGTAGCTGACATCTCACTGGGATGCAAAAGGTACACCATTGGCTGCTGTGTACTATTGGTGTCAAAACAATTTTCATAACATGAAGAAAGAAACTGCATAATCTATTGCTTCCTAAGCCACTTTATAACTTTGATTAACTAAAATAATGTTTTTAAAAGCGGGCATGACAAGATGCTGACACAATCAAAGAAACATGAATTGTGGACCTACCACACACGATTTTCTGTCAAGATACCAAACACACTCTTGTGTGCGTGTGCCCTTCATATGGGTCATCAGAAGCAGTTCCAACTGATCCTGGAAGTATCAGATTTACTAGCACACACAAAATCCTCAGACTACAAGTATTACAACATTTACTGCAGGTTGGAAAAATACAAAAGAAGTAATCGTCAGGACATGGTATTTTATGGTACCCTGCCCTTCAGATGCTCCATTTCTTCTTTGTGTCTTACCATTTCAGCACGTCTAAACTTCTAACTACAGAAACTCAGGGACACTCATGGCCCTGCATCACTGTGTCTTCAGATGGTAAAGCAGAATAATAGCCTTTTCTCGTGGGACACTTAAGTTATGTCTAAAAAGCTGCACACCTTAGAGATATTTTTTGGTGAGTTCAATGCATTACATAAGGCACTGACTGTACTATACTAATATTAACAGGTTGTAACTTTTAAAATTTCAAAACTTTAAATTTCATGTATTTTTTTATTTTCAAAAAATTAATTTCCCTACAGTATTCCCACCAACAGAATATCATATCAATAGTCATGCATATGCCCAAGCAAATGAGGCTATATCTTCATAATACTGCATGACAAGGGCGCATGACAGGGTAAGCAACATAGCCACAACAATGAAAACAGCCACAGCAGCAATAAGAACATCAGGATCGAAACTAAATATCTGTAGCAACTAATGTTGACTAATATTGTACACATTCCAAAGGCTTCGTCTTAAAAAAAAGAAAGAAAAATATATGAATTGAAGATAGCAGTTAAGATGTATAAAAGAAAGCACCGAAGAGAAGGCAAGTGCTTTACAGGAATAAAGTTATACTCTAAAATCCAACTCCAGAAGGAAACAGACAGGCTCTGAAAACCCCACAGTCTCCGTGGCTTGCTGGAGAAGGGCTCCTCAGAGGTCCCAGTGTCCTTCCCATGGGAATTCCTCACGTCAGTCCTGACACCCAGTGGACGCTGTCCCAGCTGAAGCACTCCGGAGGCAGGCGTGCTCCCCAGTTCACTGTTGAGCAGTTCTGTTAGAACTCAGCCTTCAACTCATGTGCAGGATATGAAGACGTTAAGATTCACAAATGACTATAAAGTATTAAAGTAACCACAACCTCTATAATAGGCTTCTCACACTGTAGAAAGTCCCATTGCCAGCAGATGTACATAGCAAGATCTAACCCAAGGACAATTCATTTGCCACAAAAAAGGGTACTTCAAAAAGTTCCTGGAAAATAAGATTAAAGGTTGTGTATTTTGATGTAACCATTTTTGAAATCCCTGCATACAGGGGGTCTTCAAAAGTATCCTGGGAAAATGAAGATTATGAAAAAAACTATGAATGGCCAAATGGTAGAAAATGTAGAGAGAAACACACTATCTAAGTTGGTAAGGATGCCAAGAAAGCCAAGTTGACCTGACGTAGCAACATTACAAAAGCACATACTCCTTGATCTTGCATTTCTACTTCTAGGTTTCTACAGAGGAGGACTTAAATAAGTTCATGGAAAGTGGAATAAAAAGGTAAGTTTATTTTTGCTGCAAAAATGTCATGAAGTCCATGCATACAAGGAGTCTTCAAAGCGCCCATGGGAAAATGTGTATTATAAAAAAACCTATGCATATATTTCAAAGTTTTATATTGAAATAGCTTATTTTTAAATTCCACTGTTTTTACAGACTTTTTGAAGAACCCTAATCCTACAGAATACTTAGACATATACAAAATTGTGTCTATGTAAGGCTATTAATTGCAACAAAGTTTATAAGAGCAAAAAATGTGAAAACTCAACTCAATAATAGGAGATTAATTCAATATCCATGTAATAGGAAACTATACAGTCTTGAAAAATACTGATACTCAAATGTACTGTAATGCAGATATTTCCACTGATAGTAACACTGAATAAATAGCCTATCATTTGTATTAACTAAAGATCTCAAGAATACACATACACACACAGTTGTATATGTACAAAATAAATATGAAAAATATGCCAGGAAGTGATGATAACTTGGATGTCTCTTAATATAGGAACTGGCTGTATGGGCAAATATCCTGGGTGGGATATATTATACTGTATATCTTTATGTAAGTTTTGAACTTTGAACCATGCAATTATATTACATCTTTAGAAAAATATATAGTCTATATTTGGATTAAGATGAAAAAGATCATCCTAAAATTTAGCAAAAGAGTATGACTCAGAAGAGGATAACAAGAAAGAAACAAGACATCTCTAGGAACCATCACATCAGTTGAGTATGTGCTCAAGATGCAGGGCATAGGACTTGATGACTACATACAAAGGAAGTGAGGAAAAAAGGACTCATGGGTGATAACCTGACTTCTGCCTTGAGTATCTACATAAACAATATCAGTGTTTGTTGAGAAGAATATGGCTACTGACAAACAGGCTGGCAGGACTAAGAAAACTAATACAAGAATTCTGTTGCACACACATTACAGTAGAGATGAGATGAGGCTCCCAAGTCAAGATGGTAACCATCCACCATAGCTTCTGGAAGTGTCTACTGATGCCTACGTTTAACTTGCAGCTCTTCCATTGCAGTACAACTGGGGTTTCTTACGGTGCTTGGCCATAAATTGATGCTACTGGGATTATCTGTTTATATTTTTTGGTCATTTGTTTATTGGATATATTTTTCTTATCAGTTTGCCACAGCTGTTTGCATAGTAAAGTAAATTGGCATTTTTTATCCTTTATAGTAAATATTTCTCTTCTTTTAACCAATTTTATTTTTATGTCATTTCTAATGACGTTTTCTCTCAAAAAATTCTTAATTTGTATGTAGTCATATTTACTAGGTTTTATATGTCTTCTAGAATATATATATATATATATATATATATATATATACACATATATTCTTTTCACAATAAGGAAAAGCCTTATTTAAAAATATTATTACTAGTTATCAAGTTTTTAAATGTTCATTTATTTACTTTGATCTATGGTTAGGCCAGGTCAAATCCAGGAGCCCAGAACTCAATCTGGGCCCTCCAAATGGTTGCCAGGAGACAAGACACTTGAACTATCATCTGTTCCCCTCTCAGGATGTGTCAGCTGGAAGCTGGATAGGAAGTGAAGGTGCTGGGTCTTGAATCAGCCCTCCTATGTGGGATACTGGCATCCCAAGCAGTAGTTTAATCTATTGCAAATGACTGATCCCAATTATTATTGTTAATTAAATTCTATAACCAAAAAAATTTCGTATGATTTCATATTTGCAAAAATGAGGCAGGTTTTAGGGGTGTATTTGTCATTTTTGTAGTTAAACCACAGGGATATTTTTAATAAAGTTATGGCACTGCTTTATCCTTCAAGAAAAACTGGGTATTTAGGGATATTTTCCAATTCATAGTCATGATCAATTTAGCATTCCTTTGAGGGATGGTATGTATTATTTTTACTTCAACATTAAAACTCAGCTACAAATAATAATTGTGTTTGTACAGCATATTTCTAAAACATGTTGGCACAGTGTCTTTCTTCAATTATTTTTAAAAGTACCAAAGTAGTATGAAATACAATGCTATTTTTAAAATGCTACTCAGCACAACTAATGACTATAAAACAGGTAATTATACACTCTGAGGTCAGAAGTAGATGCAAATGTTAGAACAGAAACCCAAAATAAATGTGATGGGCTTTTCTCAAAATAGTAAATGAGTGCTTGACTCCCACCTGCCCTCTGCTATTAATCTTCGTCTCCACAGCTGGGAGCTGAGAATGATGCGGCAGCAGGCTACTGGGATGCCACACGGGTTTGGATGTACCAAGAGACAGTTGCTTTGCACTGACATCTGCCACACTTGCCTTTAGACGTAACCACTGTTCACATCAATCTGAGCTGACTACCTGTTGAGGCAACCTGTTCAACTTGTCACTCACCTCAGTCAGTTCCATACTGGACAGGAGCGACCACAGGTGACTGATGTGGGTGTGGGCCACAGGCCTGGACTGACCACCCACGGAGCCTCACCCACTGTGCCTACCATCTGGCTGGAGAACCCTGCAGAACCTCGGTCTTCCGTGACACATGGCAAGGGGATGCGCTTCAGACAATTTCCAATGGCCATGAAGTGGCAGCCACACAAATCTCTGACTAAGGTTCACTCCTGTATTTTGCTGTTCTTATAAAATAGAATGGTCTTTCTTTTTTTAAGTGTGCACATTTTCAAAATGGAAGTGCATAACTGGTAATGCTACCACCCAGCCCTCAGTTGTGGCTTTCAAACCTAATGACACAAGCTTGTCATGATTCCAGCTGTACAGGGGGCCCCCAGGATCAGCGTCATAACAGAGGGATCCCAGGCACTCTGATGTGGGATATCACATCCCCTGCATGGCTCTCAGCTGTCTCTGCCAGACGTCCTTTGCCTGCCTTTCCAGTTCCCGACACAGGCTGGGAGGACTTTATGTGGAGATTTAAAAAAATAAGAAAAAAAAGTGGTATTTTTGTTCTCATGGAAAGTTTGTGTTTTGATGTTTTCTTTCCCCCTTAGGAAGAGGAACTAGTAATTCCCACATGATCCCTTCGGCAGGAAGCCCAGTGATTGGCTTTCTCAGGCTGTCTTCCCAGGATAAGTCACAGCCTCTTCCCCACAGAGCCGGCCCCACACAGGGCCTCTTGCTATTTTACATGATTTTCTCCCTAATTTATTTTGTTTATTGGGGGAAATGATGCATGTAAAATTGGAAAAACTAACAAAAACCTACACAAAATCTAGTTAAGGACTTCCTGGAGAAAAGGGTTTCACTAAATGAGTTTTAAATTCCTGGAGCTGGCATTGTGGCACAGCAGGTCAAGTGCCTACGTGGAACATCTATATCCCACATCAGAGTGCCTGGGATCCAGTCCCAGCTTTGCTTCCAATCCAGCTTCCTGCCAACTCACACCCAGGGAGGCAAAAGGTGATGGTCCAAGTAGTAGACTCCCTATCACCCATGTCAGAGACCTGGATGGACTTCTGGGATCCTGGCATTGGCACAGTTCAGCCCCAGCTGTTGAGGGAATTTGAGAAATTAACAAGCTAACAAGCAGATGCAAGATATCTCTCTCTCTCTCTCTCTCTCTCTCCTCCTCCTCCTCCTCCTCCTTCCTTTCTCTCTCTCTCCCTGTCACTCTATCTTTCAAATAAACATTTTAAAAATAATTCTTAGTATTAGTGGTTCCCAGAATTTTGAATTTCACAGACCAGAAAATTAAAAGGAAAATGAAAAATTCAATATGGAGCCAATGGTAACTTATTAGATCAAGTCATTTATAAAAAAAAAATTTCAACCAAACAACCTAGCAGAACTACTTTCTAAAATAATAGAGATTTTAAGTCCCAAATGGATTACTTTTCTTAGGCTACTCCAGGACACAAGTAGAAACACTACATCCTGTTTTCTTTTCTAGTTTTTAAAGCAGAGAGTTAAATCTAACACTTAAGAACAAGTGCTCTGCAATCTTTCACTCCTCCTGATAAAATCCAGATTTCCTGAAGTCCAAATATCTCAAAAATTACTGTGTTGTTTAAATACTGAAGAATTCCTGTTAGTTCAAGCTGAACATTCCTAATAATTCTTTGCCTTTCCTTCACTCATCTTATTAAACTAATGAGATTCTCCAGCCATTGCATGTTTTATATTAAATTCAGGAGATATCCCTATGCCTCAGCCAAGTTTTGATTTAAATTTCTTCCCATATTTATTCTAGGAAAATGAAACTATTGAAAAGCAAGTGGCAATAGTGCAGAAGAGGGGGTCCCATTAAGCCACTGCTCATTGGTGAGCTGTTCCTGCATCCACTAAGGCACGGGTCCCCTTGGGCTCAGCACCAAACACTGCAAAATCTACAGTGCCCAGCCTTGGTATTATGGCTCTTTTTCCCCCTCTGCAAATATTTACTCAGAGGCAACCCAGTGTAAAAGAGAAGGACGCAGGGTGTGCAGCCACACAGGGGACTTTCCTCTGGAGCATCACTCCCCTCCTCTGTAAATAAGATCAATAGCACCCATCATCTGGGGCTGCAGTGCTGAGTGAACCCACCTAGAGTGGCAGAATAGGACCTGGTGCACAGGAAGCATTGGGTTATTGTTGGTAACTGTGATTGTCCCTGCCTGGTTTGCCGGTGTTAGGGATCCATTACTGAGCAGTTAAAAACCTTTCCCTGTTAAATTAATATCCAAGTGGGAAAGATAGGAGTAAAATAATCATGCAAAACTGAAAGTACCACTCTGATATCTGACCCTAAGCGAAGCAGCAATGTCTGCGGACACCTATTGTGTCTGTGACTGTCTGCGAGGGGAGGGGGGTGTCCAGGAAGGGGCGATTATCCTGAGACCAGAAGGATGAGGGAAGAGTTAATAATCCAGCACAGAACAAGGGCACAGTTTCCTTGGAGAAGGAACTCATCTGTGCTTCCTCCCTTCTTCTTTTCCTGTTTTCTCTACCAACATTGATTATTCTAAACAAGGCAGTGTCTTAAAAATGCATAATAACCTATGCATTGGTACGGGCCTTAAACAATATTCGAATTTACTCCAATGCACATAAATGTAGTTAATCTCTGTGAAACAATTTACAGCAGCACTATATTCTAGAATCTTCCTGCTGGCCCTCCTCCAAGTCAACATAAGCAGAGCTGGGAGAGCATACATTTCGCTCCTCTCACAGGAGGAGGCTCAATTTCTGAAGTACACCAAGTAAAAATCAGAAAGGGTTTCAGTATAGAATACGAACAGCTTATTTTTCAAATGTCTGCATTGAGGAAAATTGCAAATTGTAGAAAAATTGTGAGTGTGCACTACACTAGCTTTTAATCGCTGGGCGATGAGGCAATCTTTGCTTTGAGAACATATTTTTTAGGCAAAACCAACCACATCTTGGTTGACAGTATGAGCTAACTTGTAAAATCAATACTCAAGCCCAACATTTCAAAGGAGTCCTAAGTGTGTCTGGAGTAACAGCCTCAGATCCTCCACTTTCTCAACCCCTGTCACTATCAGTTTTTAGAAAAATGATTTCCAATTTGCTTCCTACATAGCCCCTGATCAAGGGCCCACCTGCACAGACCCTAGTTTGCCTGCTTCCCTCTGTGCCTGCAGCAACTTCTCTCTATACAGCCCAGGACCACAGCTCAGCCTCATGACCCTCCCTCAAGTTTCTTGCTGTGAATTTTTTAAAAAAGTGTGTTTAAAACAATAAAACTTGGGCATGATCAGATGCAAGGAATGTTGTGCCCCTAAAACAATTCAATGTCATTCCTTTATAAATAGAGATGGGATGTCATTGCCACTGTGACAGCACAGTCCCTTCTGGCTCCCTGCAGAGTGCCAGGGCTCAGCCTGTCCCTGGGAACAATGTGACAGGTTTTCATAATGAAAGGAAGAGAAGAGAAGGACATAAAATGATACCTGCAGGGACCTCTTATACTCTTACTACTTTCTGGGTGACTGCCTCAAGATGAAAAAGAAATGTACTTCTGATTTTGAAGTCTACCTTTGTGAAATATTAAAGCAAACATTTATTTACTCTAAAATTACTGGGAAGAAAAACAATCAACACTTAACTTTATACTGTAATGGAAACAGATACTTTACTACATGTCACACATTAAGTTTGTTTTGATAGATATAAAATTATGAATATGGTCATCTATATTTTCCTAGTCAGTGCAACAAGAATTGATAATGACTAATAAACCAGAAAACCAAGATGGCAACAATTAATTCCAAAGATCAAGATTCTTTTTAGCTGAAATTTTCTTGTAATTCCTTTAAGTCTCCAAACAGAAAACATATTCTACCTTTTATCCTTCAACATGACAGAGTTAGTTTATGATTATTTGATAGTGGTAATAAGATTCTATTGATAAATGAAGCCAAAAGGAAACCAGTCTGTGTTCACTGAGAAAAATGCAGCCACGGTCATATTTTGTGAACAGATATTACCCACATCCTCACTCTCCACAAATTTCAAATAGAAGCATGGAAGACTTAAGAGCACGATTAGGCCTTAGCAGTGCCCTCACTTAGCCTGAGCAGGTCACAAAAGATGACACCAGGGACCACTTTGATATAGGGCATAAACAATAAATCACTCGACCTAGGAAACATTTCAAGAAGACAACAAAGGAAAACCCGAGATCATGTTTCCTTTGGTTGTGAGATCCCTGACAGAAGTGACACAGGGGCTGTGCACTGCACTGTCACCCCGTTCTGCAGGTATCACCCGCCATTCCCCAAGCCCACCCTCAGAGGCAGACATTGGCACAGCAGCTTGCCCTACAGTGGAAACTTAATAGCTCCTCACTTCAGTCTCCATGGCTTTCTCACTTTCCACCCTGAACTCCATCTACTGCCAGCTCATGGGATGCCCACGGGGACCTACTTAGCCATCTGCCACACGCACAGACCTGGGAAAACAAGGCACTTTACCCAAACTTGCCTGGGTGAACAGGAATCAGTATTTTGCGAGGATACATTTGGAGCCCATTTGACAGCTTCTCAGAGGATTCCAGTAGCATCCTGGGTAGCTCATTGCAGTGATTGGCCTCACAGTTTCTTGGGTTCATGTTGGTCTGACATTCCTTCTTTCCTGGGTCACCCTCTCTAGCCTCCATCCTGATTCTTGCGATCACTTGCCAAAGTAAAATATCTGCAAGACAATCTTTGCTATGGGTTCTGCTTTGGGGGAGGAATCCAGGCTAAGGAAGTTTAAAAACAGAAAGTTTAGAAAATGTATTCTACAAGACTACATCCCTGCAAAAGTATGCACACTCTTCCATCCTAGAGTTTCCCTATTCTTTCAAGAGATGATTGTCACTATGGCCTTCAAGGCTAACCTTACCATTGCAATCATTTAGCCATTTGGCCTTTGTTAATTGAGGCTAATTGTGAGAGATCAGTGGAAGGTTCTAGATGTAAAGAAGAAGAGACCATTAGACTGCAGATAGGGAGCATGGGGCAAAGTCCCAAGACCCCAAAAGGGAAGCAGCAGTGTCATCCCTCATTTCCTGCCCCCGAGAAATGTCCAGAGTAGTCACACCTTGAAATTCAAATGACCCAGAGACAGATCTGGGACACTGGAACATCAAGTCTGTGGATCTGGGAAAGAGTTGTCCAGCTCTTACGGTCTTAACAGAGTTATTCGGTAGCAATAACCATAGGCTCTGCCAACTGGCTAATATTGTTCAAGAATGTTCTAGTCACTGGCATGAGAACATATGGACATGGAGCCACATCAAGAGGTCACTGGTTCCTTGCCACTTGTCAGAGAAGAACTCTGGTTGCATGAAGTTTCTGAGCAGCTACTGCAGGCCAAGCCTCTGCAGTGACACCTCTGGAAGCAGAACTCAGGGGCTGACTGTTGCTTACCTGGGAGTACCAGGTTGGGACCATGGCTCGTTATCAGAGGAAAGGGATTCCCTGCCTGCCCTCACACAGCTCATTGTCAGGTCAGAGAGCAAAACACGCTGCACCCACCTGGTGCTGTCTTGTGTTTCCCATCTTCATCCCATACTCCAGGGAGGATGGACTCACTGATGCAGGATAAATAAACTCTCCTCTGCCACATTTTTCTTTCTTCTTCCTTTTTTTAATGCTATCCTATCTCTGACCTCCCTTACTCAGCCACAGGAAAAGGTCAATAAAACGCTTATCAGCAACCTGCTGCAGCTGCTCCAGAGAGAGGTGATTTAAAATACAAAAGGGTGAGTGTGTGACAAGGAAGGTCAGAGGTGGCTTCTCCCCTTATCTTTCCCAAAAGCCAAAGCTGGGGGAAAGTAAAAGGAAGATTGCAAGATTTGTAGGGGAAAGAGGGATATGATAGACTTGAAAGAAGTTTCCAGATGGAGTCGGCTACAAGAAGAACAAAAATCAGGCAGTAATGTGCCAAGAACACTTAGGAGTGACATGAACAGTACTTAATCCCACAAACAGAATCAGGTGACTATAAGCTATTTGGAGAAAACGTTCCTATTTTAGATATAAAAAGACTTATCTCTTGGGTCAAAGAAACTACATATCAAAAAGAAAGTAGCATAATCAGCTTATCACTAAAAAGACTCTAAGAAACATTATGAGCAGTGAGAGAGATGAATGGGGAATACTGAGTGTTATTTTGAACGGGAATATTTAAGCTAGTGAATATTGATGGATTAAGTTATGTCACCCAGATGTTGGCATTTCCTCAGTGATTAAGCCCTGGCATCACACCGTGTCCTCATGATTCACTCATAAGCAACTGCCTAAACCTGGAAACTGAAGGAGGACCTTGCAACATCTCACGAGTGGCCTTCCTCAGTATCTCAGGGAGAGTGTCATCATTTCATGGGCTTGACTAGACCTTCACATGCATGATATGAGGAAAAGAATTCAGTGACCTCTTTGTCCCTTTGCTCTCTGAACTGTGGTGAACTGGGTGGCAGACGATGTCACCGACCTTGTCTAACCCACTCCTTACTTCAAGACTGCCCATAACTCTCCTTTTCGCTTAGTCTTGCAGACTCTGCAATGTGTCAACATGGTTGTCTAAACTACAGTTCCCAGAATGCCATTCTTGCCCCGTAAGAGAT
Source organism: Oryctolagus cuniculus (assembly GCF_051225735.1). NCBI lineage: Eukaryota > Metazoa > Chordata > Mammalia > Lagomorpha > Leporidae > Oryctolagus > Oryctolagus cuniculus. Next base: position 6,252,536 of record NC_142871.1, on the reverse strand, counting down.
TCTTAGGTGGATGAGGAAGTCAGTGTGGACAGTGGCCATATTATTCTGTAGCTTGCATGGTTGTTGCTCAGTCCCTGGCTCAGGGTGTTGGCATGAAGCATCAGCTGGGCCTGCAACTCCTTCACCCTCCCTGACTCTTCCTCAGCTTCTCAGATTCCCAGGCCAAATGCGTTTGCTCAGCACCATGACAAAGGAGCCCTGACGTCTGCAGGACCCCATCAAGGTCAGAGGCACTGAAAACTAAAATGATTTCCAGGATCATAGTTGAGATTTTCAGCTTGTCTGTGATCTCCCCCACTTTATGCCCACTTTCCCTTAGAGGGCCTGCCGTGTAGACTTCAGTATCTGATGTGAATGAAGACTACAGCTTATAAAGATGTCTTGACCTGCTCCCACAGTTGCATGTCAAATCCCTAAGAAGACACGCATAGGTTGGTGTCCTAAATCTATCATCAGCGATATGGCTTTGGGCAAATAAGTTGCTTTTTCTCAGTCTCTTAAATGGGGATTATAATTGTGATGACGCCAGATGATTATTAATTGATTGAGAGAATGACTATAATGTTGAAACAGAATGTACAATATATATTGTTGTTTTTTTGTTTTTGATGAACTAAAAATCCCAATTACACTGCTGTAATAAAGAAATCCTTCTTGCTCTTCAATAGTTTAGAACTATTAGGGAGTAGGCATCTTGCCTATGCCCCCTCTGGGACCAAGCTAATCAAACTCTGGTGCCACTCTAAAACCTATCCCAATTTTGCTGGAGACCACAACACAGTAGCAGACATTGGCAAGCCTTTAACGTCTGCTCCCAAAGAAATGATGGCAAAGTCAGAAGGAATGATACCAAACTGAAAACCATTGATTATAGTAATGTATTTGAATAATATTTAATGAAAATATAATTTTAATGGTAGAGTTTGGTATCTATATTTGAAGATAGCTGATTGTGAGACATATATGTGTCTATTCTTGTGAATGGAATGTGTGGTGAACTGAGAGACTAATGATACAATCTTTCCTCCCTCAGTTCTTTTTAATGAAAGCATTACTTGAGATGGATTTAAATATAAAAATATACTTCTTACTTAAATCACTCATGCTATACTTGTTTTAAAAAGATCTTAGAAAATAGAACTAAATTTTCTTCAGATAGGACCTAATCCCATGAAAGAATCTCAAAGTTTTCAACCTATGAGATCTCTTTCAGTGTTTTTATTTCAGTATGACACACTTTTAAACGAGGCTAAATGAGTTGCCCAAGGGTACACAGTGAGCAGTGGAGGTAAGGGGTGGGGCCTGAATGCCAAAAACTTAGGAAGGATTCCTTCCACTTGACCAGGACTTTTAAATTCACACCCACAGCCCCCTGGCGGATCTCGGCTGCAGGTTCAGAGTGTGAGTCACCTTAGCCTGTAACATTTTGAAGATGTATATATTTGTGTGCACTCGCACATTTACATGTTTCCATGAGCACATAAAGGTCACATATCATCTTTGTCCTCAGAGCCATGCACATTTACCGAATGCTCTTCCAATGTTGTCTTTCTTTCCCAAAGTTACTCAAGTATTAAAAAAAGAAACAAGTGTCATTCTTCTTCTCATGAGACTATGCTCACTCACTACTATGAGCATTTCTAAGAAACATCTCCACTGGGTTGTCAGCCTCCTCCTCCAGCCCTCGCCATCCCATACCAGCCCACAACCCAAACAACTCATAGCCACCCCTGGTAGCCCAACAACTTCTTCTCTCCACTTTCCACACATTTGCATATTATCCATTCCTATCATATGCTTCCTCCCATGGAACTCTCCCAATGCCAGCTTTTCTATATAAACCTTTGTAATGCTCCCACGCTTCAGGATATAACCTAAAAACTATCAGTCATGCCAAATATTTCAACTAAATCCACTCAAGTAGCATTTAGATAGATGTTAGTTTGAATTCTGTCTGTTCCACTTAATAATTAAGTAACCTCACTCTACTTTCCTGATATGTGAAAACAGCTTTAATTTCATAAAGCTGTTATTACAATTAAATGAGATAATGCATCTAAAGTGCTTAGCACAATGAAAAGTGTTAAATAAATGGCAGCTGTTATGAAAATAAACAGCATCACCTTCCAGCTTTCTCTTCCCTGTCTGCACACACAGTAGGGCAGTGTGGATATGGTGTGCGGTGCTGAGGACAGCTGCTCTCAGCACAGAATGATGGCTCAGCTCCCAGGGAAAAGGATTGGGCCATGGCTTCCAGCAATGCTGTACGCGCAGGGAATCAAACCAGCTCTCTTCCAAATCTAGACATTCTGAATACTTCATTTGAAAACCTACCTCTCATATTTTCTCTGAAAAATGAAAGGCAAGAGACATATCCTACTTAATTAATGATACTACTAATTTAGGTCAAAGAGTTTTCATTCATACAATTTTTGCCATGGATTCCAATAATAAAAATATTTATGAAATATGTACAAATTAAGGAATGTTCTTAAAAGATCCTTACTTGGTTCAAACTCTCTCAATGTAGGTGAAAAAAGAAAACCCTCTAGGTCTCAACAGTATAGATTAGAATGATAAATTGTAGAGAATTCTGCTGGTTGGAAAGTAAATTTACACTTGCTTGCATGAGTAACTTCTACATTCTTGGTAATGGATTTTACATAATAGAAGCATGTATTTTGTGGCAATAATAGGCCCATTCAAGCAGCAGGATATACAGCTAACTCTTTATCAATGTCAGGTTTGAAATGAAACTTGGTTTAGTTCTTACATGGAAAAAAAGTTCTGTTCTTCCAAAATCCCAAAAATATGAACTTAGATTCACTTAGAAGAGTTTATTCCTTACTAGATAATAGATGTCTCATATAGAATATCTCTTTCTTTCTTCCCCCATTCCCCCCACACAAAATGAGAAAGAATTAAGAGAACACACAGAGTTGCAAATTTTGGTGTTCCTCAATGATCTTGAGTGGATCGCTTTCCATTTAAGCCACGGTTTGCTTGTTTATAGCATGGAAATAATGATATATAACTGATAGGTCTGTAATGAAGATGAAATATATTGAAAGTGCCTGGTAGAATATTTAGCACTTCAGACATATGAAAGATTTAAGAATATGAACCCATTTTTAATGTTGTTTATTCTTCAAAGCTTTTTATGATAATTATATTTGAATATCTATCTGCCATCATCCTATTTCATAGCAACATCACCTTTTAATGATGACCCTGCCACTCCAAACCTCTTTCAGATGGTGGAATCTAATAGGAAATATCTAGTACACATATATTCCAGTTAACATGTAACATATTTTTTTTTAATTTTTTTTTTTTATTTTTGACAGGAAGAGTAGACAGTGAGGCAGAGAGAGACAGAGAGAAAGGTCTTCTTTTACCATTGGTTCACCCTCCAATGGCCACTGCAGCCAGCACAATATGTAACATATTTCTAGATATCAGTGTTATAGTGGCTAACATGAATAAATTGCAAATCATTCTCACTTTTCATTTTAACTCAGTTAATATATCAGCTCTTCAGAACATGAGGATCTCAATTCTATCTTATTACCATTAATTGCCCTTTGGGGCCCATGTAATTTGACTATATTGAATGTTTGATATTGTTACTGCTTTGTGCATAGTAGATGCTTGTTAAATATCAATGAATTTAAACTTGGCAGGAAGTCAAAGAGAAAAATTGTACTTTAAGTGAATTTAAAAGACATAAATACACGTCTAGATATGGGTAGAAGAGTTGAAGATGGCATAAAGCTTCAAGTGTTATACATCTAGAAGAACATGATCCTCCAAACTTCGGATTGTTGAAGTGTGAGCCAAGAAATAAATGTCCATGCCTTTATATACTAGCAAATTTGCTATACAATTTTTACAAAAGAACTATGGTTCTGCACTGTTAGACTCAAATGCCCTTTGCTCTGTATTTTCATTAATACAAAACACTTAAGATCATTTTGTGGAGCAGCTCATTTTGTGAAGCAGAGAGATGCCATAAATTGTCTGTTATGCATTGAATAAAGCTGGGCGATTGTTAGTCTTCTCTTAGTTAATTGAATCTGAGTGCCTGCATTGCTTACATGCCATGGAAATGTCACAATTTGAAAAGCATAGCCAGATGCATACCATATTCCATTTTTTAAGCAAAACATAAAAACACTCTTTTGTATTGATAAGAGTCTTCAGACCAGTGGTGGCCACTTCCTCCTTTAAATTCCTCAGAGCAAGGGATTTAAACTTACCAATATTTGCTTGACTCTATCGGGTGGCATTTTGATCTACTGTATACAAGTCTTTTGTGTGTGCATAATATCCTCATGCTTAGCGAACTGTATCAATTGTAATCTTTCTGAAGATGACTGTCCTTCCTGGTGCAGGTGATACAACATCTGATATCTAGTCTATGTGGTCATCTCCTCCAGCTGCATCTTTCTAGAACATTTTGTCTTTAAATGACTTAATCCTGGAAATAATTCCCAGGAATTCTCACACGGATTCAAGAAAGTCTTATACTAAATGGCACATAATGTGAGTACAAGAAAAAAGCTATATTATTTTATTAAAGAAGATTATGTCTACAAAGGCTGGGTCATTGTGTAGGCAAGTAGCCTTTAACTGCCTATTGTATTATTTACCACTGTCTTTCATGTACACATACAATGACACGTAAAATGGCCATGTCTAGGCATGCCTGAACAAGCATTAATTCCTTCTCAGTCAGATTCCCTCCTACTTCCTTGTCTCCTCTCTCTTCACTTCCACACTTCTACCCCTTTCTCTTGGCATGCAGTTTCATGCCCTCCATGCTGCTGTCCACTTTGTTTCTACAGGGAATACCTTTCTCCTGTATGACTGGGACACACATGACAGAGGACAGAGAAATACCTTTCTCCTGTATGACTGGGACACACATGACAGAGGACAGGGAATACCTTTCTCCTGTATGACTGGGACACACATGACAGAAGACAGAGACATCCACTGGAATTCAGAAGGACCAGGAACTGTTGTCCAGGGTCCAGGGACTTCTGGAAAATTACTACGAGTGTTTGTGCAGCCTTGGCATTAGCTCAAGTAGTGCCCAGAGCACTCCTTAGCTCCATGGCTTCGTGACAGTCTCCAGCAGCGACAAAGCTCCAATGTGTCCCTAGCCGGGGGAGCAGCTGGCAACTTTAAAGGAGATTATTTGTTTGCTTAAGGATACACACTCTATCTTAATTCAGATTGCTTGTGACAGGTCTCTGATAAAACGTATGAAGTGTCAAATATATCATCTTTTCCCAAAGATTTTAATCAAAATAAAACCTTACTAAAAAGATTGCCCTTGACAAAATGGCTATTAAAAAAAGTATCTGTGAATTAATAAAGAAAGAACTTATTTTCCTCCCTGGTTATGCATGTTACCTAGCACTGAGACTGAGTTCTGGCAGTTCTAAGGCCAATGCATTGGTTTATCACCCAAATTTCTGCAGAGCTGGGCAGTTTTCCATCCCTGTCCAGCCCTCTTCACTTCAGATCTGTATCTCTTCCTTGTCAGATAAAGCAGTGGTCCTTGAGATGCTTCTAACTATCAAGTGCAGCCAAACTCCATCTTTCAGAAAGGTATGTGGAACGAGGAATCTTAGCCAATAACATATTTTCACCCACTGTGAAACCTCAGTAATTGGAATGCAGAGGAAGAGTTACTTGAATCAGCCCCAAGTCTGCCTTCTTAAAATGGCTTAAATACCCATACACAAAAAGAATTCATTAAGGTATGATAACAAATACATGTGCAAGTAAAGTCTTAAACTCTTTCTTAATTAACGCAAATGTCTCACTGACATATGTGTCTGTATATAATTTAAATATGTCAAAATAAAGGCCTAAAAAGCACTTCAAAAACCATTCTTCTCTGCATAGTGAGAAGTTTCCCAAGTTGTCTTGTCCAAGTGACACCCTTGGAAGAGAAAAAACAAATTGACAGCTCTACCAAGGATCACCCCAGGCCATCCAGATAAGTGTGGAGCAGACATTTCCACACTTCACTGCTATCTGGAGACCAGACACATGCACATGGGTGCAACTTAGGAAATAAAGTCTAAACAATTTTAAAAGTTCTTTTGAAAGGTCACGTATCCAGAAAAAAAAAATGATAAGGAGAAAAATCATGATGGTAAGGGGAGAAATTCACAATTTTGTTTTTCAAGCAAAAAATTAAATAGGTCTGCTTAAAATACACTGGCTTATATCCAGATTAAACAAATACCATCACCAGTTTGTTGCCAACAATTGAAACTGACAAAGTTTAGGACAAGCCACAAACTAGAGAAAGACATATTTGATGAAAGGTTAGAAATAAAAATGAATGAATAAATCCTTCAGGTCAATATGGAAATTCAAGTCATCAGTCGAAACGTTCGGAAGAGACTGAACCAGGCAAGACACTAAGGATGTAAGCTAAATACCCAGTGGGCAGGAGGAAGATGCTCAGCTTCACCAGTAACCAGGAAAACACAGAATAAGATGACAATGACAGCCCATTTTATGCCATCTTAAAATCCTGAAAATAGCAACTGAAGATGAAAATGCGGAGCAATGAGAGCTTGCATCAACTTCTGCTGGGAATGTGGAAACAGATTTAGGTGGTCAGATAGGAGAGAAATGTGGCATCCACATTCCACTGGACCCCACAGTTCTACAGCTTAGAAAATGTTCTAGAGAGCCTCTTCACATGCAATGAGATGGCTTCAAAGAGCTCATGAAAAACACATGCTGTCTTTCCATTCTCTTTTTCCATGAACTTTTCAAGCTCCCATATACAAGAATGCTTGCTGTAGCCTTGCATGTAATTGCAAAAATTTCATGACACACACAATGATGACATGAAGGTGGCAATGTCATAAAAAGATGTGCCACGCCATTTACTGAAACGAGTGTGAGCTAGAGCAGTACTCCTCAGCGTCATCCCAGAACAGCAGAATTGGCATCACGTGGACCTTTCTGAAATGTGTGCAAAATCCACCACAGGGGTACTGAGTCAGAAACTCCGGCAGCAGGAACAATCAGTCCACGTTCAACAAGCCCTCCTATGTCTAGTTTGAGACCTGTTACACTCACACCAGTTATCTGTGTTGTTCAAAACCAGAATCTGAGAAAAAAAAAAAAAGGTTCCTGATTCTAGCTTCCTGCTAATACAGGAGGCAGTGGAAATGGCTTAGGATCAGGGGAGGGGAAGGTTCTTACGCCAAGAACCATTTGGATACTTATAATATCACTCATGGGCTATACAAAATTACCAACTTAAAAATCAACCTACTATAGATTTAGTGGATTTTGAGTCATCCCTGCAGTCCCCTTGGCAGTGCCAGACCAGATGATTTCATGGGCCTTATGTGGCCTGTAGGTCAGAAGTTCCCAACCCCTGACTTAGATAACTGGGTTCCTGCCACCTGTGGGGAAACGCTGAATTGAGTTCCTGGTTCCCAGCTTCAGCCTTTGCTGAGCTTCAGCCATCATGGGCTTAGAAGGAACCAGCAAATGGTAGTTTTCGCTCTGATTCTGCTTTTGAAATAACTAAATTTTTACAAAGTAAAAAATGCCTACCATAATACAGTTAACATTCATCTTGAGAATATAAATACTATATTGACAGAAAGGACACACACCAATTTTGGAGGGAGGAAGGGCAGTAGGAAGAGAAAGGAGAGGGCACCAAATGTGCTCGTGGTATTTGATATATTTGTGAAAAGATTTGGAGCAGATTAGAACAAAGATATTTGTCAAACCTGGGTGATAAGTATAGGGATGTCCATGGGCTTATTCTCTGTACTTTTCTATTTGTTTTAAATATTTCACCAGCATTGTGGTTTTGTAACTTAACCATAACACAGAAAAAGGTGTAAACGGGACAAAGACTAGAGGCAGGCAGATGAAGTGCACAGTAATTTCAGTCAGTTATGTGAAGAGGAATGCATGAAATCACCTTCCTAGGAACTGATAACCTGCTGTGTGCTGAGAGTGAAGGACAAGTGCAGAGAAAACATTTAAATGTGTAGTTTCACTGAATGGCAAAAGTGTACAATGGGAAAACTGAATCTGGAGAGAAACAGGTTGTCCTCGTAGAGCCCGTGTATGGTGTTGGAGATGGTTACCAGCAAGGAAAGCAAGAAGACAAGAACAAGAGGACAGAACTGCAGGGAAATAAAGAGAGCAAAAAAGGACTGACTTTACAGATGGGTGTAAAAGAAATGCAAAACAAGGTCTCCTAAAGTCAAGGGCACTGTGCAAGAGGAATGAGCCAATGGCAAGGGTTGAGAAGAGCTCTGTGACAGGAGGAGGATGTGACCATTAGACAGTATTCTTTCCCACCCCTTGAAACACCCATTAGATTCTTGGAGAAGAAATATATGACGCTGCCTGAAAGATTAAATGTGTGATATGAAATTGATTACAGTAAGCACCGACTTATCTTTAAAGATGTCTGAGGTAAAATACATCTAAGTATTTTTTAAGTAAGGGAGATAAGAAACAATGGATTAACAAACGATGGATTAAAGATTGATAAATGATGAGATAAAGGAATCATGAGCTCAAGCAAGTGGGTCAGCTCCAGAGTGGACAGAAGATAAGGAAGAGGCAAGATATCAATAAACGGGGTGGACATAAGAAATAGGTTAAGACAAGTTCATGGAGAAAATAGATTTCATCCAGTGTGAACTTGCAAGGCAGGGCCAAAGAACAGATTCCAAAGTGAAATGAAAAGGTTGAGGGGAAGGTTGGGATAGCTGCCATGGAAAATAGAAAACACAGTTCTGCAAGCCAAAGTCAGAGTTGCCATCAGCATTATGAGGGCATTAAGGAAGAAAAACATTTCATGTAAGGGGTCCAGTCAGCACAGTTGTGTGATTTTTTTCAGGTAGGCTGGAAGTAAACAGGACAAATGAAAAAGACTTTAGCTTTCTTCCAAGACTGAAGACTGACAAAGCAAGACTCTAATGCATCATCCCAACACCTAGTGATCTGAAAGATGTGCTAAGAGATACCTCTAAAATATATCAAATTTCCATCCATTCTTCTTTGCAATTTAATTCAAAACACTGTGATTTCTTAGCCAGGAAAGCATATAAGCAGTAACCATTCTTTATTCTATTCCACCTCCCTATGACCCATTATCCCTAAACCACAGAATAGATTTTTAAAGTCAAGTTATTAAAACCATCCAATGACTTTCCACTGTCCTTAGAATTCAACCCAAAGAATGAACCTGGGAGGCAGGAGAGACAATGAAGAATGATTCCTGCTACCCAAATAACCCCCAAGATTGAAATCACCCAGTTATCCCTTTAGCCAGCACCAGCCTCAAATTCTATTCAGTAGCGTTGAAGAATAAATGTTCTTGTAAAATTTAAGTGTCAGAAAGCTCTCCTGGGGGCAAATCAGTCACTGTTATGTGCAGGCTGAGTAAACCAACTCACTACTAACAAGAACACTTCAAACAGAATGTGCAGTTTCTGAAAATATATACTATGCTTTACTGTAAAAGACTTGCTCTGTAATTATACACTTGAATAATGATTTGATTAATATCCAGCTTCCCTGTCAAAGTGTAAGCTCAAGAATGCAGGAACCATATCAATTTTTTTTTACAGATCTATTCTCTTTATTCTCAGAACTCAGCCTAGACTCTGCATGTTGGAAGTGCTCAATGAGTATTAGTTGAGTTACTGAATAAATGCTGTATCCAAGTTATTTGAATTACTGAATATAGACAGAAGCAGAACAGAAAAGACTAGGGTAGGGTCCCAGGGAGGACAAAGAGCTGAATTCAAACTCTGTGATTAAGAAAGCACATGACATGAGGGGTAGGTGTTCAGCCTAGTGATTAAAATGCCACAGTCCCACATCAAGAGTTCCTGGGTCTGATACATGGCTGTTCTCTCTCTCTCTCTCTCTCTCTCTCTCTCTCTCTCTCTCTTTCTCTCTCTCTCTCCCCCACACCCCTCAGATAAATAAATAAAAAACATTTAAAGTATATGACTTTGTTAAGTCATTTAATATTTCTAAATCTTGTTTTTCTCATCTGTTGAATGACATAATATGACCTACATTCTAAGCAAACCAAAACACTGTCAAGTCTAATTATCATAAACTGTGGTGACTAACCATTTAATGAAACTCAGTGAGCTTCTTTTCTGACACAGTGAGAGCCTCAAGGTTTAATCAGGCAGCAGAACCGCCTTTCATTTCTGAGTAGCCCACAGAAAGTATAAGGTGTCCGTTACAAGCATCTCTCTGAAGAATCAGAGCGTTTGCATGACATGCAGGGTCTGACAGACTCTGAATAGTTTCTCTTCAAGGACCTTGGAGCCTAAGCAATTTTACCTAGAATAATTTCAGAACTGGAAATAAGAGGGAAGTCATGGGTTCTTTATAAGGAGAGGCAGAGACATCTGGGTGTTCAAGGGAGAACCCTCAGAAATTTCTCACGCCACACGTTCATTACAAACAAGTGAGAATGAGGAAAAGCCACTGACTTTCACTGACAAGTCATGAAATGCCACAGGAATCCCAGTGATGCTTCGCAAACCATTGCCATGGACAGTGATGATTAAAATTGAACCAAGCAGCTTTAGTATTACGGTCTTTCTATTTTTTTTTTTTCAAATGGGAATTTGTACAAACTTACCTGTTGAACCTCCTGAAAAAATACATTTAACCCATGTATGCATCAAATTTCCAAACACAACTTTAAAACACTGGCTACCATTCTCAACCTGTTCCTTTACAATGGGCTCTCCGCTAGGGCTCCATTGAGTTGAGTTTGGCTCAGAGGACCCATTACACCTATGGGTTAAGCTTTTACCAAACATTTCTTACGGGTAATTCAGTAATAAGGCTAGATATGTTTATATTATCTTTGCTGTGTTTCTTGAATATTTAAAAAATACAGAATAAACAAATTGAGAACATGGATAAATTTCTACTAAGTGAAATTTAGTTGATCTTAAAAACAAGTTTAGCTTAGAATAGCCTCTCAGGTAAATTATGCATAATTCAAAGATTTTTCTTGAAACAATTTTTACATACATATACCTCAAATCATTAAAAATAAATTATTTTGGTAGCAACAAAAGTAAAATACCATCCCATGATGGTAAAATTAACGACATGTTGAGTGCCTTACATTATAATGGATGTACCTTTGCTATCCCAGGGAAGTGTTTTACACAAACATTGCCATATAAAAGTAATTAGTTGTTTTATTACAGTTTTATTTATTCACTTTTAATAAAAATGGCATAAATCATTAAATTACTTTGAATTTAAAAACAATTCTCACTCCTGCTGGAAGCTAACTAGGGGGGACTGCCCTGTTGGCACTGCTCATGTGGATGACTCCTTCTGGTAAACGGTACAACTTGCTAATAAACTAAAGAAAATAGATGACTCCCATTGGCATGTCATTCTTCTCTGTGCAAGATCTCATTTCAAATGCAGCAAATCTCTACAACAGAACAGAAACACATAATGAAGGACACCAGGATTCAGGTCAGCCCCAAAAGGCTTTGATTTCTTCATTGAAGTTTTTTTGTTTGTTTGAGATTTATTTATTTATTTGAAAGGCAGAGTTAAAGAGAGAGAGAAGGAGAGACACAGACAGAGAGATCATCCATCTGCTGGTTCACTCCCCAAATGGCCGCAACAACTGGGGCTAGGCCAGGTTGAAGCCTGGAGTCAGGAACTTTTCTGGGTCTCCATGGGGGTTTAGCGACACAGAGACTTGGACCATCTTCCATTGCTTTCTCAAGTGCATTATCAGGGAGCTGGATCAGAAGTGGAGCAGATAGAACTTGAAGTGGCACCCATATGGATGCCAGCGCTACAGGCTGTGTCTTAATCTGCCACACCACAGTGCCAGTGCTGAAGGGTGTTTTAATGGGAACTGTTTTCTCCAAAGTAACATGAAAGCTTGGAATCTGCCAAGGCAACGACACTTTGTCCTGTGTATGGATGCCTGCATGTCCAGTATATGGATGTTTTTATTGACTCAATCCAAAAGCAGAGTATTCCGCCCATTAGGAATGTTTGAGCCTAAGTTTGCTGCTTGTAATTGGAATTTCGTTGACTGAATAAAAAGTGGAACACTGCCCTTCTGATTAAAGGATTCATGCCACAAAACTTGTTTAGAATATGGAGTGCATTTTCCATATGATGATGACAGATGCTCTCCCACAAGTGGGAGGGAGGCACTGACTTCTCAGCAATTCTAAGAACTGTAAAATCTCTTCATTTTCTTAAAAGCAAGCACTTGCTTGCACCAAATGCTCCTTGGGCATTGCACTGGGAAGACAAGAGCCAGTCTGGGGAGACCAGCAAAGACTCCCAACCTCCAACTCCCCCTTGCCTATTTATGGCAGAAAAATTGCCTCTGTTCTCTTTTTTAATGTTAAGTCCATTCGTATATCTCTTTAGAATATATTTATACTGAACACTGAAATTTCCCATCATTTTGGAGCAAGAGTAGTTTCATAAAGAAAAATTTAATAAGACTACATTTATAAAGACCAACCACCGTACTATTTTCCACTAATACTTTTTTTGTGATTGAGACTTTGAAATTTTTCTATAGAAAAGACCCCAGTAATTGTACATTGTAATTGTGCTCAATCTTTCACATATGTGCTTTCTGTCTGCTAATTTAATATTATTCATTTTTTTTCTTATCAGCCCTGGAAGCTACCACTCTTTTGTATTACTTACTAATTGTATTTCTAGTGCTTATTGAGTTACATTAGCACAAACTGAAATGGCTACATGAAATAAAGTTATGCAGTTAATGAATATTTTTGATACAAATGTACTAATTCACCTTAAAAATATAATTTATTTATTTTTACCTGAAAGAAAAATTATGAATCTAGTGCATACCTGTACTTTGAACTGTACACACCACATTGGGAAAAGTCCATAGATACAAGCTGTTTCTCACAATTTCCATGTGATTTAGACATTAGAAATCTTACATATAATTTTTGCAAGTGCAGAAAACATAGGTAATTGAGTAGGAAATCAAATGTAAGCCATTGTTTGGGGTCCATGGGCTAATATAGTATGAATATTTAGCCAAAAAGATAGTACCAAAAAGCCTGTGATAAGGAGTGCATAAAAGCACCACAGTTCTGCTTAACCACTCTAGAAACCACATCATCCTACCTCAGTGCTAACACCCACGTCGGCAGCCCTGTGCCTCAGCCTAGCCATCTTTTGGTGGTACCTGATCTACAGATTCCCTTGAAAAATGACAAAACTCTAGTAAGTATTCATCTTGAAAATGGTACTTCAACATCAAGAGGTTTAATTTCTAAAAAGTTAATCAAATGGAGGTTACACAGACAATAATGATGTCTCAATGAAAACACACTTCAGCTAATAAAATGTACATTTCAATGGTGACTTATATTTATGCTAGGTTAGGGAAAAAGCTAAGAAAGGCTAATGAAAGGTGTCCACTGCATGTCAATAAGCCAAACATCACAGGAAGTGTGCAAATGGATTAGGGTTCTTCAACGAATCTATCTAACACAGCAATATGTTACAAATTAAAGTGGAAGAATGAAAATGTCACTATCATCATTTTCCTTACAGCTTCTGCTCACTAAAAATGGGTTATGTCATTTCTTATTATAACCCATGCTCTCCTAGATGGGAATGCCATTAATATCCTCATGGGAGAGATGGAAACCAAGTGTAAGCATAAGAATTTAGTTGCATGAAGTACACTTTTACTAAAAAAGGGAGGGAAAAATTTTAGAATCAAATATAATTTGATGCTTCTGTTATACTGCAAATTGAATTTGCTAGAAATAATTAATTCTAGTCTGAATGACCAGCATGCAATTCACATTTTCAGCTAACTCAAAAACTGAAATGACAATGAAGACTATTCCTTATATTATTCAAGGTTCTCATACTTCTTTAAGCATCAGAATACCTACGAGTCACCATGTCCTTTGCTGCTATTGTTGCATCTAATACTATCATGGACATTAATGATTTCCCATGTATAAATGGTAACAGTATTATAAAAATCACAACTATGTGCATGCACGTTCAGAAAAGCAGTCGACAATGGCTGGCTGCTATTGTGTTCCAGCATAATATTTACTTGTCATTTATTTGCTTGGTTATTACCAGCTTATGGAAGAAGATAAGTTTAAGATCAATTATATGATAAAAAATTTTAGAATATACTATCCATTTACTTGTTTTTCCTGTAGAATTGAAGAAACACTGAAAATACTCAATTCCAATGGTAAGATATCGGCCTAGCTCGCCACACTATACACTAGGGCTCTAAATATTGGTAAGACATCTTATTGGCCTTCATTGTATTTTGACACTAAAATCACTTCCCAGTCAGTGCTGCAGGGACACTGAAGAGGCCTTCGTGGCCATTCATGATGAAGGCAGGTTCTCAGAGCCAAGTACACCTGAACTGATTCTTGAAAGAAGCATGAGAAGGAGGGCGGAAATGATATCCCAGGTGGAGCAAACAGCAGCTGATGACCTTCCATCACCTGACTGAGAAAGTTCAAGGCAGGCAGTGACTGGGGAAGAAAATAGATGAAAACAGATGTAGAAGATAGGTTCATGATTATGAACTCATAGGCAAATGCCTACAGTGCTAGGCATGAAAGAGAGAGATTGTCCTTATCCTTTAGAAAGTTAACACTAAAGCGACAAATATCAAAAAAAAAAAGAAGAAGAAAAAAACCTCTATAATAGCCTTCCAAACCAATTTTAAATGAATTTTGAAGATGATAGAACAAAACATAAAAATAATAAGCAGAATAAAGAAGAGCTTCTTCTAGTGGTTTTCTTCTCCTTCAAGCCCCTGGGTTGGCTGGTCTCACAACTCCTCTCTTAGCATTTCACTTTCTACCTTGTTGAAGTGGACTTTCACCCTTTTACTGAAGGAGTAAACGACATTATATTCAGGGTAAGCTTAATGCTACCAGTTTATCTTCAAGAAAGATGAACAATCTGGAGGATATGAGAGAAAGATCAGAGAAAGTGAATCTCCATAGGTGACAAATGATGGGGTTGAAATAGCCCATTACTTCCAGGGTCCCTCAATACAACAGCCGGGTTTTAATCAGAAAGGCATCTGCATGATTTTCCTCCTGTCCTCTTCTTCTTTGTTAATTCTGAGAAGCAAAAGTGTTATCATAATGGCTGACATTTTACTGAACACAGTCCAAAAAAGATAAATACCGTGATTGCTCAGAAGTGGGGTCTAGAAAATAAGAACTTTCAGTTCTGTTAAAAATTATACAGAGACAGTATGTTTAATTAAATTTATTCCTATAGTATACATCCTTAAAATAGAAAGTATTGCTGGAGGACTGGCACTTTGGTGTAGCGGGTAAGGCCACCACCGGCAGTGCCAGCATCCCATATGGGCACCAGATCAAGTCCTGGCTACTCCACTTCCGATCCAGCTCTCTGCTATGGCCTGGGAAAGCCGTAGAAGATGGCCCAGGTCCTTGGGCCCCTGCACCCGCGTGGGAGACCCTGAAGAAGCTCCTGGCTCCTGGCTCCTGGCTTTGGATCAGCACAGCTCCAGCCTTTGCAGCCAAGTGGGGAGTGAACCAGGGGATGGAAGACCTTTCTCTCTGTCTCTGCCTCTCCTTCTCTCTCTGTGTAACTCTGACTTTCAAATAAATAAATAAATCTTTAAAAAACAAAAAAGAAAGTATTGCTGATGGGTATAACAAACATATTTATTACATTGTTTTTTAAAATTGTAAAATGGAAAGAGTAATGTAAAAAAAAATATGAATTCTTCTAGATAAAGAGACTCTCTTATATGAGAAAGAGCACAGTGTTAATACCGTATTTAGGAGGGCTTTGGTAATTTATTTTTTTTAATTCTAAAAGCTTGGGAGAATTTAATTAATTTTAGTAAGTGTTAAAACCATGTAAATTTGCCCAGTCATACTAGTATATTTATTATAGGAGTGGAATAAATGAAAAAGTATTGTCAGGAAAGAAATGTAAGTATTGGTAAGACAAACTACCAGCTGCATCATTAAGGGAAAGCAACAGTTGTTGGCACATCTAAATATTGTTTAAAAGTGATTTAATTGTCTTTACTTGAATCAACTTTCTCTTCCTATCCCTTATCTCCAATTACAAAAGATCAGCCATTTGCTTTTTTTCTGTTCATGGAGTTACTAAACAAAGTCTCTGGGAGCCCTTGACCCTGGTAGATAAATGAAGATGAGATTTGCTCTCTTCTTTAAAAAGACTTAAACTCCTAGACTACAGGGTCTGTGTCTGTGTCCAGTAACTCAGCACTCCTTCAAGGCAAGGCCACATGCATGGCTGTCAAGAAGGGTCTTTACTGGGGCAGCCCAGGGTCTCCTGGAACCACTTACAGAAGTGCAGCTATCACCTGAATCTATGAAAACTCAATGATGGGAGCTGTTTCTTTCCCCTCCCAGTCACCATGTCCCTGTTGCATCCTCTACATCTGATGACTGAATTCACCTTTGACTCCCTGGAGCCCTCTGGGAGATTTCCTCATCTGCAGAATGGCCAAGTGTCAGCCAAGCCTTTATCCTTGAACCTCCCAGCTTTCTGCCTTTCCCTCCAGACATGAGCCCCTCCATTTGCACACCTAGCCTTCCATGGGGCAGGACAGCAGTCTCTTAACACAGGCCCAACTGGGTTCTCACTTCACTGTTCAAAGGTATATTATTGGAGAACCTTTCTCATTAGAACATTCCTCAAAGTCAGAAAATGACATTATTTGGTGTCTGCTGTTACACCAGGAATTCTGCTAAGAACAACAGTTAAAGAAATTGATCAAATACACAATCATTCTCAAGAAGTGAGGAAGTGAAAGTCTAAACAGTGAAATAGAAATGTAAGTAGACAGATAAAAGAGAATGTCATTTAATGGAAGTATAGGGCTTACAGGGGAGAAAAAAATAGATTCTTGCCCAATGGCCAGCATAAGGGAGGAGGGGTGCCAGCAAGGATCTTGAGTCATTACACTAGTATTTTAACTCCAGGTGACATCATTCACAAATGCTACTGCATGTAACAATTCTAAGCCCCAGGATCCAGCCAAAATTAATCAGGCTGTCAGGGAGGAGAACCCAGGCATTTGTTCCAACGTGCAGCAAAGAACCAGTGAACTAGATCATTGTTTCCTTGATAAAATGATCTTATTCTAATTTTAGCTCTATAGAGACTGGCATAGCACAATTCCAACTGTAGGTCCTTAGTAAGGATTTGTTAGCTCAAAAAATTGAATGTGGGAATCATTGTTAGAAACTAAAATGAACACAAAGCAGTATTTTGTTATCTGAAAAAGCTGTTTACACTTTAGTTCATATATTATACTAACCAATAGTCTTTTAGGCTTTATAATCAAAGCTGCACTTATGAGTAGACTTACATATATCATGGAAAAAATCACAATAGCTAAATCCTATTAGTTTGTAGCTTTGCCATTTTCAAAGGTATATTAGCTATTTTTATTCAACTAGAAACTCTAAATGCATGCAAATTGTAAAGTAATCAAGAAATTTTATGCACAATTGTGTAAAGTGTGTGGTGGTTGTTATCTTTTAATTAAAATTTAACGGATATATAAAATTTACCCATATTTATTGGGTCCTATGTAATGTTTCAATACAGGCATACATCATTGGTGTTTTTAAAGTGTATTTTCATGTGACAGGAGTTTATAATGCAGTCTCAGTGAAACAGATTGTTCATTAGTTTGAGAAGATAAATCAATAGGTAAATGGAACTCTTACATGGTAAACTAATCAAGTGAGTCTTATAACAGATTACTAGAGTTTTCATGAAATGTGAAAGTTTAACATGGTTGTGGATATGTATCTTTAAATTAAGTGGCCATCTATAAACACATATAATAAACAAACTAATGTTCACATGCATGCATTCATACAACTCGCTGTAGACTGTTTATAATTATTTCACATTAGCTTAACAAATTTAAACAATACAAATCCAACAATCCCCTCTTTCATAGTAACTACTGTATTTAGCATCAGTTTCATCTTAATTCCAAACTCACTACTAGAAATATAGGTTTAGTACATTAGGAAACATTCAAATAATTCAACAAGCGTTTGTAGCAACCATAGAGAAATCAAACAATTGCTAAATTATGCCCGCCACCTTAATATATACTATATATACAGTAGTTCCTTAAAGTGCTATTATTACTTATATTGCTTCATGTTTTAAATTCTGCTGTCATAGCATAGGCCTTTATAAAACCACTGCACATTTAAAACTTCTTGCTATTTAGAGAATCACAATATTTGCAAAATGGTTCATTTAAAATAGAATACATTGATCTGGCCTGAGAGAGGCATCCTATCATAGACATGAGTGAACCAAGGCTCTGTTGTGCCTTCCAAATTCCATAGGCAGTTTGAGATTGAATTTTGAGCCTCTGCCCTCCATAGCGTGTAAAATCAATGAAACATTCACGGCTCTGGGTTCGTAACTACTAGCAGTCTATGAGGGGCTCTGGCATAGGTTTAGTTGTAGTCTTATGTGGTCCTAATACTTACTTTCACACAAGTCGCTGAGAAAGAGGTCCTTATCTCACCCTTCTTGGATAATTCATCTAACTTCCTTGTCTCATAGATGCTTAGGTGAGGTGATATTATTAATGCTCTTATATTCACAGAAGTATGAAACTTTTATATATAAAAGTTATATATGGCAAGTATCTCAAAAGGATTGTGGAACATGGAATGAAAAGATACATATTTTGGTGAAAAAAGTATCTGACATCCATGCATACAAATAGGTTTTCTAAAAGTTCATGGAAAATACATACTATGGAAAAAGTATTCAAGAATTTCAAAATCACTTTGCACCAAAAGTTAACTTTTCACGCCATTTTCCACCAGTTTTCTGAAGTACCTTCATATAAACACACATGTACTTCATATGCAAGACTTCACACTGATGCAATACTCACACATGTGAGCCAATGGAGTCATAAACAGGCTCACATGAAACAAGCCCATCTCATTCATTGCATTCCCTACTGAATAAATGGGATTTAGTCCAAATACATTGACTTCTGACAGATCTGATGCTTAAACCCAAGGCCAAATGGACTCAAGAAACAAACTGTGTTCCTTTGGTAAGAAGGTTCCTATGTTTACAAAGTATGTAGATTGTTCTTTGCTTTCATCTCATACAGGAAGGCAATCTAAAAACAATACTTTCAAATTGCTGATTTCAAATTGCTGTGAACCAATAAAATAATTAAAGTCATCAAAATCTATTCACTCATGTTAAAATATGGCTAAGTGTGGAAAAGCACAGTCAATTTAAGAAAATCACTGATCATTTTCCTTCCCAAGAATAATTCAGGCGTTTCTAAGATAGCTACACTATGGTACACTTTTCTAGTACTATTTTGCTACTTTTTTAAAAAAAATAGTAAATTCCATTTTAACAGCTGATATTTTTAGTACAAACAAGAATCAAGTGATTAAAAATCAATGGGAGGGTAATTCATTTGGCTTGGCAGTTAAGATGCCCATTGGGGTGCTTGGGTCTAATGTTAGAGCCTAGTTTCAGTTATCACTTCTGGCTCATGACTCGTTTCCTACTAATGCGAACCCTGGGGACAATCAGCAGTGGGTCAAATGGTTGGTTCCCTGCCACTTAAGTGGGACCTGGATTGAGTTCCTAGATCCCAGTTTGCCCCATGTCTAGCCTCAGCACCAATCATTAGGTGCATTTGGGGAGTGAACCAGTAGGTGGGATCTCTCTCTCTCTCTCTCTCTCTCTCTCTCTCTGTGTGTGTGTGTGTGCATCTATTTTATCTTTCTGTATCCCAAATAAATTTTTAAAAATTGACAGCAGTTACAATGAACAGTAAGCATCAACATAGTACTCATTACATTCAAGTAAACTTCAAATGTAATACTGAAATTCAGAGAGGCCAACAGTAACTTGATTTAATTTAGTGCTGAGATCAATTTAGGAAAACATCTTCCTTTTGCTTTTTGTATCACCTTAGATGTTCCCTGTCAATTTCTTTCTCTCCACCAGCTTCCCCTTGGGAGGCTATGTGCTGATATTTTCTTTGCCACTCATAATTGTTTATCCTATGAAACCTATTCTCCATATACAACCTGCTGATAATAATCTTTTTCACTTCTTACCATATATTAGGTTAAATTAATGAATTTACTAAAGCAGGTCAAACAAAAAGAAGGGAGAGAGGGTATCTATTGTCTTACGGTTGCTTCTATGTTCCTTGATTAAGATTTAGTGTGTTTTCTTCCCTGGGCACAAATTTGCTCTTTAATGCATAATTTCTAGTAAATTACTTACTCAATTTTGTCATTCAAAATTTTAAATGGAAAGAAAATGTCTAAGGCTCTTAGTAAAAAAAAAAAAAAAAGGAAGATTAAGAGTGTCAGAATTATTCTAATCCAATGACTTTAGCTAGGCAAATCTTTTTAAAACAGCTCAAATGCTATGAGCATTTTACAAATGAGCTTTAAACATCCTTAATCTAAATTGCTCTTAACTTCTGAATACCTAGAAAACTACTATTTGCAGCTTGAAAATAAACATTCATGCTAGACTAATACAGAAAAATCTAGGGCAAATCCATGATTAATACTTTTTTCTAGTTTGCAATATTCAGCCCTATTTAGGAAAGGCATTTAATAAATGCTGCTGCAATAATTTAAATAGGAAATTGATTTCATTTTTGAGTTTTCTCTGTCATTTCCATCAGGATTGTCACTATCAATCACATATTCTATTCATTATTTCCATTTCTATGTATATGTATTTCAGAAAGGAAAAACACATCAATAAATCCATTACACTTTCCAAAACTGTAACTAAGCACATGAAATCCTCTCTTCTTTGCAAAGAATTAGGAACACAAGAGGGAAAATTGTACCCAGCAGAGCAAAGAATGGACAGTTCTCATTTCCCCATGTAAACTCTGGCTACATTTGAATTTAATTGCCTGTAAACAGGGTGCTTTCTACCTCTGGATAACCTTAAATACTTCACTATGGCTTATTCAAACTAAGTTACACTTTTAAATGTATATTCTTCATGATTAAATACATTTTGGCTTTTTTGAGAATTAGTAAAGGTTAAATATTTTCTAGCTATATCTTAAATCATATGATAAAACTGAATCTTAGAAAAACAAATTTCTAATCTATATGTCTAACTGATTCTAGTATTTTATATAGTGTATATGAATTTATATTACATATTTATGGGTTTTTAACTAAATATTTTCAGTTTAACATATATGATTTAAGTATTAAATATACTTGACATATATTATACTTAAATATACTAAAAGTATAAATTATTAGATAGTTCACAGCAAGAAGCCACCATCCCTTACTTAATGAAAGATTTAAAAAATTTAAGCAAATTGATTATAATTTTAGAGGCAGGTAAGCATGAACAGAATTGTAACTTAGCGTCTTATTTTGACTCTATTAATTTACTTGAAATTGTAGAGTGTGCAGTGAAATGGAATATCAAACTGCAAGTTTATACACAACAGTTAGTGGGATTATTTATAGAAATGTTCAGCTTTTTATTCACAGTCCCAAGTTAATGCTTATTATCCTCAACATGACAGTTTTATTTGAATAAGAATTATTTAGTGCTAGATTATTAATGCTTGTATGATCAATTACAATTTTGTTTTGATGATATTAGTCAACAGCAAATACAGCCATGGCTATTAGTCTTATCAACATGATGAAGCTTTTGTTTTTGTTGGCAAACTGTTTCTAATTAAGTGAGAAGTATTTGCTTAAAGCCACTTTTCCCAATCAGCTCCCTTCATGGGACTATGAGGTGGATGAAATGCAATGACTGGGCAAGTTAAGCTTGTATCCAGTGAGCTCTCAAGAAAGTATTGTTGTGGGGTCTGGTGCTGTGGCATAGTGGGTAAAGCCACCGCCTGCAATGCCAGCTTCCCGTATGGGCACTGGTTCAAGTCCTGGCTGCTCCACTTCTGATCCAGCACCCTACTAATGTGCCTGGGAAAGCAGTAGAAGATGGTCCAAGTGCTTTGACCTCTGCACCCACGTGCACCCAGAAGCAGCTCTGGGCTCTTGGCTTTGGCATGGCTCAGCCCCAGCCATTGCGGCCAATTGGAGAGTGAACAAGCAGATAGAAATACTCTGTTTATCTCTCTCTCTCTCTCTCTCTCTCTCTCTCTCTGTCTTTCCTCTCTCTCTCTGTCTTTCCTCTCTCTCTCTGTCTGTCTTTCTCTTTCTGTCTCTGTGTGTGTGTGTGTGTGTGTGTGAGAGAGAGAGAGAGAGAGACGGAGAGGGAAAGAGAGAGACGGAGAGGGAGAGAGAGGGAGAGGAAGAGGGAGAGAGAGTGAGAGAAATGAAGGAGAGGGAAGGAGAGAGAGGGAGAGGAGAGAGAAATACTCTTATTTAGAGGAGTCATATATTTATCTTTGGCCTTAGAATTATTTAATTCTATTGATTTCGACTCTAGTAATAGTCTTGGTTAACAAAATCATTCAAGGGCTAGTAGTGACCTATCATGGTAAGAACACTCTGAATTCCATAGAAAGTAACACATGAACCTTTGTTTAGAGAATCATTTAATTTAGAGTATTATTCATCAACAATTCTCCACTATTGGGCTACTTTTATTTTTATTTGAATTATTTCCAAAGGCAGAAACAACTGATGCACTGTGTTGCTGCACACAATTTATTTACAAGCCTCTGAACTATGGTGCCAGTGCAATTTCAGGGGATAGCTTAGGAAGATAAACTAGTTTGAAGTTTATTTGCAACCTAAAACAGTAATAATCCTCTTTTGATATTTCATTAAAAACTTCTTTCCAAATTTTTAGTAGAACAAATTCTCTTTAAGCAAACAGTATAATCAATTTGTGAAGGTTTTGATGTCCTCTAACAAATGCTGGTACTCAAGCTCTCCTAAGGTCATAATAAGGCAGAAGTCAGGAATATATGTGATATGTGCTGGCCCCTGCCTTTCCTGTTCTGAATAATACTCAGTCTTTAAAATGGAAACAGAGTGGATGCTAAAATGAAAATAACTGAGCTTTCCTTGGAAAATTTCAGAAACTTGGTGCTTTATCAAAATGTCGAAGAATCCTCCATCAGAACACAGGACCCAAGCCTAGGAGCTGTGTGTCTCTTAGTCTTGACTTGGCCACTGATGAGCCTTGGGAGTGGAGGGAGCTCCACGGCTGGTGCTGACCCTCTTTCATTATGTCCTCTGTGACGTAGGAACCATACAACCTTCCATGTGCTCTCTGACCTCATCTCCAACCCCCACCCCTTCGGCTCACACTCCCCCTCCCTGCTCCAGAGTCCCCAGCTCTCTCCAGTGCAACCCCACCCCCGTGGCCTTGCTGTTTCTTTTCCTGAAAAGCTCAACCCCAAGAAGGGGAGGAGGGTGCATGGCTGCCTCCCTCAGAGATGCTCAGCTTTACTGGAAAGCCAGCTGCACCTGCACCTGCGCCATGAGGCCTGCCCTCGCCAACCCCATCACCACGTCTCACTCACTCCCTTACTCTCTCTGTCTCTCCTTCCCTCCTTTCCAGGCCTCTAGTCCCCCATATGCCTTGTGCTTCTGCTCAGTGCTTCCACCAATACTCTCTATATGTCATTATTCTGCCTGCTTAATTTCTCCCTTCCTTTCTTGAATACAAGATCCACCGAGTCAGAGATTTTGATCAGTTTTGCTCACTCGCTTCTGAATTTTTCAGGACTTAAAAGAGCATCTGGCACGAAGCTTATACTTAGCAAATAACTACGGAATAAATAAATCTTCTCCACAAGTTGTAGTGACCATCAAAGGAGATGTCATAGGTTAAATTTACTAAACTATAAAACATGGGACTAATGATCTCTATGTAATTGATTTTAACATTCTGATGAAGCAATAAAATGTAGACTACAATTAAATTATGGGAGTCAGTGTAAAGTAGTTAAATAGAAAAGAGTCCTAAGAACTGTAAAATATTTAGCATTGAATTTAAAAATTTTTAGAAAACAACTTCACATTTAAAAACACACAAACATATAAATACCTCAGGATTGTGGATTAAACCACAGATTGTCCAAAGCAGTGACCATCTGACCTGTTGCCTGGCAGAGGACAGATGACAAAGAGAGGAAAAAAAGGCTTCTTAAGAAAACAGGCCCGGAGACAGAAAGGAGGAAAGCAAAGGAGGAAGCTCTGCAGGATTCAGCACTGCCCAGGAGAAACACTTAGCAAGATTACATTTTCAGACGCTGTAGACTGAAGCAATAAAACATGTACATCCAAGCACACCCTGTTGACGAATGGCTCATAGCCAATAATTTCAAGGTTGACCCTATCAAAGCACATTGAGAGATTGGTTATTCCCTAACTATGACACAATGAAATGAAAGTGTGTATGGACCATCAAGCACCCAGAGGAATAACTTGTATAGGGCTGGAGCTGTTCCCAGGGAGAACACAAAATTAAACAAAGAAATAAAAAAGCCCCAGACACAAACAGACAAGATAGACTGTACATGACAAAGCTCACGTTTGCATAAACCAGGGGTGGGTTTTATTGCTAAAGCAGGAGGAACAAGTGACTAGCCACACACAGAAAGATGGTCTTTCCCTGGGAGCTTCTTGTGCATTCAATCAAAGGGCCCAGTTTCCAGCAATTCTGAACATGATTTCTGACTTGAAAATGGCATAAAACACAGCTGAGTATCCCACAGATCAGAGAAAGATGGACAAAAAGGATGAGCAGTAATAAGTATATAATAGAGATAAATATACACTTAAACTTTTTACAGAACTCAGTTTTGGAAGGCATGTAAAAACTATTTTCATGAATAGAAAAATATAAACTAAATATGTTAACTGATTTTCTTCTCACAAAGTAATTATAGAAGTTAAATAAAAATGATCTATCTAAAATTATTGTAAAAAGAGAATATGATTTTTGGTATATAAAATTAAAAGAGTCCAGACTGCTCCAATTCCAATCCAGCTCCCTGCAAATGTGCCTAGGAAAGTAGTAGAAGATGGCCCAAGTTTTTGGATCCCTACATCCATGTGCAGACCTGGATGGAGTTCCAAGATCCTGGCCCTGTTCTGGCCATTGCAGCCATTTGGGGAGGAAGATCAATCTCTGTCTCCTCCCCTGTCTGTAATTCTGCTTTTAAATAAATAAATAAATAAATAAAATCTTTTAAAAAATGGTAATTTACAAGGCATCAGTCTGTCTGTAGATACAGATGCAGTCCCAGAGTATTTAAGCTTTTTTAAAGAGGTTAAAAGAAGAAAGGAACAAAGCCCTCATGGACATTTCCCCTCTCTTCTGTCATCTCACACACCCTTATTTTACTCACATGCATACCCTGGGAAGCACACTAGGGCATCACTGATAAAAGACACACACAGCCATGCCAACAGTGACAATGGCTGGTTCGCCTGGATTCAAATTGGTGTCCTTCCCACCACACCAGAGACAGAGCTCAAACTGACAGCTTAGTATTCACAGGCAGCAGGTGGTGGCTGAAATTCTTGGGTCTCCGCCACCCAAGTGGGAGACCTGATTGAGATCCTGGCTTCTGCAGTCAACCTGACCCAGTCTAGTTGTTGCAGGAAATTGGGGAGTGAACCTAAGGATGGAAGGTTTTTGTCTCTGTCTCTTTTCCTCTCTGTCAGTCATTCTGCTTTTCAAATAAATGCTTTTCAAATTAATTTCAAAAAAAAGTTTAAAAAACCTTCACAGACAATGGACTCGATTTGGCATTTACACAGATAATACAAACAGGAATTACAAAGAAGAACTCAAACTAGGTTATACTAAAAGACCTGGAAAGCAGAAATCTAAAGAATAGGTTCTTGATTTATCAGAGTAATCACTGGATCCCAATCAAGCCAAGATATAAATATTTTGGACAATTCTATCCACAGAATATTTTAATTTCTCCTTAAACATTAGTGCTGCCCTTCTTTTAGTGTAAACAGTAACAAACAACAAAAGATCACAGCTGAAAGCTAAAAAATTACTAATTAAATTTTAAAATTTTCATGCAAGTAGGTGAGAACATAGCAGGAGTAAAATAATCTAGAAGACAGTGACATCACCACACTTAGCTGCTTTATTACACATTTACACTGCCCAGGTTCCTTCCAATTTGAGGAAAATAAAACCAGCAGTTGTGAACGAATGCATAGAAATACCACTTAGTTCAACAGGAATCATTATTCAGTGTGTTTAAAATATCCATACCTGAAGACAACTAAAAAAAGCATGGATATATGCTCACAACAGTCTCCAAATACACTGCCCCCACACTGATCACAATGGAAAGCTATGAAGAAAACATACTGCATTTGATCCTCATTTTCATTTGTTCTATGAGTTTCTTAAAATCTATAGAATAAGGGCATAAACACCAAGATGAAAAATAGAGGAAGAAGAGCAAATTTGCCTGGAAATAGGCTGGGTGGCCTTCATTGGCATTGTCCATGGAGTAGCCCTGGGAAATCTCCCTAAATCAGCAGGATAAATGGGTCAGACTTAGAAGGAAAACTTGGGCTAGATTCAAAGAATCGTCGCTTTTGGCTCAAAGACAGTAACTGAAGCTATACTGAAATTAAAAAGTTTTTTTTTACAGGCAGAGTGGACAGTGAGAGAGAGAGAGAGACAGAGAGAAAGGTCTTCCTTCCGTTGGTTCACCCCCCAGATGGCCACTACGGCCAGCACACTGCAGCAATCCAAAGCCAGGAGCCAGGTGTTTCTCCTGGTCTCCCATGCAGATGCAGGGCCCAAGCACTTGGGCCATCCTCCACTGCACTCCCAGGTCACAGCAGAGAGCTGGACTGGAAAAGGGGCAACTGGGGCAGAATCTGGCGCCCTGACCGGGACTAGAACCCAGTGTGCCAGCACCGCAGGCAGAGGATTAGCCTATTGAGCCGCGGCGCCAGCCTAAAAAGATTTTCATAAAACAGTGTGGCCTAGTTGAAAAGACAAAGAATTTGGAGTCAGAAGTTCTGGTTTAAAGTCCTGGATCTACCCTTGATTGGTTCTATCCTTGAGTGAATATTTTCAGTCTCCAATCTTACTTTCCTTGTCTAGGAAAGGAAGAAAAACTCTTAGGGGGTTGCTGTGAGTACACAAAGGAAAAAACACTGGAAAGAGTCTTATGAGGTCCAAATCCTACATAAAGGCTGCCATTAGAAGGCTTTTTAATGGGTTTCCTATTTTCTAAGTACAAAACTCACATCCTAAAAGTTAAAGAAAAATAAGCTGGGGCTGGTGTTTGGTGCAGTAGATTAAGCTGCTGCCTGCAAAGCCAACATTCCATATGGCTGCTGGTTTGTGAACTGGTTGCTCCACTTCTGATCCAGCTCCCTGCTAAGGGCCTGAGAAAAGCAATGAAAGATGACCCAAGTGTTTGGGCCCATGCCACCAACATGGGAGACCCAGATGAAGCTCCTGGCTTTGCCCTAGTCCAGCCCTGGCCATTGCAGCCAACTGCAAAGTGAACCAGTGGATAGAATCAATCAATCTCTCTCTCTCTCTCTCTCTCTCTCTCTCTCTCTCTCTCTCTTTCTCTGTGTGTGTGTGTGTGTGCGTGTGTATGTGTCTCTCTCTCCCTCTCTCTCTGTAACTCTGATGTTCAAATAAATAAATCTTTAAAAAAAAAAAAAAAAAAAAGTATGGGCCAGCGCTGTGGCTCATTTGGCTAATCCTCCGCCTGCGGTACCGGCACCACGGGTTCTAGTCCCGGTTGGGGCACCAGATTCTGTCCCAGTTGCTCCTCTTCCAGTCCAGCTCTCTGCTGTGGCCCAGGAAGGCAGTGCAGGATGGCCCAAGTGCTTGGGCCCTCCACACGCATGGGAGACCAGGAGGAAGCACCTGGCTCCTGGCTTCAATCAGCACAGTCTCACTGTCTAACTCTGCCTGTCAAAAAAGAAAAGTATGCAGTTAATACCATACTTAATTTTTTCACAACAATCTTGAAAACCTGTTAATACTCTTTACAACCATATCCAAACAACAATAGTTTAATAGACTCAGCCACATCTTTGGCCTACAACAAGATATATTTCCCTCATTTATTCATACTGGAGAAGTTTCCCTGTGTATATTTTCATTTTGGTTGGTGGTACCCCTACCTCAACTTCTCTCTTTCTCCAGATAGTACTAAAGTTCCAATCTCTCACTGCCCCTTTATAACACAAAGTCAACTATGTCTCTAGACTCCCAACAGCTGATTTTACAAGACATAAAAATACCAACTTAGCTTTCTGCACTTCTTTATTGCTATTGGTGAAATAAGAAGCTATGATAAACACATTCACACAAGTGTACTCCTGTCATCTAGCAGGAGACGTGAGCACACATTTCCCAGTGCACATAGTTTCTGTGTTCCCGAGGGTGACAGGCAGGGTCTTGGTTTCCTCATCTAAGTGTCCTAGGAGGGTTTCATACCCTGTGCTGTAGTTCAGTATTTTTCACTCAGCCTTGATGCTGTCTCCCTAACAGTTCATTGGCCTAAGATGTCCTCAAGGGAGCTGATGTTGTCTTTACCTCTGTCCTTGCACCCTGCCCCCTCCACAATAGGCACAGGAATGCCTCTAACTGTTGCGTGAACTTAACTAATCAGACGTAAACCACTTGTGATAATAGATAATACACTATCTTGGCCACACGGAAGCTCACAGGGAATCAGGATTCAGCACTCAAAGTGGATTTAACAAAACTCTTATCTGTATCAGAATTAAAACTCAGTATGGTATTTTACACAGGAACAAAGGGAACAGCTACACCTTTCTACAGCAGATTCAATTGAAAAAGTCTGTGATTCTCTCCTGGAGGGGCTACAAACTCAGTAGCCAGCACTCACTACTGTTGCCAGAAGCAAGAACTGGAGAACCATTCCAAGTCACCTTTAATAAAGCAGGAGAAATGCAATAATGTCTTGGCAATGTCAGTTCCCAAACACCAACAACATAAACTACTTCTTTCGGCTATAGGTCCTTATTAAATGCATGGATGTGCTTCATCTTTATAATGTGGACAAAATGTAGAATAGTCTTGGGCATCCAAATTTTCACCTTAGCTTACTGATTCTGACTTGAAAGTATTACAAACAGTGGCAGCAGAGCAAGGTCAGTCGTTCACGACAGGACACTTCATATTTTATCAGTTACAACCCTATTGTCTTGATGAATCCATTTTAAACTAAAACTAATTATATTTTATAATTCAGCTTTGTATTCAGTCAATAAATAAGCATTAGTCAATCACCTGCAATAAAGACAATAGAAAAATGCATCAAAAAGAGTGTAGAAATAGATGGGATTTAAATCCTGGTTTTATACTTTACTAACCCAGTGATTTTGCACAAAATGTTTTGTCTCTCAGAGTGCCTATTTCCTATTGTATAAAGAGAATACGAGGGCCAGTGCGCTGGCGCAGTGGGTTAATCCTCTGCCTGCAACGCCGGCATCCCATATGGGCGCTGGTTCTAGTCCCGGCTGCTCCTCTTCCCGTCCAGCTCTCTGCTGTGGCCTGGGATAGCAGTGGAGGATGGCCCAGGTCCCTGTGCCCCTGCACCCACATGGGAGACCAGGAGGAAGCTCCTGGCTCCTGGCTTCAGATAGGAGCAGCTCCAGCCGTTGCAGCCATTTAGGGAGTGAACCAACGGAAGGAAGACCTTTCTGTTTCTCTCACTGTCTGTAACTCTACCTGTCAAATAAATAAATAAAAGAAGAGAGAGTATGAAGGAGGAATAAGATAGCATATGTAACATTCTCAACAGTGCATGACACAGTTGTGCTTTTGCTTTCTTTCTCTCTCTCTGTTTAGCAGTGGGAATAGAAAGATGGGTAAAATGTGTCTGTCATGTAGGAACACCAGGGAGGTACTGTGTAGACATCCACAAACTGATAAACAGGTAATCAGTGATAAGAATTCAAGTACAAATTTAGAACTGCTGTTAAGGAGCAGCACCTACTAAGAGTGACCCTGACAGCAACAGCCAAGGCAAAAATCACAAGGCCACACACCAGAATGGGCCACAAAAAAAGCACAGAATGCCAGCAGCTAGACAGTTGAGGTTATTGTCATATAATCACACTTGCAAGATGAATCCATATCACAAAATCCCTGAATCTTTGAGTATGCAAGGTGTCCAAGACAAACAAAGCAAGATCGGATGGAGTTGTCTGTTAAAAAAGAGGTGATTTCTTCACTTGATATTCAAGACCCTGTGTAAGTCTTCCACAACCTACCATAGCAGGTTTATTTTCTCCCCTTCCTCAACAGCTACACTGTAATAAAACTGGATTATTCTTGTTCTCTAAGAGTACTTCACGTCTTCCCACTTCTGCAACCTATTCCTGCCTGTACCTCTGCCCCACCTCTCAGGACTCCATCTGCTATAATCCTTTCACAAGAAATCACTTTACTTTTTATCTTTTTTGAACATCCTAAGCATTGTGTGCCTCTTTTATGGCAATCCTACTACACCTTTTCATGTGCTTTGCAATACAATCACTGCATTACAAGCTTTATCTTCTGCATGGGATTGTATACTCCTCAACGTTTATTCGGTTTGTTTATTTATTTATTTATTTATTTTTGCACAGAGTCACTCAGTAGACACTGACTGAAGATTTTTTAAAATTTTAGAACTGCGAGTAATTAGTCAAAATACATTGAGTCTACTTTATTAAATTTACACATTTACTAAATGTGCATTGTCTCTACTCTCTGACAATTGCTCTCTCTTTGGCCATTCCCCAAGCGATTTTCTGGTTGACTGCTAAATAGGTTTCTAATAGATCTGCTCCTTACCCTGGCTGAGTCTCCCCACCAGAGGTCATGTGGAGGCTGGCCATGCTCAGACATCTATGAGTTGAGGGCCAGTGTTCCTGCGAGTTACTAGTGAGGGCAGAGTTTCTAAACCTGGCTCGCATATGCAGTCTGTTTCCCCCACAGCCTTCTCAAAGCCACTGGCTAAGGAATTACTGGGAAGAATATCTAAGGACACTGTTGTTCTAATTTCCATTCTCCTTTTTCCAGGGAAAGCCTTCTTCACAGTGCTGGACTAACGGGAAGCCCAGAGCTACAGGTGTGTTTAACACAGCAGTTTTCACACCAGTGCTGGGGGAGCCAGCTGTGTTCACATCACCTGTCATTATCACCTGCTCAGTCTCACTTTATCCCCAGGGGAATGGCTGCTGCCATCCCCAGTGGATCAAGACATTTCAGCAGGATCCAGTCTTCCTGCGCACCCACCCCAGGGGCTGCCTTAAGAAATGGTTCCCCCTTTGTGTTTATCCATCTAGGTTAGACTACAGAGCTCCTAATCAGCACTTAATATTTTTGACCAACACAATACAAGATCTTTTGTCTCACTGAGTACTCATTTCCTATATGGGTAGTGCATGGATGTGTCTAGTTATCAAATAAATCTCTGCTTCCCACTTGCCATACACAATTATCTATATTCATGAAGAATATTTCTCCAACACTCCAGAATCAAAGATAAAATCTAGCCTGGGGCTGGAGAGTGCTGGTCTGAGGTACTGAAAACCTTCTGACAGACTTCTCTTTCCCACAACAATTAGGTACTTCATTTTCATGTGAGAACTATAGAAAATCACACCAAAGATGAGCACAATATGTCACTACTCCATGAAGACGGGAAAAGGCCCACTTCTTAGGCTTCCGCTAACAACTTGGGGCCAAATCAAACAGCTATGATAAAACAGTCTCAGGCTGTTTCCAGTGTTACTGCTTTATCAACGTCTAGAATTAACTACTGTAAAAAGAAAAAAAATGTGTGCTACATGTCATTCAGCAATGTCTCCAATATCATCTGTTGAAAAAACCAGTGTGTTTTGTTACATAAAACATTATTTTCTAATCTCAGTATCAAAAGAACGCCTTTCCATTGTGACCCAGAATGTCTTCTGCATAGTCCAGTGTAATTTTCCACCTCACAATCTCTCTGGTTCCTTTAAGGACCTGGTATCATTTCAGCTCTGAATCCTGTAATAAAGTCACATACTTATTTAAAAAAAACAAACACACAAAGCAGATCGAAACCAGTATTGCCACATCTCTTTAGAATGGCTCTCCTTCCCTGTATGTTTCTACGGATTCCACTAGAGGTATGCTACCTTGCCATACATCTCCCTACTCACTCATCCCAATGCATCAATACCTTCATGCTGGGAATCTCAATTCCTATCTCAGCTTTGTTGTCAGGGTGGTGAAGCTCTCTTTAGTCAAACAGGAAAATTCAGGGCCAGCTTCCAGCCCTGTGTGGCCTGTCACAGCAATCAAAGTTAGGTTAGGAGCTGGCTTTTGTAGAGGTCCCTATGTGCTTTGGGCATATTCTAACTGGTATGGCTTACAGAGTTTCAAGGTGACACAAAATTAATTCAAATGTGACTTATGTTTCTAGAACTCCAGCTTTGATATATAAGAAAACACTTTTTTTGGCTGAAAAATGTTAACTAATTCTAAGAAAAGTCACAACATTATTTTTTTTAAATGCCAGAACTCTTTCCCTTCAGTAGACGACATTAGATATGCCCTATCACCCACCTTAAGGATACATTCATTCACTGTGGAGAGTCATGAATTTTCTTTTCCAAGAATGGCAAAAATTATGGGGAAAAACACTTTTTTGGAAATCTACATTCAATTTTAGCAATCCAAAGTTGCTATTGGAAAAGCCAAACTGTAATACAATGTGCAAAGATATACCAATATTTTTCTCTCCAAGTTATATGTTATATATATGTATATATATATGTGGTTACACATATGCATGTTTATTATTTACATAGACTTTAAGGAATATATAGTTGTTGACCAATAAGAATTGCATGTTGTTTTTAAAGGAGTCTTCTTTCGATTATATTAGATAGTTTATCACTATCAAAAATGGACTTTGAGAAGATTCTTATAAGTCTCCCAGAGAAATTTTAGGACTGTAGCTCCAAACTGCAATTGTCTGCATTTGCTATGTAGAAGGAATTGGTTACAGCAATGTCTAATCTTGGTTGCACATGAGATTTACCTGGGAGTTGTCAAAACTATTAAATAGCAAAACACCGGACACATGTGGCTTACCAACAAAGGGGCATTTATTTCACTATTTTCCCTTCCAGCCTCTAACCAAAACCATATTTTTCAAAATGCCTACAGAGCATAATCTGACTTCCTGCTAGCACTAGCTATCCCGACTCCAGAGCTCCCTATCAATGTCATCACTTGACTCTCTTCAAAGGCATCAATTTTACCTACTGAAATCTGTATCTGTTTCCTCTCGTCTAGCATGCTGATCTTGAACTACATGCCAAGGTTAAACCCACATCACCCACCCTGCCTCCGGTGGGCCTTCCCTTAATGCTTGCATGATCACATCTCTTTCAGTGCCACCTGCTCGCAATCACACTCCTTGGCTCCTCAGACACCCCTGCCATCGAGGATCTCTGGACCTTTGTAACTTTCTCTCCACGTTTCCCCTTTTCTGGGCCCTATCTTCTAGGTAAATGGAATCCTTCTTGGAATCAGACAGAATATGTGAAATAGACCCCATCTTTTCCTGTCCATGTTTCTACATCAATATCCCGTCATTTCTTTATCCTTTCCACCTCCTGTTCTCTCCACCAGAAATGTCCACCTCCATGTCTACTGTGCTCTTCCTACGGCCTTATCACTCACATAAAAGAAGGTACGTCAAAAAGTTCATGGAAAATGGAATGGAAAGATTAGTTATTTTGATGTTAAAAAAAAAAAAAAAGCTTTGAAACCCAGGCATAGTTTTTCATAATACATATTTTGCACGAACTTTTTTAAGACCCCTCATGAGTGAGACACTTTAATATATATAGGAAATACTTATGGGATGGGTGGAAAAACAAGTCATAAAGGTTCATTGTGTGATATGTTTCAGGGCTTGCCTTTCCCACTTGGTTATGTCTACATTTGTGGAAACTAAAACTGCATAATCCCTAAACACCCAACAGACAGCTATTACAGTATTGTATAGACACTTCTATAAATACAGCCATCTTTAAATCTGAATATATTTCTTCCACAAATGCTCACTGAATAAGAGCAAAATACCATTTCAAAAGTCAAAACTAGAAATATATAAATATCTACGGCCAACACAACTTAAAAACTACCATTATATACCCAACTGAAATTACAGGTCTCAGTGGAAGAAGTGGCATAAAATATGGTGTGCTGTTGGAGAAATGCACCCAGCAGTCAGTGCTGTCCAGACTGAACCTATGTCTTTGTATTTTCTCATAGCTGAAAATACAAAATCTAGACAGAATCTAGGATGAAATGACAGTGTGTGGGAAGACAGCCTATTTAACTTGAGATCAACTGACCCAAGGGGTAGGGACTATGGACTTACCTGTAAAGAGAAGAGATAACCCACAACTCCACTGAATTTCAATAAGCACTGTCCTTGGCGTGGGGACCTTAGCAACCAGAGGAAGCCTTGATTGTTGAGAAGACACATGCAGAAGACAGAGCTGTCTATTTCAGTACAAACATGCCTAATGACATGAATGTTAGTTATTGATAAAAAGGCACACTGCAGAGATTTTAAAAAAGAGCTCGTCCTGTCAATCAAATGAGAGAGGCAGGACATCTAATCTCCAAATAACGACTGTCCAGGCCTCAGCGTGCAGCCTGCCAGGCCTATTATCACAGCCAGAAGAAACATGAAGACAAGTTGATGGGCTCAATTCTAAGCAGAAGCTTCAGTAAAACAAGAATCTGGGACATGTTAACACAATGGCCAATTACTTAAAAGTGTTGCTTTGGCCTGAGCTGCAAAATGTATTTATATTGAGTCTTGCTATACGTAAGAATTTTTCTTACTTTTTTAATTAATTAAACTGGGTATATAGCACATTTAAAATTAGCATTTGTATCTTTATGGAAAAACCTTTCTCACAGGAAAATCAAGATTCTGTGTCTCATCCCATCTAGAAAATTAAACCCATGGGTAAATTAGAATTTGGGAAAACTGGCCAATAAGGTTTCCTAAGTATTCAGGTCACTGGTATGTCAATTTTTCCTACACCACAATGGATGGCAGTTTCAAATTCTCCTGGTCATGTTTCTTCTCTCTACTGAACTACAGCTTCTCTGTGTGAAGCAAAACCTATTAAGAGATGAGCCTGCCAGTTGGGAGTTTTCTATGGCAGAATAGCTAAATACCCAGGATATCTTCCTTGGTTTTACACTCAGATTCTAGGAGCCTCATCATGACACACTAAACATCAGGCTCACTAAAAAAAAAAAAAAGTAGACTGTGCTTGCATCACAGTTTGTGAACTAGATTCTCATCATCCTGTGACAACAGAAGAAAATCCTTGTCAACATCTGTATAGAGAAAACACAGTGCTGCTGAGATTGAATTCCGCAGCACTGCAGAATTTAATGTTGATTATTAATATACTCTGAAACTAAACAATGAAAAATTGTAAAGAAGCAGGTAAAAGATAAAAATTAAAATTAAAATGTTAGAAGTAATACTCTCATAATTTCTCATCTATCAAAAGATTGTACTCTCAAAAAAATGTTTTTGTATGGTGTGCAGACACTGTTCAGGTGCTATTACAACTCCAGCAACATGGATAGGCAGGAAAGGAAATCATCCTAGAAAAGGAGCTAAAACAATGTAAGTCAAGGCAGTTTCCTCAAGCCAATACTAGAATTGATTATTAGCTGATCATTATGTGATTATAGGAATGAAAAATATTTTATCTACCTCTATGCATATTGATATAAGTAAAATATTACAAAAAATCAAAATGATATAGGTCAATTAACCAGCGACTTAATCATATGAATAAAACATAGTAATAAAATCTTTAAAATTAAAAGTGGGAGTCAAGACCCTAGTAATTATGGGCATATCTGTCCAGATATATGTCACATATCATTCACACTACATGGAGAGTAATCTGAACCTGTTTATTATGTCTAACCTTTTCGCTATTTTTAATGCCGTGGTCATTATACATCAGCCCAACATCAATGGGAAGTACAGAATCACAAGAGAGGTCATCAAAACCTCTGGAGTTAATCGCACAGCTCTCTTCATTCTCTGAGAACACTTTTGTCCTTGCACATCCTGAACCCTAGCTAGATGCAGACATCCTCCTGAGCTTAGAACTGCAGCAGCAAGCAAATGAAAAGAAATCTTTGCCCTTCAGTGTGGAGACAGACAGAAAGGTACGTCAGCTCTATAGACTGAAAGTTGATGACAAATGCTGTGGAAGGAATATAAAGAACAAGCAGAGAATGTGGAATGGGTAGGAAGGAAGCACAACCCTTTTACATGGGGTGGTCAGGGATGGCCTCAGGAGAAACTGCCACTTCCAGGAGCCTTGCAGATAACTGGGCAGAAGCAGCCTAGACTTGGGAAGGTAAGGGTGAGAGCACGGCCCCAGAAGTACTTGCCGTGTGTGGGGGGCATTAAAGAGACCTTAAGGCTGTGCTGCAGTGAGGGGAGAGCACTGGGAGAAGGCTTCTCCTACAAGGGCTGTCCCAAGTTTTGGACTTGATTCAGCTGCAAAGGATGAAAGTGCCAGAGACATTGGGATCTAGAGAAGGAAACCACCCCCTCAGGTGAGATTTCTGAAGACTAGGAAATAAAGAGAAGTCAGAAGGACTCCAGTCAGGACTGTGAGGTGGATGCCCAATAATTTTCCAATGAAACTCACACAACTACCATTGTTGGATGAGAGGAATGAGCAAGAGCACTGTCATGTGGCTGAGGACTCTATAAGCTTTCACAGACATTCTGAAGCTTTTCCATCATCCTTACAACACTCTCCTAGTAAGCAGGTGTTATCATTGCTACCCAGAAACTCAGCACACAAAATGCCTTGAGTACCTCAACACACTCTTGCCATGACCCTTGCTCTTGACTGGTATGCTTTTGCCTTGACTGGGTCACTTCCTCCTCTTGGTGGCTATTGCTGGGACTGCACTTTGCCTTCAGGACTGCACTGATAAAGCCATGTTTCATCTCCTGTTACAGTTTTCCAAAGAAATGCTTCAGAATCTTGAGTCCACTAATTTCCCTGGAAAGGTCTGTTCTTGTCTACAGCTCTTTTGAGCAAAACATTTTGATACCCTTCAAGCAGAAAGCTTTCTCACCTTTGATTTTTCCATCAGAATTGTATAAGTTGGGCTAATTGAGAAATCCATGGTGTTGGCTACTGTTTCTGGTGTGTTAAACACAGGTCTTCCTCAATTAGAACATAAACAGATTATTTTTCCTTGAAAACTAATGTGAATTGTCTGCCACTATCAGCTTCATGTTTGCTTTCAGCTTCCCCTTCTTAAAACAAGCTATCAGTCTGCAAACTGTGGATTTCTTTGGGAGGGTGTCCCTCTAAGCTTTTCAAGTAGCATGAGTGTGTTCACCATTCTTTCTTCCAAGCTTGACCATCAATTTGATATTTGGTGTTCCCTGCATTTAACAAAATTCATGTGGATATGATGGGGACTCTTTTCAATTTAATGTCTTATCCTTCCCAGTGCCTCAAACTAGATCCTGTTCTGACATGTTTGAAAGTTAGTGTGTTTATTTTGGTGCAAAAAAAAAAAAAAAGAAACCCTTGCACACTTTTGTCATAATATGCATTTTCCATAAAGGGTTTTTAAGACTTTGCATATAGCACAGCAATAGAAACCATTAATATCAGGTGTGTCCTCTCTAAATTACATTGTTTGATCCTCAAAAATAGCTCTGTGAGGTAAATCTTGTAAAGGTTAAATGAAACCCAGAGAAGTTAAATACCTTACCTAAAGGTCAACAACCAATAACAGGCAGAATTCAGATTCTAACTTGCCTCTGACTATTCCAGTATCCATGTTTTAACACTAAAATATCTTAATCTCTAAAACTATAAAAAAAATGTTTGCCATAAATGTTCAGCATAGGGCATTTCAACATGAGAGTTTAATAGTGAGATGTTGCTTGGTTTTGGAGTCAGCATGACGAATGAGGACTATGAGCTTTGGAATGAAACAGATCTGGGATTAGATCCTTATTTGACAACTCAACATCAAGTGACTTAACAGGCCCAAGCCTCAGTACCTTCATTCATGGGAAGGGGAGACGGTGCCTCCCAACCTTTAAGAGAGATACGGTGTGCAGTGGAACGGGGCATATAGCACACAGCATAGATTTAACTCCTCTATTGACTTGGAGGTAAGTCTTGTCAGTCACTGATACCCTCTCCTAGTGCACTGAGCATTGCCACAACCTCCTAAGCCTAGGAACCTCTCAGCTTGCTGTTCTCTGCAGGTATACCTGGTGGTGAGCTCACTGCTTTGCCAGGTGCCCTCATCCAAGGGTGGGCACTGCTAGCCCTTCAGAGTACTCCCCAAGGACTACTCCTCTGGGGCACCCTGATTCCCCTTTCCCCGTGACATCCCCCTGGCACATCTCAGTTTGCCTCTACTGGGAAAACTCTAGTTCTTCTGTGTTCTTTAAAATGCCAAGCCCAGGAACAGAACAAAAGTTTGGATTGACACATTAAGCAAATAGTGCATTGGGAACTTACAGGGAAGGCTGAGAAAGCTCACTTTGATGATCCAGACGTTGGCTCATCCTGGTGCCTTTGCCCAGCATGGACACAATGTCAGAAAATGCCTGCCCCTGCCCTTGACCATCTTTTTCCATATGCCTGGCTCTGTCAGACTCCCCTGTGGAGTATCTTTTCCTTCATCCAATCCTAAACCAAGGTTGCCTCTGTTCTGTTACATTGCTCCCCTCTGCAGGTCAGCCAGTGAGCTCAGAAAAACAAAGCACCTTCCTCAGAACCGGCCTTCATTATCCGGTGGAAGAAGGGAGAATTATAGGATACTTTTAATTTTTTGGACCTTACCATATTCACACTTAACCAAGCCAGCCCAAGAATATTCTATCTGCCTTTGATACCACTGGCCCCACTAAGCCAGTGGTAAACCCTGAGTCCCAGCATTTCCATTACCCTTACTCCCATCCTCACTCTGTCACTGTACAGTATCACAGCTCTAAAGGTTTACGCAAACCTTTAATGGCATCCTTCTGCCTGACTTTTCCAGCCTGTCACAACCATTTCATTCTTTATGCTATTATCCCTTGCATCATTTCTCCTGTCCAGGTTTAAACTTTCTGTTAAATTGGTATGACTTCTACATATTTATATGAATCATTGATAAAACTGTGAAATAAATTTAGCCAGGAGATAAATTTTGTTATATTCATAAAAACACAGATACATATGAAACATACAGCACACAGCTGGTACACAATCGTATGAGGGCACTTCAAAAGGTTCTTGAAAAAATGGAAGGAAAAGACATTTATTTTGCTGCAAAAATTTTTCATATCCACACATTTTTTTCATATTATGTATTTTCTGTGAACTTTCTGAAGTCCCCTCCTACATGCATCTACATCTCTCCCACACAGGCAAATCTGCAAGGCAAAATCACATTCAGGAACCTAGGAATGCTGATAGTGCAGAACTAAATAGCAACTCTAAGAGACTCGAAAGAGGCATCCAGGAGAGGGTGGATGTTTTATGTTACTGAATTGACAATAAGTCATCTTAATTATACAGTATGGTAGACTAGAAAATCTTTGTTTAAAATCACAGCTTTTAGTGACAACAGAAGCAAAGTTATTATTAGGATTTCAGCCATCCCTGTGTCATTTATTTTCATTTTCTGATAATTAGTGATCTTATTCAATACTCTGTCTTCTCACTTCTGATGTATTGACAAAATGCTTCGTCTGGGGCCTGTGCCATGGCAAGCAGATTAAGACCCTGCTCGTGATGTCATCATCCTATATCGGAATGCAGGTTCAAGGACTGGCTGTTCTACTTTTAATCCAGCTTCCTGAAATATGCCAGGGAAGGCAGAAAAAGTGGCCTGAGTACTTGGGACCCTGCCACACATATGGGAAATCAGAATGGAGTCCCTGGCTCCTAGCTTTGGCCTGGCCTGAATTTGGTTACTGTGACCATTTAGGAAGTGATGAACCAGCGGATATCATTCTCTCTTTCTCTCTCTCTTTCTCTCTGTTTCTCTCTTTCTCTGACCCCCTCTCTGATGCTTGGTATTTCAAATAAATAATAAATCAATATTTTTCAAAAGAAGTGTATCTTCTGGGCTAGCTGCAATGCATTTCACAATCAGATGCTCCAGGACCAGGCCCGCATTTTTGACAAGGGACACTGGTATGGACTTCTGGGGACTGCAGACATTGGGGTCTACTCCATGTCTCTGAAGGGGTGACAAAGGGATGAAAATCTTAAGTGGTGCAATTAAGTCGCTTGCCAGAGTAACCATGGCTATAGATAATTTGCCAATCTCCACTGCAGTGTGGTTATTTGGATTTTTTTTTTTAAGATTTATTTATTTGAAAGGCAGAGTGACAGAGAGATAGAGGGAGAAACAGAAAGCTCAAGAGATCCTCAGTCTGCTGGATCACTACCCAAATGGCCACAATGGACATGGCTGGTCCAAGTTGATGACAGAGACCCAAAACTCCATTTGGAACTTTCGTGTGGGGGTCCGGGGCCAACTTCCTCTGCTTTCCCACACGCATTAGTAGGAAGTTGCATTGGAAGTGTAGCAGCCGGGACTCGAACTGGTGCTCTAATATGGGATGTTGGTGTCATAGGCAGCAGCTTAATCTGCTGCACCATGGTTATTTGAATAATCACAGTTATTTGAATTTAAATGTGCTTAATACAGAGATTCTATATTAAGGATCCATATGAGGAAAAGAATCCGGGTTATAATATGCTCATGGTCCTCCAATACAAAGAATTTAATAAAAACTTATATAACATATCTGTTACTTGAAGGTCATTAAAATCAGATGATATTGAAATAATTAACTTTGAATTAATCACATCTTATGTCCCTTTGTTCTCCGCAACATTTTGAACATGTTTAATAAGTATAACCTACCAGAGGAAAAATTAATAGAGAAAAGAAGCCAAACAATTTTCTCCTCAGTACTGGTAATTGGAAGAACAACAGATGTGGGTCATTAGCAAATGACTGTTGTGCTTGATGACTAAAGAATTTAGGCTGGGTAATGGATGACGTGGTTCAGCCCTCTTATTAGAAGTTAGAAGTTGAAACAGAACTTAACAATCACTATATTGTCCCTTCACCAGCCTAAGTATCTTCTATTTATTTATTTATTTATTTATTTATTTATTTAGGACAGGCAGAGTGGATAGTGAGAGAGAGAGACAGAGAGAAAGGTCTTCCCTTTGCCGTTGGTTCACCCTCCAATGGCCGCCACGGCTGGCACACTGCGGCCGGCGCACCACGCTGATCCGAAGGCAGGAGCCAGGTGCTTCTCCTGGTCTCCCATGGGGTGCAGGGCCCAAGCGCACTTGGGCCATCCTCCACTGCACTCCCTGGCCACAGCAGAGAGCTGGCCTGGAACAGGGGCAACCGGGACAGAATCCGGCGCCCCAACCGGGACTAGCACCCGGTGTGCCGGCGCCACTAGGTGGAGGATTAGCCTAGTGAGCCTGCGGCGCCGGCCCTAAGTATCTTCTATAGCATACAAGTAACAATGGTTACTTAGTTATCTCAATTTAAAAAAAAAAAAAAAAAAAAAAACAGTTTAAAAAGTTAAATCTAAGCCCAAAGACAAGAATGTGTAAAAGGATTGTGGTTTTGACCCTGTAAACAAGGCAAGAAAGACACAGTGGCAAAAAAAAAAATAAATAAAATAAAATAAAAAAATAAAAAAAAAAACTATATGAAAGATCTCTGCGAGTGAGATCCCAGTAGAAAGAACAGGTCATCAAAGAAGGAGATACCTTTCTCTGAAGGGAGGAGAGAACTTCCACTTTGACTATGACCCTGTCTAAATATGATCAGCGTCGGCGAACTCAAAAGGCCTCCATAGCCTGGCAACTCATGACAAGAGCCTAGAGTGATTACTGATGCCATAAACAAGATTGTCAATTTGTTAAGTCAACAACAGGA
This sequence comes from Oryctolagus cuniculus, assembly GCF_051225735.1. Taxonomy (NCBI): domain Eukaryota; kingdom Metazoa; phylum Chordata; class Mammalia; order Lagomorpha; family Leporidae; genus Oryctolagus; species Oryctolagus cuniculus. The sequence goes on along the minus strand of NC_142871.1, from coordinate 6,210,398 downwards.
GTCACTGTGCACTTACTCCTCATGTAGGATCTCTGTCCTTAATGTGCTGTACAGTGTGACTTAATGCTATAACTAGTACTCAAACAATATTTTACACTTTGTGTTTCTGTGTGGGTGCAAACTGATGAAATATTTACTTAATGTATGCTAAATTGATCTTCTGTATATAAAGATAATTGAAAATGAATCTTGATGTGAATGGAAAGGGAGAGGGAGCAGGAGAGGAGAGGGTTTTGGGTGGGAGGGAAGTTATGGGGGGGTGGGAAGCCATTGTAATCCATAGCTGTACTTTGGAAATTTATATTCATTAAATAAAAGTTAAAAAAAATTAGCCATATAAAGCATGTTGTTTCTTATATTAATTTGATAACCCCTCTCACAAAACAGAAGCAAAGTGTATGCCTGATTGAAATACAGTGAATTTAAGTATGAAATCCAAAAACAAAACATAACCAAGGCATTGATTAGGAAAAGATTGCTTTTCTTTTGATAATTACTTTCTTGCTTATTATTAGGTTTTTGTAACAGTTTTATTTCATTTGGGTTAATGATAAAACATTTTCCATTTTTTTCTACCATAGAGCTTACCATTCCCTTATTGCTCCATGCTCTGAGCGTCTCAACATGACAAATGCCAAACACACACCAAGCAAAATTTTCAACAAGTAACATAGGCTCAGTTTCCCAGATGCTACAATTCAATCAGGAACTTTGTGGCTTAATGATTCTTGCCTATCCTATTTCCTATACACATCACTACAGACTCTCCACCTTCTTCAAAAATAGAACAGACAAAAAGAACAAAACAAACAACAAAATCATGACAAATCCTCTTGGTTTATAATCTATATGTCATATAATAAAATTAGCTACGCTAGCAGTAGCTCATGTCACAGTGAAATTTTATCAAAAAATGAGAATAACAAGATTTTACATTCACATAACTCTTTGTATTACTTATTTCAAAGGACCTTCAGAAGTTTTACCTAATTGGATATTTACAAAAACTCTCTAATGAAGTGGGCAGGAATGATTTCTCCCAGGTAATAGAGGAGATAAATGAAGCCCAGAGAACTTAACTGGCCTCCCAGTGTCACAGGTATTAGCTGGGCAAACACCAGATCAGAACCATCTTTGATCCCATGCCCATTTCAAGGTGGTTCTCCCACCACTTCTCCATTACCCTTCTCCAGGGACATGAAGAGGACAAGAAAATAAACATCAGCAAACTCTCTGTAATGACGAGAAGGCAGCCCAAATCTGATTTTTGTTTAGAGTTTGTAAAAATACAAATGCATATTTTAAGTCTTCGCTCAAGAAGAAATCATAGCTCAACATCAAACACAAATATCAGTCTTAAATCTGGACCCACAAATGTGAATGCCTCAAGTTAAGCACATCAACTTATTTACACCCACAGAAGGGACTGGCATTCAAACCCGGATTTCATTTCTTCTGTAAACATGAGTTAGGTAGATTCTAAGACAATCCATGGAGACAGATTAATACACTTGTCAATTTCCTTTGGAAGGATGGCTGCCTTTCCCAGTCAAGCTAAAAGACATTTTAATTTGCAAGCTATCTGAGTTTTAGCTGTAACGAGCCCAGGTGCAAATTTCTTGATGAAAAAGGCTAATAATGACTCAGAATTTCAAAAAGAGCAAGTGTTACTTCATGGGTTATTTCACATGGCAATCACTTCAAGTTAAGTGACATGACATTTTAAACAGCATTGAGTAAATAGCTCTCAGGTGCATTTCACAGGGCCTCTCTTCCCTGGTCTTCTTGCTGACTATGAAATTTAAGTGGTTTTTCTCTACAAGAGGTGAGTGAGTCTTTGTCCTTTGCAATGAGATTTCCCATTAAATCTTTCCCATATAAGATTGTTATGGACTCTACGTTTGTGTTCCTACAAAATCCTTTTGTAGAAATCCTCTAAGATGATATTATTAGGAGGTGGGGCCTTTGGGAGGTGACTGGGTCATGAGATGGGAGCCCTCATGAATGGGACTTGTACCTTTGGAAAGGACATCCCAACCAGCTAGCTTTCTTCGTCTCCCTTGAGGACACAATCATGAGACTGTCATTAGCAACCCAGAAGGGGACCCTCGCCAAAATCTGAACATGCTGGCACAGATAGCAGGTTCCCAGCCTCCAGAAGTGGGAGGAATCCATCTCTGTGGCTTATGAGTTATGCTATCTATGGTGATTTGTCATTGCTGCTTCAGTGGAAGTAAATAGAATTTTTCATGAAGTCTGTTTTGAGAAGTAGGAAAAACCCTGAGAGTGCTCTATTGGTTATCATTTCTCACATATTAAAAACAATTGTGTCAACAGTACTCTCAACATGCTATCTCTGGACAAACTGATGTGTTCACATAATGCTGAAATTATTTAACTAACTCTTATTATTAAAAGTTATGTTTCTATACATATTTGCAAAGATAAATAAAAAAATAACTGTGTTCTTGAAGAGATGACAGCCTAGCCGGGGAGGCAGAAGGACAAAACTAATAGTAGGATAATATGATAATTTCTTTAATAGGGATTAATGTAAAACATTAAGAAGGAGCACAAGGTATGGTGAGACTAAATTTGTCTCACCGATTGTGTTTCACAGAGATGGTAACATTTCAGCTTTAAAAATAGAAAATAAAGATTAATGCATAGGTAGGCTGTAGTTACCCAAAGGATCCAAGTAGTATAAAGGATAAAATAAGAACTATAATAATACAATATGTAACCAGAAGTTCAAGGACTATAAAATATAATCACAGTAGGATCAGCTCTTCATTAAAATGAAGCCTGCCTTACAACTGATTTCCTAGGAGCAGACTCTAAAAGTGACTCATTAGGAAATGTTCTCCCAAGGGAGGAGGGAATAGATGGGGAGGGCAGCAGAGAGCCCAGCAAGGGTGTGGCATCAGGCAGACCCTCCTGGAGGGTCATTTTGGCTCATTCCCACAAAAGGCCTGCTAAGAGTTGTTCTGAATAGGGGAGGGCTGCGGAACGCGGACTGAGAGGGAGCAGGAGCTGCAGTAAACGTCCTCACCCTGGTCAGGCATTGGGTACAGACAGCCCTAGAAAGATGGGAATCCCCAGGGAAGGCGAGGACTTGCCTCTACTCGCTAAAGTTTCTGAGTAGTAGAACATCATGGTCTCATCTCAAGAGAATCAGTTTAAGTCCACTTAACTAATGTTTCAGTATATGTTGAGTCTTTAAAAAAAATTATTTACTTGAAAGTCAGAGTTAGAGAGAGGCAGAGAGAGAGAGAGAGAGAGAGAGGTCTTCCATCAGCTGGTTCACTCCACAAATGTCTGCAATAGAGGAGTTGGGCCAATCTGAAGCCAGGAGCCAGGAGCTTCTTCCAGTCTGCAATGCAGGTGCAGGGACCCAAGGACTTGAACCATTGTCCATTGCTTTCCCAGGCCATAGCAGAAAGCTGGTTCGGAAGTGGAGCAGCTGGGACTCGAACCAGCACCCATACAGGATGCCGGCCCTGCAGGCGGCAGCTTTACCCACTATGCCACAGCGCCAGTCCTATATGTTGAGTCTTACAGGAGGTTTTCAGTCTCTATTGGATATACAATAATATCATACCATATTCAAGTACTCAAAAATGCATAAAGAAGATGTGGACCAGTCTTCTGGAGACTTAAAGAGTTTCCTGCCTGTCATGTTGTGACAATGCCCTGTACAGAACTGGGTGGAATGGCACATGACGAAATTGACTTCAGACCTCAGATAGCATGTGGAACACTATCGCTTGGGAGGCCTTGGGTTGGCTGACATCTGCTCACGCATCACTCATATCCATTGAACAAATCTCCAGAACTAAAACTAAGAGAATATTATGAGAGACCAAGCATGATGGCAAATTCTCTTTCTCTCTTATTACAAGATTCTTCTTACCATTTCCCCTGATGATCTAGTGATCTGAAACTTCTTGTAGGCATAGACAAATGCCCCTCTTTTCAAATTAGCCTGTGAGAGGCACACACAGACGAGACTCTTAAGAGTCAGGTCTTTCTGAGAATAGAGAAGATGTACAGGGGAATACAAATTGTAATATATACACTAATTCTCCCATGTGTGAACATCACTGACCAGGCCAATATCCAAAAACTAAATCCAAATTCCCACTTATAACAAGCTAAATGGAATTTAATGGAGCTTATAAAAGAATATCATGAACAAAGGAAAAATTAGAATGAATAATGCTTTTTTAGATACACACACTAATTTAGAGAATTCTTTTGTTGTTATGATATTTACTGATCTTCCTGATTATAAAATAGGGGCCAGCACTTTGGCATAGTGGGTAAAGCCACCACCTGCAGTGCCAGCATCCCATATGGGTGCCGGCTCGAGTCCCAGCTGCTCTACTTCCGATCCAGCTCTCTGCTATGGCCTGGGAAAGCAGTAGAAGATGGCCCCTGCACCCACATGGGAGGCCCAGAAGAAGCTCCTGGCTCCTGGCTTCGGATCGGCCCAGCTCCGGCTGTTGCAGCCAATTGGAGTGTGAACCAGCAGATGGAAAACCTCGCTCTCTCTGCCTCTCCTTCTCTCTCTGTATAACTCTGACTTTCAACTAAAATAAATAAATCTTTTAAAAAAAAGCCTCAATGCAGAAAATTGAGCAAGTCATTCTTAGCACTTCCCCCCTTTCCTTTTTTCTTTTGCATATACATTCTTATTGAAGTATAGCCATATATACTTCATATATATTTGGCACACAACTCCTAGGTGTGTGGCTCAGTTCTAATAAAGTAAAGATACTTATGTAAGAACCACCCAGAAGATGATTCAGTTTTTGTCAAGGACCACTGAATCCTTGAATATTTCATGTGTTGGAGACTGATTGATTAAGTTTTTTGATGATGCAATCATATATTTAAAGTGCTGGGAAAAAAGCTATCAATTGAGAATTGAACAATGAATTTTTTTTTGCTACTGCAGATTTATAAAATAATTTTTACATAGAAACCTTTTATTTAAAGCATACAAACTTCATGTATTTCACATATACAAATTTAGGAACATAGTGATTCTTCCCACCTAGCCTCCCTCCTGCCTGCACTCCCACCATTTTTCCTCCTCCCTCTCCTATTCCAATTCTAATTTTTTTAAAAGATCTAATTTAAATTAACTTTACAATCATAATATTAACCCTACACTAAGTAAAAACTTCAATAAATAGTATTAAAAAACACTGTTCCTCAACAGTACAGGCAAAGGCTGTTCAAAATCATTGCATCTCAATGTGTCAATTTCAATTCTATAGATTAACTTTTAGGTACTCTATTAGTTATCACAGATCAGGGAGAATATCTGGTATTTATCTTTTTGGGAATGGCTTATTTTACTAAGTGTAAGGGTTCCAAGTTTAAACCATTTTGTTGCAAATTAAAGGATTTCAATTTTTTTCCTGGTAAGTAGTATTCTATGGCATACATATATCAAAATTTCTATAGACAGTCTTAAGTTGATGAACATTTGGGTTTATTCCATGTATTAACTATTATGAATTGAGTGGCAATGAACATGGAAGTACACATAATTCTTTTATACGTTTATTTTATTTCCTTTGGGTAAATTCTCAGGAGTGATATGCCTGGGTCATATGGTAGGTCTATATTCATATTTCTGAGGTATCTCCATACTGTCTCCCACAGTGGCTACACCATTTTACATTCCCAAAAAACAGTGGATTAGCACACCTTTTCCCCCAACATCCTCCCCAGATTTTGTCATTTATTGATTGCTGTATGAGAGCCATTCTAATTGGAGTGAGGTTAAACTTCACTGTGGTCTTGATTTTGCATTTACCTGATGGCTAGTGATCCTGAGCATTTTTTTATGCATCTGTTGGCTATTTGAATTTCCTCTTTTGAAAAATGCCTGTTCAAGTCCTTTGTGCATTTCTTTTTTTTTTCTTTTTAAGGTTTTTTTTAAAACTTTATTTAGTGAATATAATTTTCCAAAGTACAGTTTATGGATTACAATGGCTTCCCCCCCAATAACTTCCCTCCCACCTGCACCTCTCCCATCTCCTGCTCCCTCTCCCATTCCATTCACATCAAGATTCATTTTCAATTATCTTTATATACAGAAGATCGATTTAGTATATATTAAGTAAAGATTTCATCAGTTTGCACCCACACAGAACATAAAGTGTAAAATACTCTTTCAGTACTAGTTATAGCATTAATTCACATTGGACATCACATTAAGGACAGAGATCCCACCTAAGGAGTAAGTACACAGTGACTCCTGTTGTTGACTTAATAATTTGACATTCTTGTTTATGGCATCAGAAATCTCCCCAGGCTCTAGTCATGAGTTTCCAAGGCTAAGGAAGCCTCTTGAGTTCAGCGAATTCGATCTTATTTAGACAAGGTCATAGTCAAAGTAGAACTTCTCTCCTCCCTTCAGAGAAAGGTATCTCCTCCATGGCCCTTGCTTTCTGCTGGGATCTCACTCACAGAGATCTTCCATTTAGTTTTTTTTTTTTTTTCTTTTTGCCAGAGTGTCTTGGCTTTCCATGCCTAAAATACTTTCATGGGCTCTTCAGCCAGATCCAAATGCCTTAGGGGCTGATTCTGAGGCCAGAGTGCTGTTTAGGACATCTGCCATTCTATGAGTCTGCTGTGTATCCTGCTTCCCATGTTGGATCATTCTCTCCCTTTTTTATTCTATCAGTTAGTATTCGCAGACACTAGTCTTGTTTGTGTGATCCCTTTGACTCTTAGACCTATCAGTGTGATCAATTGTGAACTGAAATTGATCACTTGGACTAGTGAGATGGCATTGGTACATGCAATCCTGATGGGATTGTATTGGAATCCCCTGGCACATTTCTAACTCCACCATTTGGGGCAAGTCCAATTGAGCATGTCCCAAACTGTACATCTCCTCCCTCTGTTATTCCCACTCTTATATTTAACAGGGATCACTTTTCAGTTAAATTTAAACACCTAAGAATAATTCTGTGTTAATTACAGAGTTCAACCAATAGTATTAACTAGAACACACACAAAAAAACTAAAAGGGATAAAGTATTAAATTGCACATCAACAATCAGGACAAGGGCTGATCAAGTCACTGTTCCTCATAGTGCCCCTTTCACTTCAACAGGTTTCCTTTTTTGTGCTTGGTTAGTTGTCACTGATCAGGGAGAACATATGATATTTGTCCCTTTGGAACTGGCTTAATTCACTCATTTTTATATCCATTTAACAATTATTAATGCTTAACTTATGCTCAGTGGTAGGTGTGTGGTGATGGAACTCAAGGTCTAGCATAAGTCACAGATGATACAGACAAGCACACAAATTATAAAGGAAATAAAAAATGAAGCTGTAGGCAAGAATAACAGTGTTTACTGCCTATAAAAAATGGTTAGAGAAGTACATAGAGATGATATTTTTGATAGAAAATTAAATTTGAAAAGAATCCAACTATGGGGAGAGGGAAGGAATACATGTTCCAAACCTAGTAAACTGCTTGAACAAGCACTCAAGTCTTGCTTGTTGCACAAACTGCACACCAGGTGAGGCAATTGGATGACAATGACCACATGAAAAGTCTGGGGAGCAAGACAAAGGTCAAATCAGGTTTGGCAACGTAGGTCAAGGGTGTGACTTAAAGTGATAATAAGTGGGGAGTAAAGGGTTTCTAGCAGAGAAGTAAAGAGGTCAGTTTGTGTTTTAATCCCTGTTGGTGATGACATGGGAGAAAGTAGAAGTCAGTGGGTCACTGCAGTGACACAGGCAGCAAAGGATGTCCTCTGAAAGCAAATCAACCACTGCATGGATGGACTGGATGTGGGAGTGTGGGGAGGGGCAGAATCTCAAAAATTAATCATTTTTTTACAATTTCAGTGATTATGTAGAATAAGGTATCATTTACTGAGATGGAGAAGATTTGTGGAGAAACAGGATTCCATGGGAAGAAAAAGAGTTCAGTTTTGAACATGTTAAGTTTCAGATGTTTGTAAAACATCCACATGGAGTTGTCAAGTAAGTAATTTGGATAAATAAGACGGAAGCACTGAGGGGAGAGCCAAGCTGGAGATACAAATTTGGGAGTTATTAGCATATAGATGGTTTTTACGTCCATGGGAATGCACTGCAAAGATAAGATACAGTGCCCAGTGCCAAGCTGTGACCAGCTTTGACATTTAGAATCTGGGCTGAGCTGAGCTGGGAAAGGCAGCAAAGCATGAAGGACCACGGAAGTAGGAGGAATCTGGTTTTTCAGATGAGAGGGGAAAGTGTTTTCCACAAAAAGGTGAGGAGAGACAGTGCTCAGTGCCAGTGAGAGGTGAGGTAAAGAAAGGAGGGAAAAGCATGTGACTGGGCTTGGTGACACCCAGCATTACTGGTGATGCTGACCAGGGTCTCAGGGGAGTATGAAATGGGGCCAGAAGTAAGAGTTTTAAGAGAGGATGCTATTGTAACATGATGCATAGAGAGAGAAAGACAGGAGGACTCGGGAGGAGCAATGCCTTTGATAAGGCACACAGGTAGAGTCCAGACCAGGTGAGGAGGTCTTGACAGCTGAGTGCCTAAGACAGGGCATGTTTCTACAAGAGAGAGTGAGAAGCAGGAGTGAGTGCTTGCTCTCACTGTCTTCAATCTCAGCACACAGGCCATCAGCCAAAAGGAGAGATACAGGAGAACGCAAGGCATGTGATACCTGAGAACCGAGGGAGGTTCTAAAACAGCACCTTTGGGCACTGGGGGCTGACACTGACTTTGGGATTCCTGCTGTTAACAAGTGATGGCCAGCTGCCCCTTGAGGCAACCTTACCACATCCATCATTTACCCAAATGTTGTTAACTGCAAAATAAAAATGTAAAGCTTCAAAGGAACAGAAACAAAAGATGGATCACAATCGTCATTAAAAAATATACATTTGTCAGGCAGTGCAATAAAGAGATTGGGGAAAGGACAGGCATTTGGCTCAGCAGTTCCAATGCCACTTGGGGCATCCACATCCAGTATTGGAGTGCCTGGGTTCAAGTCCCAGGTCACTTCTGACCCACGTTCCTGTTCACACACACCCCTGGGAATCACCAGGTGATGGCTCAAGTAGTTGGGTCCCTGGCACCCATGTGGGAGACCTGGATTGATTTTCAGGCTCCTGGCTTCAGCCTGGCCAGCCCTGATTATTGCAGGCATTTGGGCATGAATCAGCAGATGGAATCAATTCTCTCTCTCTCTCTCTCTCTCTCTCTCTCTCTCTCTTTCAAATTAAATGAAAATAAATAGATAAAAAGTAAGTTTAAACAAATGGGGGAAAGCTAAGAAAATGAACAAAGTGATCAACTATGGAATCTAAGGTGGATACAAAAAGAAGCAAAGTAAAGAAGGCTGATAAAGAGCAAGAAAGGGGTAGTTGAGGGGTGAGCCTCGGGGTAAGAATTCCTGTTCTGGGAGGGCTGGCAGAAGGAGAGCTCCAGGAGCACAAGAGCTGCTGTCAGAGGCGAGGATGTTTGATTTGGTAAATTTTGGAGGCAGAGAAAATCTTGTTGACTCTGTTACCCATGAGCATTCTATAGGACAGAGAGAAAGAAAAGATCATGACTGATGATTGTGCTATTAAAATGATGCTTTTTCCAAGAAAACAGACATAAATGAAGCAGAGAACAGAGTGAGGCAGTTAAAAAAAATCCTCGGTGAGTAGTGGACAGGGCTGGGGAGGGGAGAAGAGGGTTAGCAAAGGGCAGCAGCAACACGGGCCGGGGTGGGGGGGTGCAGCAGGTGGAGCCTGGAGGCATGAAGTCAGGAGTTTTTAGGCAAGGGAAGAGGTTGGTTGGTGTTGAGGAAAAATCACATCATGACCTTGCTTCCTCTCCAAGGCACACATACCTGGGGAAGGCCTCCAGAGCAGGAGAAAGCTCCAGCTAAGGCCGAGTGGTGGTAAATGGTCTAAACTGAGACTGGGAATTTAAAAGTGTAGCTTACTGATCTTGAAAATAATCCTAATAGCAGAATGTATGAATTATCAGAGAAATGATGGACTCTGGGGCCTTTGTAGAAAGGAGGAAATCTCAGATATACCTATTATACATCAAACTCAAAAGTCATTTATGTAGCTCATTTTATATGCGAGATGCTGTGTTTTAATAGATTTGTTGGCCATAAGCAACAAAGAACTAAGCAGGACGGACTCACAGGCTGATGTGTACTGCATATGTGGTGTCCCATGCAAACACAGGGTAAATGATTGGCAGACCTCAATGATGACAATAGACTTAAGTAAAAAGAAATTTAGAATGACCTCTACAGTGATGTAAAATAGATGCTTTAAATCACTTCTAACATTATTTTGAAATATGTCAAATACAATTAACTTCTAACTCAGCCACTAAAATATTCTTTTAAGTAAGACATTACTAAGGTGCCAAATTTTAAAGTTAAAAAAAATCCCAGTTTCTCTAGTAATTTCATTCACTGATGAAAATCAAAACTGGAAGCACAAAGAGTGTGTCACTGCACAGTCTTGGGGAAACATTTTAAGCTTCCAGTACAACAGAAAACTAAACAATGCCTTTTACAATGTGCAAATCCTCTGGATGACTCCAGTTAGGGGGGATTCTGAAGGCTAAGCCTTCAACATCGAGTGCTACAAGTTCCCACTACACCTGCTGCTTTAAGCTGCATGGTCATTCAACACATATGCCAGAACCAGGGCTTCTGGACCTCTCTGAGTGCCACAGACCTCTCTGGGTCTGGCCTAAGCACCACGACCCCCATGGCCACCATGGCTCTGCTGCAGCCTCACTGGGCAAGCCAAGCCTGGTCTCAGGTCAGAACCTCACCAGTCCATTCTGGTCTCAGCATCTCCACCTGCTGTCATCCTGACTGCAAATGGCATTGAACGATGGTGCTACTTCATAACTGCATCTGTTGGACTCTACTGCTTCATCGGACCACCCAAGTGATGTTAAACCCCAAAGCATTTCCAAAAATTCTCCTCTTTCATGAGCTTTAGATTAAGGAAGGAACATGGAATCAGACCTTGAATGAAATCTCAATAGCAGCAGAATTGTTAACCATTGTCCAGTTACCTTCAAAGAAAATAAAGTTTTGACCCTTGGGCATAATCACCATAATTAAAGGCCACGTATTACACAGGCATCTAAATATATCTCCTTAGATACATTCTTTCACTTGCTGCTCCTCTTTACAAGGTTTTATTCAGTGATTTGATGACCAAACATCACTCTTCTTTATGGTGAACATTATGCCATCATCTCTACTGACAACTTTATTATGTGGAATCTCAAAGAAAATGTCATTCATGTTACAGCCTTCATTATTTCACACTATTCTGGGTTCCACATTTTATCTTATATAATTCCATTTGTTTTTAAGCAATTGCTTTAATTTTCTTGCGCTTGAATATTGATGAAATTTCCAATTACAAATATAAAATTTGAGACTCCTTTTACTTTCAAAAGGCAGTTGCTATATGAACATTTTGAAACACTAGAAGTTTGGGGTTACCAGGAAACTCACGGTCCAGGGAACAAAAAATATTAACATTATATTGGTAAATAATGCATAGGACACAGGTTGTAACAGGCCATGAAGCTGATTTGTGCAGAGATATTTTTGTGCAATCAAAACCTTAAAAACCTCTTACACACACACAGCATTCCCCAGTCCCTCCACTCCCACCTGACACCCAGGAAGATGTGCCAGTTACCCTGAAGGCTCACGTGGCCCCTGGGATGGCCTTGCCCAAGCTTTTCTTCCAAGAGACTCAGACTCACTGAGGCACTTCTCTTGCCAGAGGAGTCATGGTAAAAGGAAAAGCCCCATCTCTTAAAGTCTCTTAGTTATTGAGGGTATATGAAAAGTAATGGCCATTGCAAAGCTTATATGCTTGGCTTACACATTTTTGTGTCTTCTCCCATACATTAGCAATTACTTTTTAAACCATATCCACTGGTACCCCAGCGTCTTACCAGCATTCCTTGCCAATTAATTAATCATCATGCACCTTATGTTATTTTGTTGACAGATACTTTAACAAAGATAGAAATTGAACAGGAAGGTAATTCTCACTCAAACATGAGAAAAGAAGGGTACAAAATGAAAACAACATCTCCAATGATCTAGGTTTGTCAAATTATTATGACTCTGTGACCAGGGCTAAATTCCCTGGTCTCAGCTTTCTTCTGTGTGAAATGAGTTGTCTAACACACTGCAAGCTCAAATTAACATTTGGGACAATTATTATTAAACTTGTATTTCTATTTATATGAATTTCACTTCCAATTAATATGATGACAGAAAGGGACAGACATTACTTCTCAACTACATTAACAGTGACTTCTTTCCCCTACTACACTCATTAATGAAGAGGTTATAATGAGGTCTCTAGGACAGCATTTCATTAAGATAAGTGATTTCATTAAGATATCACTATTCTTTGTGCTTGAATACAGAGAACACCTTACAAGTTTTACTTGACTGTGTTATCATATGCTATAAACTTAGGCTCAAAATAACAGTCTAACAATGTATTGATATTTATTTCAAAAGAGCAAGCATCAATCAACTTTAAGTTCATTAAGGACTAGCATATGACAAGTCCAGTTTGGAAACAGAGTCAAGGTACTTCATAATAAATGACCAGAATTCCAAGCAATGCTAAGGTCAAGTGCATTCTCAAAGTAGTTTCCTGTGTTGTGACTTGCATTTCCCAAATGTGAACCTGGAAGTCCTCAGAAATCTAATGTATCACAAGTCATGAATCAGAACTGATCTCAGGACTCCCATCTTGTGCTCTTTTCACTAAATGCACTGCCCTTTTCTTTTCTACTTCTGGTATTTCTCTGCTAAATAAATACAGATGATATTAGTAAATCACAGCAAGTGGCATAAATACCAATTGCCACAATTTCTTCATTCAGTTTAATCAGTGTATGTTTACCAAGTACTATTCTTTCTCAAAAACATTACTAAGCTAGATAAGATGTCCTCAGGCAAATACACAGATCATAAAGCATTAAAATCTAAGCAGTTATCGAGATATCCATCCCCTAGTTCACTTCTAAATGCCTACAATAGCCAGAGCTGGGTCAGGCTGAGGCCAGGTAACCAAGAACTAAATCCAAGTCTCCCACATAAGCAGAGGAACGCAATCACTTAAGCCATTATCGTCTGCCTCTCAGGTTATGAATTAGCAGGAAGATGGAATTGGGAACAGAGATGGGACTGGAATCCAGGCACTCAATATGGCATGCGGGTGTCCTGACCAGCATTTTAACTGCTAGGCAAAACACCTACCTCAGTGAAGTAGAAATTTAGGAGAAATACTAACAAAGGAAAGAAACCAGTGACAAACAAGATAAAAATACAATCTGGGAAAAAAAAAAAAAAAAAACTGATGTAAGACCTGACTAGGAATTGTGGTAGGACAAAGATAGAAAAATTGTTTTCACAAACTTTTGGTAGGTAAAGTAGTAACTGGTTGAACATAGAGACAAAGTACAAAGTTATACAAAGGGGAAACTGTGGAGGATTGGGTGGATTGGCTTCAGAACTGAGAAGGGAGCAA